>NW_022436954.1:903205-1013200 GCF_009761245.1 Sapajus apella | reverse complement strand
CTCTTCCCTTGGGGCCGGTGGTGACTGTGTCCCTCGCATGGAGCCGGCTTCCTTCTTTCTCCCTTGTCTCCTTGCATCCTGGAGCCCTGAGTCTACGCATTCAGGCTTCAAGACGGTCTTCCCTGTGTGACTGTTTCATAAGACGTGATCTTGTCAATGTGAGATGAGAAAGCTAGAAGCTTTGCCTGGCTGTCGTACTGCCTTCTGATAAAAATTCACGCTGGGGAATCCCTTTGGCAAGCCTGCCTCTGCCACCCCTTCATCTGTTTTCTGGGTGAGACCCTGGAGACGTGCTGGGCCGTCCCTGCTGCAGAGGGTTTGGAGGTGACGGCTCATGTGGATGGGGAGTCAGCTGCTGACCTCAGAACAACCTGGGAAGAAAAGGGCGCTGCACAGGCCCGAGGCTTAGGGCAAAACCTGCTTTTTCATTAGGGAAAAGAGTGGACACTGAGTTGCCAGCTGTGTGTCAGCACCGCTGTGGCATGCTGCTTGAGTTAGAATGAGGGGCTCCACATAACGAGAGGGAGTAAGGCTTTCTCTATGCCCTCTGCTGGGCCGTGTGCCCACACTGTTCACGAAGGAGCTCTTGACCCGGCTCTGCTGTGAAGAGGGAGCCCGGAACCCTGGGGCCTCAGTGGGGCTGGCAGGGCTGGGTGGGGCCAGTGCTTTGAGGTTGGAGATCTTTTCCGCTTTGTGTACCAGAGGATCTCTGTTCAAAACTGCCAAACACAAAAGCCGCTATGGACAGCACGCTGGTGAATGCGTGTGGCCGTGTCCCAGAGGTGTTATTTACAGAAAGAGCTGGGCGCCGGGTCTGGAAAGCCTGGCGAACCCTAGGCTTACCTGCTGGCTTTGGGGAGCAGAAGGTCCTCAAACCTGTGTGCACTGGCGGGGGCTGAGGACTTCAATGCTGCTGAAATGAGCTGGCGTGGCGGGCAGCACCTGGCTCCTGCCTGAATGGGGTGCTGCTCAAATCGAATGTGAGTCTGTGTTCTGCATACTGTTTTTGTTGATCTGAACAAAATTGTTCATTTGCAGACTATTTGTTGTGCTGATTCTTGGGTTATGTGACTTGCAGAGGCCCCACTTCAGTAAAGGCCAGCAGCGTCCACACCAGTGGGTCTCACGGATCCGGCTGCAGGCTGCAGGCTGCTGGCCCTGTGCCTCTTCTTCATTCCCAATTGTGTCAGAAGTCCCCACTGGTGGCCCTGACCTGTGGCCAGGCTTCCTGTGCAGCTTCCATGAGCCCAGGGGCTGGGGCGGCCATGTAAACCTGCACCAAGGACCCGGGTCTCGTTGGCTCCCCCATTGGGAGTGCTGACGTAAGGTTTCCCTGCACTGACCAGGAGGTGGTTTCCCCCAGACCTGCTCTGGGAGCAAGTGAAGCGCTGTAGTGTCGTCAGTGTCTAATGCTTTGTGTTTGGACCCTGTTCTAGTCAGCTGTTGGCCACGAATATCAGTCGAAACTTTCCAAGCACTGCTCACAGGTGGACTCGGTCCGTGGCTTCGGAGGCAAGTTTGGTGTCCAGATGGACAGAGTTGACCAGGTGAGTGACGTGGTGCTGGGACTAGGACCGGCTGGGGCAAGGGGGGTGTTCCCCGTGGGTCTCAGCCCCACTGGGCCATTGGTAGTAGCAGGCAGGCGGCCTCCAGCTCTGGGGAACTGCAGAGAGGGGCAGCTCCCTCCCGGGATGCTCTGAGAGCCTGGGCCCACCGGGGAGGAGGCGGGACATAGCGGGCTTGCTGTAGCAGTCCCTGCAGCCATTCTTCACTGCATGCCCTGGTATTGGATGGCGCTGTCTGTCCAGATGTGCCAGCAGGGACCAGTTCCACCCATGCTTCTTACGTGTGTGTGTCTGACAAAGTGACATCAGAGCCTGTACTGGGGGGCAGGATGCGCTCCTTGGGTCCAGGACTCAGGCTTTGTGTCTGGGTATTGCAGTCATCCTGGGCCTGAGCCTCTTCTCTGATTCTCTTCGGCTCGGGGCTGTTGGCTCCTTAGTGGAGTGATAAGGAGCCGGGAGGGAGCCGATGCCAGTGGCAGATTGAGGCCTTGTGACATATTAGTCACGATTCCGAATTGATGTGTCTGTGAAATGATGGGGAGGATCACATCTGTCTCACAGGCATGTGCTCAGATGCCCATCGCAGTGCCCGGCTGGCAGGGGTGCACCCCAGTGGTGCACCCTGCTATTCTTGTTATTAATATTAACGTTCTCAGCATGGCTTATTTAAAAAGCAAGCTTTTGTGAAGCCCTTGGAATGAATCAGCTGCGCACCGCCTGCCGCCATGTACCGGGGAGGGCAGGTCCCCGTGGGTCCAGCTTGGCCGCCGTGTGCCGGGGAGGGCAGGTCCCCGTGGGTCCAGCTTGGCCGCCGTGTGCCGGGGAGGGCAGGTCCCCGTGGGTCCAGCTTGGCCCCCTTGCTCACTGGGTCTTGTGGAATGTTCGCTGGCCTGTCCGCTTAGGACGCCAGCGCTCTTGCTTTACTGTCACTTAACACTTGGCTTAGGACCCAGAGGTCACAACGACATGTTTTATGTTTTTTAAAATTTCCTGTGTCGTGAATTCAGAGAGATTATTTTGGGGCATTGAAAAAAATGTATTCCTTTCCATGTTTCATTGTGTTTTTGGTCATCACAGTCTGCTGTAGGCTTTGAATACCAGGGGAAGACTGAGAAGCACGCCTCCCAGAAAGGTAAGATGTGAAAAGCACAGAAAGAGGCTGGTGCTGCAGGGGCCCTGATGGGAGGAGGCCACAAAAGAGGAAGAATGGAATAAGGAGTGATGATGTTTCCCAGGAATGGTGATGTTTCTCCAGCCTTGCATCATCCCCTGGAGCTGTTTCCCGGGCGGTGGCTGTTGCATAAGGAGGATTCTGCTCTTCTCTTCATGTTTCGGGATCATCCGGATGCCATGTGATGGATGCATCCCCCATTCCACAGCCCCCTCAGAGCAGCCCCCTCGGAGCCCTGGCGTCTGGTGTCATCGTGGGGCCTCCCCCTTGTAGCGGAAGCCACCTTCCCTTCATCTGGGCGGTGCTGCTCCTAGAAAAGAGAGTTCTCAGATTTATTGGCAAAAAGCTAACTCCCTGCCCCCCACCCCCCAGGATAGAAACCGGAGTTGTTAAATTCTTGTTTTCATTATGCACATACGGTTTTACTGTGCTGGGGATTAATCTTCATTACATCATACTAGTCTCATTTTTGAAAGACCAAGGCATATTGCTACCTTAAATTTCTCAGCTTATTTTTTGCAAGCTTATTTCATTCTTCCTCTTTTGTGGCCTTGCGTCATCCGGGAAAAGCTCTCAGTCCTGAAACAGCCTAGGTGCAGTCTAGGTGTAGGTAGCTGTGGGGTGGGCAGGCGGAGGATCGGTGTCTTATCTGCAGTGTTCAGCTGCGTGGCTTCAGATGAGGCTTTCTCTTTCCTTTTTTTTTTTTTTTTTTTTGTTTTTTTTTTTTTGGTTTTTTTTGAGACACAGTCTTGCTCTGTTGCCCAGGTTGGAGTGCAGTGGTGTAATCTCAGCTCACTGCAGCCTCTGCCTTGTGGGTTCAAACAATTCTCTTGCCTCAGCCTCCCAAGTAGTTGGGATTACAGGTGTGCGCCACCATCCCTGGCTAATTTTTCCATTTTTCAGTAAAGATGGGGTTTCACCATTTTGGGCAGGCTCCTGGCCCCAGGTGATCTGCCCACTTCAGCTTCCTAAAGTGCTGGTTCCTCGTATGAGGCTTTCTAACTGTTACCCAAGCAGCTGATTTTCAAAGTTGGCACGTGGCTTCATTTCAGACAACACAGAGAAGCTGCCCTGTGACAGCTGACAGGGCCCAGAACCCCACCACGCCCCTGTTGTGAAATGTGTCCAGCGCCACCCGTATGGAGCAGCGGGTGGCTCACTGTATGTTTTAAAATGTGTGCTTGATCTGTTTGTGAGTTGTAACCCCTACACGCTTTTGCTTAGTTTGTCACCCGGCCCATGTGCTGACCGCTGCCCTGTCTCTTCAGACTACTCCAGTGGTTTTGGCGGGAAGTATGGCGTGCAGGCCGACCGCGTAGACAAGAGCGCTGTGGGCTTCGACTACCAGGGCAAGACGGAGAAGCACGAGTCACAGAGAGGTGGGCGGCCTCCCAGTGCTTGTAATCATGTGTGCACCCCCAGAAACACTCACGGGGCATTTTCTCTCCGCACCCATGGATTGCTGTATTTTTTTAACTTAAAATGCTTGGTGTTCTTTTTCTACCAGTGGATTTGGGCTTTTCCTCATTCGAATGGCTGCATCGTCCCCCGCCGTATGAGGATTCCATAGTCCACATAACCATTCCTCATTTGAATGTGGAATTTAGGTTCTTTCTTTTTCTCTCTCTTTTTTTTTGTAGAGATGTGCTCTTGCCATGTTACCCAGACTGGTCTTGAACTCCTGGTCTCAAGCAGTTCTCCCACCTTGGTCTTTTAAGTGCTGGGATTACACGCGTGACCTGTAAAATATTTCTTCTTTTTTCTTCTTTTAGATGGAGTCTTTCTCTGTCACCCAGGCTGGAGGGTAGTGGCATGATCTCGGCTCACTGCAGCCTCTACCTCCCTGGTTCCAGTGATTTTTGTGCCTCAGCCTCCTGAGTAGCTGGGATTACAGGTGCACGTCACCACGCCTGGCCGATTTTTATGTTTTTAGTAGAGACGGGGTTTTGCCATGTTGCCCAGGCTGGTCTCGACTTCTGACCTCAGGTGATCCATCTGCCTCAGCCTCCCAAAGTGCTGAGATTACAGGCGTGAGCCACCGCACCTGGCCAGAAAGTGGATGCAGGGAACATCTTGTACCTGTGTCTTATACACGAGCGATTGTTCAGAAGAATCAGCTCCTAGACGTGGAAGTGCTGGGTCGAAGGCTCTCGAATGTAAAGTTTCCCTAGTTGCTGCCACGTTGTCTGTGGAGGCTGTGCTGACTTTGGCTACCGACTGCCTGGCCCGTAAACCGCTCACCCAGCGCTGCAGAGGGTGCGGCCTGTTGGCCTGCCCGCCCCTCTCTTGTTTGGCCTGCACATTTACATTTTTTAAAAATATTTGCCTGCATTTGAAAACGGAGAGCTTGACTATTTAAAAACTCAGATTTTTTTGAAAAATAAATACCCAAACCAAGAAACACCACTGGAAGATCCAGCGTGCTGGCTTGGCGATTCCTTGAGGAAAGTGCCGGCAGCCTGAAGGGCAGCTTGGCTTGCAGCAGTTTGTCGCAGCCCGGCCCGGTCTCACAGCGGCGTCCCTGGGCTCCGGTTACAGCTGCGGCGTTTGCAGGCCCTGCCAGTTGCGCAAGGCTGCTTTCCTCTCTCTCTCGCTCTCTTTCCCGGGAACAATCCGTTCCTCATCTTCCTGACGCCGCACAGTCCTGAGCAGCGCGTGCTCCAGGAAGCCACATGAATGTGCGACTCCAGGGAGCCTGGGAGCACGGGCCGAGTGCCTGGGCAGACGGGGGGCTCCTGGGATGCCTCAGGCCTCGAGCCTCTGCATTTGTGCTTTTAATGGGTCCACGAGAGAGTCATGTTTTGGTATCGAAGTGACATGCTCAGCGGCTTCATTTTGAGTAGAACTGATGTTTCTGGAAGCTGCTCTGTGTTGTGTCCTGTTTCCTGGCATCCCTCTGCTTGCTTCAGTTGGTGAAACAGAGTGGCCTTTGAAAGCCTTGCCCCTGGGCCACCTCCTCTGCTTAGAGTGGTCTCAAACTCCTGACCTGAGGTGATCCACCCACCTCGGCCTCCCAGAGTGCTGTGATTACAGGCATGAGTCACCATGCCTGGCCTGTTTTTTAAATTTATAGTTAATGATTTAACTTGGAGATGGAGTCTTGCCATGTTGCTTAGGACAGACAGCCTCCTGGGCTCAAGCGATCCTCCCTTCTCAGCCTCCTGAGTAGCTGGGCTATACGCACACGCCCCCAGGTCTGCTTACCAGTCACATAAGTAGCACGTTCAGATTTTTTTTTTTTTTTTTTGAGATGGAGTTTCGCTCTTGTTACCCAGGCTGGAGTGCAATGGCGCGATCTCGGCTAACCGCAACCTCCACCTCCTGGGTTGAGGCAATTCTCCTGCCTCAGCCTCCCGAGTAACTGGGACTACAGGCATGCGCCACCATGCCCAGCCGATTTTTTGTATTTTTAGTAGAGACGGGGTTTCACCATGTTGACCAGGATGGTCTCGATCTGTTGACCTCGTGATCCACCTGCCTCCGCCTCCCAAAGTGCTAGGATTACAGGCGTGAGCCACTGCGCACGGCCATACGTTCAGATATTGTCTGTAGTATTCGGTGGTGCTACAGGGGACCTCAGGGATTTTTTGTGTTTTTTTTAATTGAATGATAAAATACTTTGTTAAGGACTACTAAGACCCTTGCACGTCCACTGATTTCACTACTCCTTTTTAAGTCATTCTTTTTGTTTGTTTGTTTTCAGATTACTCCAAAGGTTTCGGTGGCAAATATGGTATTGACAAGGACAAAGTGGATAAGAGCGCCGTCGGCTTTGAGTATCAAGGCAAAACAGAGAAGCACGAGTCCCAGAAAGGTGTCTTCAGCTTTATCTTACTCTCTAGGCAGCAGCTGTTAATGTGACAGGAAAGAAAAAACACTATTGACAGCCCCTCACATAGATGGCAAATCCAGAAACGCAGCTGCTGAATCAGAACTTGGAGCCTTAGCGTGTTTGATGCTCCAGCCCAGCAGCGTTGCTTATCATGGCGGCTGCGCCCCGCACATCTGTGTTGTGCGTGTGAGCCTGTGCTGCCTCATGGTGCGGGCAGGAGCTGCATGCGTGGGAGCTTCCGTGGGGGCCTGTCTGGCTCAGTCGCAATGCCTGGGTCATAGACCAGGTTATTTTCTGCCACTCTCCAAGGAGGGCCTCTTCATGGATGTTATCTAAAGTATTACCAGGGATCCAGAAGGCAAGGGTCGATCAAGTGAATCATGTGTATTTAACTATTGAAAACATACTTTCACCTGTGACCCACGTTACCTGTTAATGATGGGTTCTGGCCTTTTGTTGTGCATGTAGACTATGTGAAAGGGTTTGGAGGAAAATTTGGTGTGCAGACAGACAGACAAGACAAATGTGCCCTTGGCTGGGATCACCAGGAGAAATTGCAGCTGCATGAATCCCAAAAAGGTACATTGACTCTGCCCGTCCTGGAGATGGTTTTGGAAGCCTGTTTTTGTTCCTGCTGGGTCAGTTGGTGTGTGTTGTGTCTGCGTGTGCCTGCTGCACGTTGTTTTGTCTTCGCTGTTTGAAGTTGTCCTGTGTGCACCCCCAGCCCCCCAGTTCCAAAAACCCTCCAGCTAGGGTAGTCACAACCCCTCCCCACTAACATGGGGGTGGTACCCAGGGAGCTGGGTTTACCTGGGGGTGGGGGCACGGGTCATGCCTGCAGCAGGGGGCTGGGTTTCCCCGGGAGTGGGGGCATGGGTCAAGCCTGCAGCAGGGGGCTGGGTTTCCCTGGGAGTGGGGGCATGGGTCAAGCCTGCAGCAGGGGGCTGGGTTTAGCTGGGGAGTGGGGGCATGGGTCAAGCCTGCAGCAGGGAGCTGGGTTTCCCCGGGAGCGGGGACATGGGTCAAGCCTGCAGCAGGGGGCTGGGTTTCCCCGGGAGTGGGGGCATGGGTCAAGCCTGCAGTAGGGGGCTGGGTTTCCCCGGGAGCGGGGACATGGGTCAAGCCTGCAGCAGGGGGCTGGGTTTAGCTGGGGAGTGGGGGCTGGGTCGAGCCTTCAGCACTTCCGGGATGCGCTTGCCTTTTGCCTTCAGGAGGTGCAAAAGAGACAGTGCTCCTAGTCCACGTTTTTTGTCTATAAAGTGGGCTGTGGTTTTTGGCAGGAGATACTTACTTTTGAACCGGAAGTGTTTTCTTGTCAGAACAGGTCCCCCATCCCTAGGAAAAGGAGTCTAAGGGGACTGAAACCCTCCCAGTGTGAGCCAGTCCCGAGACAGGCAGGAGCAGGGCTGAGGCAGCTGTGGTGCCTTCTGCGTCTCCAGGGCCTCTCCTCCCATGCATGCAGATGCACACTGGTCTGCAGTGTGGGTAGGACCCTCGGAAGGAGCTGCACAGCCCGGATTGCCTTTACTGCATTATTTAAAGTACAGTTCTTAGCCTGTTTCTGGATCTTGGCTGAGTGTTTGGATTTTTCAGTTCATTCTTTAATGTTGACCTTTGAGCCAGCACTGAGCCTGGGGGTTGGATCTTGAAGGCCGTGATCAGGAGAGCCCTTGCTTTGTGGAAACAGTGTTTGCTTCTGCACATGCTCCTGTAACTCTAACCCAACTGTGTTTTCTCTCTCGGTTGTTTTCCCGACTGTTGCTTGTGGATTTTCAGATTATAAAACTGGTTTTGGAGGCAAATTCGGTGTTCAGTCGGAGAGGCAGGACTCCGCTGCCGTGGGGTTTGATTACAAGGAGAAGCTGGCCAAGCACGAGTCCCAGCAAGGCACAGTTGCCACTAGCCTCCTACCTCCCCCTCCCTCTCCCATGCAGCCACTTCTAGCACAGACTTCAGGGCTCACCATCATCGTCTGCAACACAGTCCTCCTGTGTCACCAACTGTCAACTGTCAGGCCATTGGGCACTTAAACCCACGTCTGTTAGAGCGACACTGATTTTGGAGTTGCGATCTGCTTATGGCAGGAAGCGCCAGTTAGTGAGTGGGTGCTGTCTAACCCTGTGACTCATCCAGTCTCTGGACCGGGCATCTCCGCTCACCAGCAGCATCCTGCCTGAGGCTGTTCTGCTGTTAATGTGACTGCTGTGAGCCATTGAGTCAGGCCTTCCTGCCTTCCAGATGACAAGAGAGGTGTTTGCTCCAACCAAGCCACTGGCCATTTGACCAGGGGCTTCGTAGCAGTAAGGCCCAGGAGACAGGCGTGTCCTGTGTGGTCTCTGTGTGTCATTTGTGGTGGTGTTTTTGGCCAGGGGCGGGAGGTTTCTCGTTTGTGCCGTTTGATGACACCGTGTGTGTGACGTCTCCACACAGAGCCACACAGTGTGTGCGTGAAGCCAGCTCCGCACCTTCCGTAGAGCAGTTATTTTGCTACCTTCAGAATCTGGACTTGCTTGTTAGAGCCTGAACACGTAATTGGAAAAACAGTCATTCCCTAACCCTGCAGGGCAGATTCTAGGCTTCCCACCTGCCGTGTTAGAAACGCACAGCAGTGTTGAGGCCTGGGCAGGTAAACACCTGGGTGGTCCCACAGACTGCATGGAGATGGCGGTGGCTCTCCGTGGCCTCACTCTGCATGACGGTGTGACTTTCATGTGGATCTGTGTTGCTGCAACAGAAGTGTTTGGCTGGTAGAGTTTCCACATGGATTTTTTTTTTTCTTTTAAAAAGCAAGAGAACAAACTGCGATTGAGCCTCTTTTTAGCGCTCAGTAGAGCAGGAGCACAGGAAGCAGATGAGAATAAGCTCGTGCTGGTGCAGAAGACTGTGCTATTGAAGTGGCGTGCTGTAAAGGCCTGTCCCTGCCCTCTTTCCTCGGCCTAGCTCCTCAGCCTGCCGCCCTGCCGCCCTGCCCCTCCTGCCCCTCAGGGAATGCTGAAGCCCGCCCCTGGCCTGTGCTCGGCTTCCCCTGCCTGCGGCGCACCACCTTGGGTGGAAGCAAAGCTTGCCTTGCACGTAGAGCCTCGCTTGGTTGTTGCCATGTCTCCCGCTGTGGCTCACCTTCCTGGGCTGTCTCTGGATCTGTCTGCATGCACCCGCGGTCGGCCCCACGCTCGCCTCCACCTCGCAGTAAGTGTTGTGTTTTGCCTCGTTTCAGACTACTCCAAAGGATTCGGTGGGAAGTATGGGGTACAGAAGGATCGGATGGATAAGGTAAATATTCAGACCCGGAGCTTGGTGTCTTCTGGGTGGGCGTGGCTCACTGCTGGCCGCCATCTGCGCACGTGATTTCCGTCGATGACTGACTCGGACAGTCCTGTGCTCCTCATGGCCACGCTGTGGGATAGGATTGGCACTGGCCCACCTCCTAGCTGGGGGCCGCAGGCCAGGCAGGCTCAGCACCTGCTGCAGCACAGCAGTGGACGGCTGGGCTGCCACGGGAACCCGGGTGGTCAACGTGAGCGGTGAGGGCCTCGAGGGCTCACGCCCATTTGAGCTTAAATTCTTAACAGTAAATCAGGTTGGAACCTGAGTGTGTTAGACTGAGCGTGGTGCTGCCCTGCTGGTGGCCGGCGCTGCGTCTGTGACGATGCGTTGTCTCCTGTCTTCAGCCTCACAGAGACTCAAGACTCCACACTGCCTGCTCCTGTGCGTGGCTGGTGGTCACAGGTGGCAGGGCCAGTCCTTGCCTTGCAGTTGACCACACACGGTGCCATCCAGGGAATCCTGATGTGGGCAGGCAGAGCAGGTGTTTGGACTGGGGTCCCCAGGGAGCGGTCACTGGGGCTCATTTCTGAGGGCAGCTAGGAGTTCACCAGGAGCGAAAGCTCAGGAGACCATAGAAGGGCGAGGCGTGGGCCCGGGTGGGACAGGAGTCACAGCAGGTTCTCAAGGAGCTGAGCTGCAGAGGGAGGGTGGGGAGGAGGGCTAGAACCGGCCCGGAGAGCGTCAAATGCTGTAGAGTATTCTGCACATCATTATGAGACATGCTCGACCCTGAAAAGTTTAGCAGGCAAGGGACAGTGCAGGGATCTGCTTTGGGTGGATGTGGGGCCAACTGTGGAGCCGGAGAACTGGGAGGAGCAGATGTGGCTGTCAGTGAGAGACAGCTTGGGTAGGGCCGGGGCTGGGCCCACTGCGTGCAGAGTGGGGAGGGGGAGTAGGCATGCGGTCAGGACACTGGGCAGGGGACCCAGAGGTGGCAGGGGCCTTGCAGGACGCTGGGAAGGGTGGAGGGAATGAGCTCCCCTGTGGGTGGGCCACAGGTTGTGGGTTTGAGGCTGGAACCTGAGGGGCTGCCTGTGCTGAGTGTCTGTGGTCAGCATTGATGGTTTGGTGGTGACCGCTTGTGAGTACATGGGGAAGGCAGCGTGAGGGTGCTGCCTTTGGGGTTCTTGTCTTTAATCCAGGAGGGGGTGGTGCTTCTCTCTCTCGGTTTGCTGTGCAGTTGAGCCCCAGGCTTAGGGTGACATAACTGCCTGGGTCCCACTACATCATGGCATTGGGGCTACAACCCAGGCTGGGAGGTGAGGTCGTTCCCTGAGGGTGAGGCTATGTTTCCAGGGGTTCTGGTGGGTGACTGGACCCAGTAAGGCCGATGGCCTTGCTTTTGAACAGGTGTGAGCGGCTCAGGGGACGTGGAATGGACCCTGGAGCTGACTGACAGGAGGAGGGAACAGGGTCCGAGGAAGGAGGGGCAGGCCGGGAACGGGGGTGAGCAGGAGGTGCTGGGCAGAAAGGGGCCATGGGGTGGGGGCTCTGGTGGCTTCTGAGCCTCAGGGGTTCTCATCAGAGGTGGTGAAACCTGCAGTGAACCTGGGCACGGCCACTGGTCTTCACGAGCCCTGCCACTCTGCGCCCGAGTCAGCACGTAAGAGTCATCGCCATCGTTTGCTCAGACCAGAGTTGCGTCCCCTACAACGCAGAAAGGTGTGATTGCACCACTGGGAAGTGTGGAGGACGGGCCACCTGAGGCTTGCGTGTGTCCCCAGCGTCGTCTTCCTGTAAATGCTCACACCTCTGGGTGGCGAGGGAGGGTGGGAAAGGCTTGAAGCTGGTCCCAGAATTGGTGTATGATAGAGCAGATGGAAATACTTTCTTCTGCTAATGCTGACTCATGATCGCCTGCAAATGTGGTTGGTAATGTTTTTCATGCCTCAGATAATGTGCAAAACCGAGAGGCCACGATGAGCGCTCCAGGCTATGTCCTGGGCCTTCGGGAAGATCTGGGGAAGGGATTTGCATCTGGTAGGAGCCATCACAGGGCATGGAGGAAAGGGAAAAGCGCTTTCCTGACGCCCACTTCCTGTCTCCACAGAATGCGTCAACCTTTGAGGATGTCGCCCAGGTGTCCTCTGCCTACCAGAAGACGGTACCTGTTGAAGCTGGTGAGTCCCGGCTGATCCCAGGGGCACCGTGTGGTTTCCCAGGAAAACACTGAGGGGAAGGACAGTTGTGAAACAGAGCCAGGAGCAGACGCACCACTAGTAGAAAACGTGATTGTTGCCACGTATTTTTGGGAAATGGTCCTTTTGATGAAGATCCTGTTTCTCCTGCAGAGGTTTAGAGTTACCTTTCAGACTCAGCGTGGTGTACAGCTCTTTCCGTGGGGTCCGTTTCAAGGGGCTCTTCCCACAGCAAGGAGGGGTGTTAAGTGCACATCACAAGGGTCCAACTTCCAGGAGCAGCTGGGGCCTGCCCAGCTCCCTGCGTCACTTGGTCACAGCTGTGATGGGAAGAGGATGTCAGGATGTCTGTGTGCAGGTGACAGCAGACATGGTCTCCGCTGCTGGTTCTTGGGCCCTTGACGAGGTAGCTCAACACCTGCCTTTTCCGTGCTGGGCACATGATGGAGTCATAGGTGGGCCATGCCCGGGAGAATCGGGTAGTTGAGGAATGTTGTACATGAAAGCAAGTGCTAAATTTAACCCAGGCCAAAAAGAGCCACCACTGCCTGACTGCGGGGCCATGGATCCACAGTTCTCGGAGTTCGAGGGCCCAGGACGCACACTTTGGCTTCTAGTGAGAACCCCCAAGACGTTGCTGTATTTGATGACACTGACTCTATTAGAAATTAGGAATGTTTTATTTATTTATCTTTTTTGAGACAGGGCCTTGCTGTGTCATCCAGGCGGGACTGCAGCCTCAGTCTCCTGGGCTCCAGCAGTGCTCTTGCCTCAGCCTCCGAGTACCTGGAACTACAAGTGCATGCCACCATGCCCAGTTAGTTTATTTTTAGTAGAGATGAGGTCTCACTAAAAGAGAGAGACCTGGTCTTGAACCCCTGCGCTCAAGTGATCCACCTGCCTCAACCTCCCAAAGTGCTGGGATTACAGGCATGAGCCACCACAGCCATTGGAAAGTTATAAATCGATTCACTTAAAAATAATAAAACTAGGGCCAGGTGCAGTAGCTCACAGCTGTAATCCCAACACTTCGGGAGGTCAAGGCAGATGGATCACCTGAGGTCAGGAGTTTCAGACCAACCTGGACAACATGGTGAAACCCCGTTTCTACTAAAAATACAAAAATTAGCTGGGCGTGGTGGCGTGTGCCTGTAATCCCAGCTACTCAGGAGGCTGAGACAGGAGAATTGCTTGAACCCGGGAGGTGGAGGTTGCAGTGAGCTGAGATTGTACCACTGCACTCCGGCCAGAGCGACAAGAACAAAACTACTTCTCAAAAAATAACAATGAAACGGGCCGTGTGCAGTGGCTCGTGCCTATAAGGCCAGCACTTAGAAGAGTGGCATGGATTGGTTTTTGTGAATCTCCTTAACAGAGGACGGCTGCGTTCTCACATCTGCCTCTGCAGTCTGTCGATGTTACGTTGTTTAGGGAGAACATGTGGAATTACCTAGGAAGGCAGCTGGGAAAGGGAGGGGCATCTGTAGCCTTGAGGGCAGTGAGGGTGTCCCACGGTGCCACCCAGGCTTGGCAGATGGTGGCATCGCAGGCCGGCTCCTTTGGCCCTGTGAAGGGCTCGCTTCCCCAGCATGCTCGGGCAGCACCGTGTGTTGGTGATTTGGAAGGTGCTGGATCTCTTGATCCAGCTTCCAGTGTCCAACTTCCAGTTGCGGACACTTTTCTCATTATACGGTACCAAAAAAATCACACTTGCTGTCATCGTCAACCTCATCAGCATAGGCTAAGTGGAAATTGTCATGTTCGTGTGGCAGCTTTCCGTTTTTCAAAATTCTTTTACTTGAAAGCTGGCGTTTTCCCACTGGCAACAAACGCTACAGTAATTTTTCCTGACACAGTAGGCTTAGTTCAGCCACTTGGGAGAAAACTGCTGCCAGAGACCCAGCTTCGCATGGCCGTGGTTGTCTGTCAGTTGTCATTTCGGGAGAAAACGCTATTCCATGAGAGAACAGTCACCTTGCAGCCCTAACAGTTGTATCTGTGTACCTTGAGACGGGCGACAGCCCCCGCAGTCCTGTACACAGCAGGGGTGGCTCACGTGTCTTCCCCGCTTTCGACTTAAATTTTTATTATTTTTTTTAATAGATGTGGGATCTCACTATGTTTTCCAGGCTGGTCTCCAACTCCTGGGCTCAGGCAGTCCTCTTGCCTCAACCTCCCAAAGTGTGGGATTACAGGCATGAGCCACTGACCTCTGGTCCATTTTTGTCACACAGAATATCAGAAAATATACTCAGTGGTTGAGATTTACTATGTTCAATATACATCAATTTCAGTATACATTGGTACCTTTAACTGCTTTATCAAGGTCACACGTCTTTAAGGGAAATTGGCTGTTTTTATTGAAGATTGTGAGTGTGGCGGTGAAGATGCCGTCTTGTTTAGAGATCTTCCTGGTGCCAAGCTTAGGGGGATCGCTGGTCGCACCAGGTGCTCGGTGTCCTGCGGCAGGCGCCCATTGCTGGCTCCAGGCCAGTGGGCTGAGCCTGCCGCTGTAAGAACCTTTCCCTTCTTGGGGGTCAGGGGGTGGGGAGGCCACCTGCTGTGGGGCTCTTGTCCAGGAGCCATGTTTTTGGTGTGCTGAAGCCACACATCCTCCCTCCTTCCTCTGTAGTGACCAGCAAAACAAGTAACATCAGAGCTAACTTTGAAAACCTTGCTAAGGAGAAAGAGCAAGAGGACCGGCGGAAGGCGGAAGCGGAGAGAGCTCAGCGGATGGCTAAGGAGCGGCAGGAGCAGGAAGAGGCCAGGAGGAAGCTGGAGGTGAGCGGCGAGGAGGCGGCTGGACCGCGCTCTCTCCCAGATCAGAGCTGAGGGGATTGAGGGCTCGGGGGCCTGGGCAGGGTCTATTCTTGTTCAGGCCAGGTTTTCCTTGGAAGGCATGTTTAACTCTCCTTTAAGGCCCCCCTTTAAGGCACATGTAACTTGTAGCCGCATACAAGCTGAGTCTCTGGCCAAGATGCTCCAGGCAGCTGGCTAGCCCTACCCTGGTCTTGCTGGCCTAGCCCCAGGACCCACCAGCTTGCCCTGCCCTTTGTCCCCGAGCTGACAGCAAAGTCATGTTGGCTTCCTCCTCCATGGACCTCCTGTCCAGATGTCAGCCTGAGTCTTCTCACTCCTCCCCCTCCAGAAGCCCCTCCTTTCCCAGGTGGAGTTTTGGGGTTTGGAGGGGACTCTGCAGAGGCAGCCTGCTCTCTGGGCCCTGCTTCTGCTTAGCCACGCAGCCCCCCCACTCACCCAGGCCCCTGCGCTGCGGAGAAGCGCCCCCAAAGGAAGATGCCAGAAGTGCACCTCTGGCGCGGGCAGAGCTCAAGCCTGTCTCTGGGTGCTTTGGGTCTAGCCTGGGTGGCTTGCCGCTGGCAAGGATTTGGGGGCTGTGAATAGAGCCTGGGGCCTACAGATGTGTGTGTGTAGTTACCAAACGTGGCTCTGCAGCTGGGGCCTCTGCCAGCCTGTCTGGAAGCCTGGGCTTCTGCCCACCCCAGGCCTTGTCACTGTGGGGCCACATAGCACATGGTAGTTCCTGTGTTTTACCTGTGGATGGCACCAGGTAACGTGGGAATTTACAACTGTCCTGTTGGGGTCAGGCAAGGCCACAGATGACAGGAACCGTGCGAGGATCTCGAGACCAGGGGTGGTTTTTTCTTCAACAAGACAAGACAGCACTACCATTGTTTCCATTAGAGTGAGGCAGCCTGCAGAGGCAGGAGGTTTGGAGTGGACACACGGGGTTCAGATCCTGCCTGGGCGGCTCCCTAGCCACTGTGCCTGCGCTTGCCACCTAACGCCCTCAGACTCAGCGTCCGGCACTGGAGCCCGTAGGCTGTCAGTCAGTTTCCTGTCACTGCCGTAGCCACCACCACACAGACAGCACACCGCTAGTGTCTACGGCTCTGGAAGCCAGAAGTCCTCGGAGATGTCAGCAGGGCTGTGCTCCTCCTGGCAGCCCCGCGGCCCCATCCTCCCATCTCCAGCCTCTGCCTTCATCGTCACCGCCCCTGTCTGTTCTCACGCTCCTGCCCTGCTCCTCGAGGGACCTTTGATTATATCGGGTCCACCCAGGCAGTCCAGAGATCTCCCCCTCACAGAACCCGTAGTTTCATCACACACAGAAGTCCCTCCTCATAGGATCTGAGGGATGGGATGTCAGCAGCTTTGAGAGGTCATTATTCTACCCGTTCATCTTTTAGCCCCTAAAGATTCATGTCCATCCCATAGGTAGACACACTCAGCCCATTTTAAGGTCCCCAGTCTCAGCCCATTGCAGCATTAACTCAGGCTCCCAAATCTGCCTGACTTGTCTAATCGCGTGTGGGTGAGACATGAGCCGTGAGCCAGTCCTGGCACTGTCACGTACTGTCTGTGTGACCTCAGCCTCAGAGCACAGTTGCCCCTCGGATCCTGCCTGGGTGCTGACGGGATCTGAGGCTTGGTGCCCTGACTCAGCCTTGGGCCTGGGTGCTGACGGCATCTGAGGCGTGGTGCCCTGACTCAGCCTTGGGCCTGGGTGCTGACGGCATCTGAGGCGTGGTGCCCTGACTTAGCCTTGGGCTTGGGTGCTGATGGGATCTGAGGCTTGGGCCTCCAGCTCAGCCTTGGGCCTAGGTGCTGACGGGATCTGAGGCTTGGTGCTCCGGCTCAGCCTTGGGCCTGGGTGCTGAGGGATCTGAGGCTTGGTGCTCCAGCTCAGCCTTGGTGTGGGTATTTTCCGCTCCTTCCCCCAGAGTGTGTCTAGAGCTTGGGCACAGTCTTTTCAAACATGGCAGGGTGACAATGCAGAGCAGCATGGCAGCATTTTGATTGCTGTTTGTTTTCACAGGAGCAAGCCAGAGCCAAAACACAGACGCCCCCTTCGTCGCCCCCACCTCAGCCAGCTGAGGAGAGGCTGCCTACGAGCCCTGTCTATGAGGTTGGTGTCTTTGGTGTCTGAACTGGCGTGACTTACTGCCAGAGACCGGGTCCTGTTTGTGTAGCGGAGGAAGCCCTTGAGGCCGGCAGCGCTGCTTGGGTGTTGAGAGCATTGCTGCCGTCCGGGCCGGATCGGGGTGGGCCAGCATTGCCTGGGGGTGGGCAACATGCCCTGGTGCTGTTGGGACAGTCGTGCAGGCCCCTGTGATGTCCTCTCACCCTTCTGCAGCCTGCTACCATCTGGCCACTTCACTGTAGTCCCCACTGGGGTCCCCTGCTGCCAGATAATCAGATGGGGGTTCCTCACCCCACTTTCCCTCTGCTGTGCTGGATGCCGCTGCCCTCCCTTGGCACTGAGCTACCTTCTGAGCGATCTACCTTCTGTGCCTGCCCCATTCAGCTCTCCAGCCTTGCAGCCCCTCCCGAGTGTATCTGCAGACGTGCTCTCTGGCCTTCCCTGTACTGCTGACCCCCTCACAGGTCCTCGTCCCTGAGTTACCGAGCTGCCTGTTGGTGCCCCATCTGACTCTGACTTTGGGTCTCCTCCCTGCCAGCACCTCTGTGCTAACCATCACCTCTCCTGGCCTTGGCCCTGCCCCTTCTCCATCCCGTGGCCATCATCCTGGTCTGTGGATTCATGTTTCCTCACCCAGGAGCCAGTGAGTTACAGGGGCGCACACTCCAGTCCGTGGCAGTTCAGGAGCCCAGAGAGAGCCCTGGAGGTGGGCAGGGACTGGGGCCTGGGCCTTGCTGGCCATGGCTTCATCTCCACCCTGCTGTCCCTCCTTGGCTGTGCTGCTGCTGCTGCTGCCTTCTGCCCTTACTGCTAGGGCCTGGGGGGATGTGGTGGGCCAAGCCTCGTAGCTTGTCAGGAATTGGCCCACTCTAGATCCTCCCCTTGGCAGCCAGGGCTGTCTGCCACAGGAACGCTCCGGCGGCCTGCCCCTCCCGCACAGCTCAGCCCTTGCGTGGTTCCCAGTGAGGGTGGAGTTGCTCTCCCTGCCTAGTTACCCTCCCTGGCGAGCCAGTTCTCGGCCACCGGCTCTTACCAGAGCTCCTGGGTGCACGGTTCTCAGCTGTCTGCATTGCTTTCTGTCACTTACTGCCAGTGACATCAGGTGGACGCTGGTTGGAAGCGTTGATTAAAGCCACCATCGGTGATAAGCGGTTCAGAAATTTCGTTAGGGCTGAGAAGCTGGAGTAGCGGTTATGAATAAAGAGGCGTTCCACTGTGCACCTTTGTAGCTGAATGTGATTCTTTGGTGATGCCCTTCCAGGACTCTGCAGAGGGGATTTGTTCAGGGCAGAGCCCCGTCTGCAGGCTCAGCTGCCCTGGAGCCACGTGGTGCAGCTGCGGTCAGGCAGGGCCAGGGCCGGGCAGCACATGGCAGGAGGGTGGCCACTCAGCCCAAGGGTGCCTTGTGTGGCCTTAGAGATGGAGGCCTAAAAATAGAAATCAGCCAAATTAACCCAACAAAGGCAGGCTGTACCCACAGGCAACAGAACAGGCAGGGGCGTGTCTCCCAACACGCAGCGTGGATGCGGTCGCTGCAGGACTGGGGAGTGTTACAGGGCTGAGGACCAGATCATCCGGAAGGAAATGCATGCCCCTCCCAGCACCGCCGCCATGGTGAACATGCTGGCTGGCCTGGCCTTCCTCTCCCGGGTCTGTTTCTCAGTCTTGGCTGGGGCTGAGAATGAGATGGCCTGTGGGTTTCTGCTGGCTGTGGCAGTGTGGCTGCTGCTCTCTAGAAGTCAGCAGGGGCCCCGTGCCACATGCGTGTGGCCCTTCCTTCCCCAGGATGCGGCTTCCTTCAAGGCAGAGATGAGCTACAGAGGTCCTGTGAGCGGGCCAGAGCCGGAGCCCGTGTACAGCGTGGAGGCCGCTGACTACCGAGAGGCCGGCAGCCAGCAGGGCCTGGCCTACGCCACAGAGGCTGTCTACGAGAGCGCAGAGGTCCCGGGCCGCTATCCTGCAGGTACTGGCGCCCCACCTGCAGCGCCCTTCCCGGGGCGGGAAGCTCCCGGGACACCCTCCCCTGCCTGTGGTGTCCTTGCAAGGAGCCTGGGTTTTTTCACTTGCT
Organism: Sapajus apella; assembly: GCF_009761245.1. Taxonomy (NCBI): domain Eukaryota; kingdom Metazoa; phylum Chordata; class Mammalia; order Primates; family Cebidae; genus Sapajus; species Sapajus apella. Next base: position 994,160 of record NW_022436954.1, on the reverse strand, counting down.
TGCAGGGTTTCCCTCTCCTGGCCGAGAAGTGCTCTAGATACATTTGGGGCGGCAGCTCCTGTACTGGGTCCCAGAAAGATCCCCATTGTGCCGGGGACTGGTGGGCAGAGGCAGAGGAAGGGAGGGCTTCAGCTGCTATCCTGTGTCCTTGGGACAGGATCTTAGGAAGTGTCTAAAGCTTGAGGATGCTGGGACGGGCGTGGGACTCGGTGTTGCTCAGCTCTGTCCTGGCTTGCTTTCAGAGGACAGCACCTACGATGAGTACGAGAACGACCCGGGAATCACAGCCGTTGCCCTGTACGACTACCAGGCTGGTGAGCGGCTCGCGCTCGGAGGGAGGCCCGGGTGGTGGCGACCGCCTCTGCCTGTTCCCTGAGAATCGCTTCTCCAGCATTGTTTTGACTTTAAGGAATAATTTATTTGAGATGATTGCAGAGGTATAGAAAAATTGCAGGCATACTACCAGGAACACTCATGTCCCTCACCCAGATTCCATCTCCGCGTACACACAGCCCCGTTGTCCTTAGCATTCTCGGAATCCTGGGAGAGCCGCAGGGGTACCTGCCACCCCCAAAGACTTCAGCATGTTTCCCAAGCCCCACCCTCGAGGTGAGGGGGCCATACAGATGCCTTTGATGTTCGAGACCACGTTCCTGCCTGTCCTGTCCTGGCCGCCAGCTCCCCGTGTGGCCCGCTCATTCCTGAGTTCCCTTTGCAGCCTTGGCGGTTTAAGAGCAGCCTCAGTTCTGTGCTGGCCTCGTCCGCCCTCCCCGTGTTTCCTCAGAGCCAGGCTGAGCCATGCTCTGGTGGCGGTGAGGTCGTGGAGACCACACGGTGGAGCTCTCTGCTAGGCATGACGTCCACCTGTTCCTCTTTCCACAAAGTCACCACCACCCCTCCGCAGTTGATAAGCATCTTACAGGTGGCGTGGGATTCACCAGAACCCTGGGCGCTGCCTCCAAGCGCTTCCGGTTTCTTTCTGTCAGCACGAAAGCTGGCCTTCTACCATGAGCTGCTACCACCAGTGAGCACTGGCCGTCCGCGTTCAGTCCCTTTTGCACACATGCGTTCGCGTGCACGCATGTCAGTGTGTCAGGCGTCTCGGCACCTGTACGTGGATTCTCATCACCTGGCTCTCGCCCTCCATTCCCATCTCAGCCATCATCTTGGGCTTCTCTCCGGGCGTCCCTGCCCATCCCTCCACACCCCTGTGACCTTGGACAGCCCTTCTCCCTGCCCCCTCCATGGATGTGTCTGCCAGGGAGAGAGGGATGGGAGGGCGGGCGGGGGTGGAGTGATGTGGAAACCTGCTCCTGAGGAAGGGGTCTGGGTGGGTTGGCGTTCTATGTGAAGGGCTCTGTGTGTCTTTGTAGTCTTTCGGCTCTTGGCAGCCCAGGAGAGGCCGTAGGAGCCTCCGCAGTGCCGGCATCTCCGCAGGAGGCATCTCTGAGCAGGCTGCCTGGGAGCTCACTCTAGGTCGTGCCCTATTTTTCCGGCAGGCCAGGAAACGCTCACACTCAGCATCTTTCTCTGTGTTCTTCTCCCGCAGCGGGCGATGATGAGATCTCGTTTGACCCCGACGACATCATCACCAACATCGAGATGATTGATGATGGCTGGTGGCGTGGGGTGTGCAAGGGCCGGTACGGGCTCTTCCCAGCCAACTACGTGGAGCTGCGGCAGTAGGGCGGGCCCCACCCCCCGGAGCTGCGCCCCGGGTCCTCGCACTACAGATCAGGCCTTCATTGGTTCTTAGGTTTTGGGTTTTTTCTTTTTTTTTTTTTGTTGTTGTTGTTTTTTTTTTTTTTTTTTCTTTTTTCCTGGAAGGTGGGGAGGGGAAAATACACATTGCTTTTATATTTAATACTTTTGCTGATGCTTTTGAAAATGTTTATGCCACAGAATTTGCTAATATATTATAATCATGTTCTTTAGGAGGACTTTGGTCCTTAGTTTTATGCATCGATTTTTTTTTTTTTTTTTTTTTTTTTTTTTGGCCAGGTTGACCGTCACATGTGGCAGCTTGAGGGAGCTCGCATTCTCTTGAGTGCATGTCGCCCTCATCCCCGTCAAGTGCGGTCAGGACCTCCCAGGACAAGCCCGAGACCTCAGGTCGGCCCTGCGGCGGGCGGGAACCACCGTCCCAGACCAGGTGGCTGCTCTGGAGTCTCCGTGTTTGAGAGGAGAGGGGCGGGTCCGATGGAAGTTAGCATGGACTTAAGTCCCCCAGAGCACCGGAGCTGCCACGCCAGACGGGAAATCCTGTCTGTGTCGTACCGTGACGGCCCGCAGGATCAGGCGACTCCTAGCAGAGACCCTGGTTTTTCTCCTGTGCCCATCCTGATGCCCAGGTCACCAGCAGGGCTGCTGGGAGCGCCTCCTGCCCCTGCCGTGCAGTGTCACTGAGTCCTGGAGATCCTCCCTGCCCCGCTTGTCTCTGGACCAGGACTCACGGTGCAGTTGAGGTCCGTGTCTGCCCTGGCTTTTCATACAGGCTGATGAGTGGCCATAACCCAGATGGTCTCTGGGCCACCAGGCAGCCTGGGGCAGTGCGTGTGCCATGTCTCGGCACAGCCTCTCTGCCTTGGGAGGAAAGGCAGTACCTGCTCTGCTGTGAGCCTCCGGGAACACTCCTCCCATCAGTGGGGGTGGAGTATTTTTGCCAAAATATCCTGTTCAATTACGGTAGCATTTGATCAGTTGAAAGCTAGACAGTGTGAAGTGCAAATAAGTTAGTGCTCCTCCTGAGGCCCCACCAGCTCCGGGACACTGCTGTCCTGGCATTTGTGGGCACTCACTTTGTGGGAAACTCACCTCCTTCCTGAGTTGCCAGGAGGCTGGACCAGTCCCGTCGTGCCGTCAGGTGGGCAGTGCGTCTTTCCAGAAGGTCACGTGGAAATGTCTCGGGGCTTGGGTCGCAGAGCGCTCATCAAGCGTGTGTTTTTGCTCCTGAGGTGCATTTCTCATCATCCTTGCTTTACCACGATGAGCAGTGAGGTCGGGTTTTATATGCAACTTATTGTATTGGAATTCCTGTAGCACACCTCATAGGTATGATTTTTTTAATTAAAGAATTCAGAATAAACTTTTTTTGATCCACTTGCGTTGGTCTGTGGTCACCCCGTTCTGCAGTGGCAGCCGTGCCCGCCCCCACGTCCCGGACCTGGGCTGGCGGAGGCCCTCTTGCTGTCCTGTGCGTCACACATGCTGCTCTGGGTTAGACCCCACTGTGCCTTCCCCTTCAGTGTTCCTTAAAAGGTGCTGCTTCTAAAGTGAAATTATTTACTCTCACAGATCATCCAGTTTTTTTTGCACAAAGGTTCCAGGCAAGCAAAATAAAACATTCTGTGCTTAAAAGGCATTTCTGGGCTGGGCGCAGTGGCTCACACCTCTCATCCCAGCACTTAGGGAGGCCAGGGCAGGTGGATCACGAGGTCAGGAGATCAAGACCATCCTGGCCAACATGGTGAAACTCCATCTCTACTAAAGTTACAAAAATTAGTCAGGTGTGGTGGCGCATGCCTGTAGTCCCAGCTACTGGGGAGGCTGAGGCAGGAGAATCTCTTGAACCTGGGAGGCAGAGGTTGCAGTGAGCTGAGATTGCACCACTACACTCCAGTCTGGCAACAGAGCAAGACTCCATCTCAAAACAAAAGTCATTTCTGAATTACAATTCTCAAATCATGAGGGGGATTTTGCTCCCAGTCTCCTTTAGCTCAGAGGCACTGGAAGTTAAAGTCTGAGGGGAACAGCAGCTCTCAGGGACCAGGGGGTGCTGGGGAGCTGCGCTCCAGCTCACACCTCCTGGCCATCGGGCACTCTCCCAGAGCGCTTTTGGGCTGTGTGATATGCCTGCTACCCCTTCCAGCCTGGGTGGTGTCGGCCCCCCGGGGCACTGCCTCCTCCCTTGGGCCATCCCCACACCTGCCTCTGGTTTAGTAGACAGCACCTGTGCTAGTTGTTCTCACAGGATCCGAACGTGAGAGCACCCCACCCTCCTCCCACGACTGTGCTGCCGTGGGCCCTGCATCACAGGGTCGGAGCCCTCACAGTGAGGCCTGTCCCACACGGGGCCCGTCTGCCAGGTGAGATCGCTGGGTCCTGAAGAAAGGAGGCTTTGAGCCAGGGGAAAGACCCAGCACAATGTGACGGAGGGAGGAGGTCGTGCAGAAAGGAGCCCCGCTGGCCCACCCTCTGCTCAGTCTGTCTCTGCCTGTGCCATCTGCAGGTGAGCGTGGCAAAGACTCACCAGGAGCGGGCCCCATCTTAAGTGGGTCTATGTTTCTGTTCCGTTGGTGGCCGAGCGTGGCCCGGCAGCCCGTGCACCTGTAGCCAACCATCTGAATCTTAACTGCTTTCGTTTAACATGTGGTTGGGGTTGTTTGTTTTGTTTTCTGAGACAGGATCTTGCTCTGTCACTGATGCTGGAGTGCAGTGGTGTGATCTCAGCTCATGCAACCTGGGCACCCTCGGCTCAGGACATCCTCACACCTCAGCCTCCCGAGTAGCTGGGACTACAGGCGCCTGCTACCACATCTGGCTACTTTTTTTTTTTGAGACGGAGTTTCACTCATGTTACCCAGGCTGGAGTGCAATGGCGCGATCTCGGCTCACTGCAACCTCCGCCTCCTGGGTTTAGGCAATTCTCCTGCCTCAGCCTCCTGAGTAGCTGGGATTACAGGCACGCACCACCATGCCCAACTAATTTTTTGTACTTTTAGTAGAGATGGGGTTTCACCATGTTGACCAGGATGGTCTCGATCTCTTGACCTCGTGATCCACCCGCCTCGGCCTCCCAAAGTGCTGGGATTACAGGCTTGAGCCACCGCGCCCGGCCACATCTGGCTACTTTTTGTATTTTTAGTAGGGTTGGGGTTTCACCACGTTGCCCAGGCTGGTCTAGAACTTCAGACCTCAAATGATTCTCCTGCCCCAGCCCCCCAAAGTGCTGGGATTACAGGTGTGAGTCGCTGTGCCTGTCCTAGATGTGGTTGTTTTAATGTCAGCTCACTGTACCTTCCGTCTCAAAGTTGGATTCACTCCCCAGGTCCCCTCTGGCCTGAGGAACAGCCTTGGAGCTGGCTTGCCAGGCAGTGACTTGGTCTCAGCCCACTGGAGGAGGGAGTGCAGGAGGTGGATGTGCGTTTCTCTCTCGATGCCCAGACATGGGAAATGATTTTGTCACCTAGGGAGCCATTGGCACACGGGCACCTCCAAGAACCACTGCAGCCACTGCTGGCCACTTCGGGCACTCAGATGTGGGCACAGAATGGAGAGTGCTCACTTCACTCCTGGAAGAGCTGCCCTGTTATACCTCTTCAGCCCAAGATGTTCAGAGGGGCTGACATGGTATTAACCGTGCATGTGCTTCGTGCTGGGCCTTGGAGGGGAAATGTTGAATAAGAGAGATGGCTTAGCCCTGGGAAAGCTTGCCAGGGCCAGCTCAGCTGTGGAGACCCCAACCCAGGCAGCTCTGAAGGAATTAAGAAACAGGCATAGAGATAGAAAGCAAAAGGTGTGTTCAGAGCGGAGCACCCTGGGTCTCACCGCATTTCCAGCTGAGAGTCCAGAGCAGACTCTGATCCACATGCAGGTATTGATCGACTTAACGACCTATGCAACTTACGACTGTTCGACTTTACGACCACCATCGCTAGCCACGACTGTTTCGTGTCTGGCAGTGCCAACGTTGCCTAGCTGGGCGTACGACAGTGCGGACCAGCTTCTGGCAGCACTACCATCTCCTCGCGCATATAGCCTACTCAACGACCAAATCGTGTTACCACCGGTCTGTCGGAACCAATGGTGGTCGTAAGTCGAGCATTAGCTGTACTTAATTCTCTACCTTCCAGTGACAAGTTTTACAAGCCAATGCTCTGTGTCCTTTCATTGGTTACAGGTAAACTAACCAGGCACCTGTTGTATGCTTAGGATAGGTTAAAGACGATCTAGAAAGCACTCTTTAGAGAGAACAAAGGAAAGGGTCACATATCCTGTGTTCAAAGAACTGATTCATCTGGTTTGAGACATACTCATATTGGTTACTGCTTTATAATCCTTTAAACAGTTTTCTGCTTTTCGGGGTTGACTGGCTATTCCTCACTGCCACTCAGTAAACAATGTGATTTCTCACACACATCAGAATTTCCTCCCAGCAGAAGCCGACACAAGAAATCAGTGATGCCACACTGTGTTTAATTTTTCTCATCAGCTTATTTTTTTTGAGACAGAGTCTCACTGTCGCCCAGGCTGGAGTACTGTGGCGCAATCTCCTCACTGCAGCCTCCACCTCCGAGTAGCTGGGACTACAGGCATGCACCACCACGCCTGGCTAATTTTTGTGTTTTTAGTAGAGGCAGGGTTTCGCCATGTTGGCCAGGCTGGTCTCGAACTCCTGACCTCAAGTGAGCTGCCCGCCTCCGCCTTCCACAGTGCTGGGATTACAGGCATGAGCCGCCGCGCCCGGCCTCCACCACTGTGTTTAAATTCTAAACAAGGAGAAGAGGAAGTCCTGAAAGGAGAACAAGGAGATCTGAGAACCCAGCTCGGGACTGGCCAGGGGCCTCCTCTCAAGAAAAGCTCTCCCTGTTGTGTCCTCCACGCCGGGGCCTGCATGGACTGGGCATGGTTTTTGACCCCTGCCTGGCTGACCTTCAGCTCTGATTTCTTCATCTGAAAGTGAGGATAAAAAAATTAACCCCTCTCTCTAGTCAGATGCCTACTAGAGCCACCACCTTCTTGAACTTGAGATGTATTGCCAGGATACACCTTCACAGTCGGATGGAGCACACTGAATATATCTTAACAAAAGGTAACAATACATTTTAATAATTTTGACTTATTTTGCCTGAAACATTAGGATTCTCTCCTCATCTCAGTCCTGTGTTTGTTTTTTTGAGACAGAATCTCACTCTCTTGTCTCAAGCTGGAATGCAGTGGCACAGTCTTGGCTCACTGCGCCGTCCGCCTCCCAGGTTCAAGCGATTCTCCTGCCTCAGCCTCCCGAGTAGCTGGGATTACAGGCGCCTGCCACCACACCCAGCTAATTTGTGTATTTGTAGTAGAGACAGGGTTTCACCATGTTGGCCAGGCTGGGGCTTGAACTCCTGGCCTCAAGTGATCTACTGCCTCGGCCTCCCACAGCGCTGGGATTACAGGCGTGAGCCACCGTGCCCGGCTCCTCAGGCCTGTGTTTTGAATTCTGTTGTTTGCTTTCTCCCATATTCTCTCTGGTTATTTCTTCTCACTCATTTAACCTCTGCTTTTGATGGTGATTGTGAAAATGCACACAGACAGCAATGTAGTCAGAGAATTCTATGTTGTGCGATAAGAGTCTTTGTTTTCCTACCTAGTGTCATTGTTATGATAGTGCTTCTTCGATTACAAAGCATTGGAGACAGGCCAGTTGTCATTTGTGAGGTGTCAGTTTTCCCCGACATAAGCGCTCTCTCGATTTAATGTTTGTCAGTATTTTCTGTGAATCACACCTCCTGCTATTACATAGAAATAGTGTCGTCCCTCGGCACGTGCAGGGGATTGGTTTCAGTTCCTCCCTTCCTCCTGTACCCAAATCTGCACGTACTCAAGTCCCCCAGTGCCCTGCAGAAGCCACGTCTATGAAAAGCTGGCCTTGTGTGCGCAGGTTTTGCATTCTGTGAATACTGCTCACAGCAGCTTCAACCTCCCTCACTCAAGCAATTTCCCACCTCAGCCTTCTGAGTATCTGGGACCTCAGGCGCACACCCTCCATGCCTGGCTAATTTTTTTTTTTTTTTTTTTTTTTTAAGTCTTTGTAGAGATAGCGTCTCACTACGTTACCCAGGCTGGTCTTGAACTCCTGGCCTCAAGCCACCCTCCTGCCTCAGCCTCCCAAAGTGTTGCAATTACAAGTGTAAGCCACTGTGCCCAGCCTGAATACTGTATTTTTGATGTGTTTGGTTGAAAAAAATGTGTATAAGTAGATGTTCACGGTTCACAGCCTTGTTCAAAGGGCAGCTGTGTTCTCCTGAGTCAGTGTGTGAATGAGATGCATGTGAGTCCTGGCGGGCCCGATGACCCTCACCTCCCAAAGATGCTTTATGCTAATCCCCAGAACCTGTGATGATGTTACTCCACGTGGCAAAGGAGAATTAGGTAGCAGATGGAATTAAGGTTGCTAATCAGCTGGCCTTTAAATACAGAGATTATCTTCAGCACACGGCACTGGGAAAGTGATACTCACATGCAAGAGAGTGATGTTGGTCCCTTACCTTTCACCAGACAGAAAAATTAACTCAAAATAGATTAAAGACCTAAACACAAGACCTAAGTCTATGAAACTCTTAGAAGTAAATAGGGAAAGCTTCGTGACATTGATGCTTTCATGACATTCGTGATCCAGCAATGATTTCTTAGATACGGAACCAAAAGCACAGACAGCAAAAGTAAAAATAGATAAGTTGGGCCGGTGTGAGTGGCTCACGCCTGTAATCCCAGCACTTTGGAAAGCCGAGTGGGGCAGATCACTTGAGGTCAGGAGTTCGAGAGCAGCCTGGCCAACATGGCGAAACCCGTCTCTACTAAAAAAACAAAAATTAACCAGGCATGGTGGCATGTGCCTGTAAACTCAGCTACTTGGGAGGCTGAGGCACAAGAATTGCGTGAACCTGGAAGGCAGAGGTTGCAGTGAGCCGAGATCACTCCACTGCACTCCAGCCTGGGCAACAGAGTGGTACACCATTCTAAAAAAAAAAATAGTAAGTTGGATGTCATAAAAAACAGCATTGAAGGATATAACAATGAAAAGGCAACCTAGAGAGTGGGAAAAAATATCTGCAAGTCATATGTCTGATAAGGGGATAATGTCTGTAATATGTAAGGAACTGCAGCTAAACAAGTAATTTAAAAACAAGCAAAGGATTTGAATAGATGTCTCAAAGAAGATACACAGATGGACAATGAGCAGGAGAAAGGAATCCCAGCGCCACCTATCATTAGGGAAATGCAAATCAAAACCACATGGAGGCTGGGCACCGTGGCTCACACCTGTAATCCCAGCTGTTTGGGAGCCTGAGGCAGGAGGCCCACTTGGAGCCCAGAAGTTTGAAACCAGCCTGGGCAATATAGGAAGACCTTGTTTCTACAAAAAATAAAAAATTAGCCGAGCATGGGGGCACGTGCCTGTAGTCCCAGCTACTCAGGAGGCTGAGGCAGGAGGATGGCTTGAACCTAGGAGCTCAAGGCTGCTGTGAGCTATGATGGCAACATCTCACTCCAGCCTGGGGGACAGAGCCAAGACATTGCAGTAACATGTCCCACCCATGAGGTGACTACCATGAAGAAAGCAATTACAGGAGTTGGTGAGGACGTGGAGAAATGGGACCCTCCACGCATGTTGGCGAGAATGTAAAATGGTGCTCACGGATGTGGAGAACATTGTAGCAAATCCTAAAAATACATAGAAGTACCATATGAGGCAGCAATACCCCTTCTGGATATATACCCCAAATACTTGAAAACAAGATCTCAAAGAGGTATTTCCACACCCATGTTCTTAGCAGCAGCATTATTCTCTGGCCAAAAGGTGGAAGCAACTCACTGTCCATCTGTGGGTGAGTGGACAAACAAAACGTGGTAAATACAGATGGGGGAATATTATTCAGCCTTTGAAAGGCAGGATAGTCCTAGCTATTCAGGAGGCTGAGTTCGGAGGATCCTTTGAGCCCAGGAGTTCAAGGTTACCGTGAGCTAAAGTCCCAGCGCTGCACTCCAGCCTAGGCAAGGGCGAGGCCTTGTCTCTTAAAAAAAAAGAAAAGGAAATCCTGACATGCTACAACACGGAGGAACCTTGAAGACGTTCGACTAAGTGAAAGAAGCCAGGCACAAAAAGAATACAGTGTGATCCCACTCATGTGAGGTCCCTAGAGCAGTCAAATTCCCAGAGACGGAGCATGGTGGCTGCCAGGGGCTGGGTGGGAGTGGGAGCTGTGTTTAACGGGCACAGTTTCCATTTGGGAATATGTCTTAGTCTCTTTGTGTTGCTATAAAGGAATACCTGAGGCTGGGTAATTGCTGAAGGAAAGAGGTTTGGCTCAGGCCTCTGCAGGCTGTACAGGGAGCATGATGCCCGTGTCCACTCCTGGGGAGGCCTCAGCTGCTTCCACTCATGGGGGAGGAACAGGGGAGCCCGTGTGTGCTCAGATCGCGTGGGGAGAGGAAGGAAGGGAGCAGGTGCAGGCTCTTGAACCACCAGCTCTCATAAGAACGAACAACTCCCTCCCGCCCCCGGGGAGGGCGTCATTGTATTCATGAGGGAATCTCCAACCCCGTGACACAAGAGCCTTCATGGGGCCTCACTTGCAACATATGGGATCAATTCCAACGTGCAGGTCGGAGGAGTCGGACAATCCCTCTCGAACCCCAGTGGAAGATGCGAACGTTCTGGAGCTGGGTGGCCGCGGCTAAAAGCCACCGATCTGTTCATGGAAAAATGGTTAAAATGGTGATTTTTATGCTTTGTATATTTTACCACATTTTTTTTTAAAAAGGCAGATTCCTTTTGATCATCTGAGTGAGGCCAGTGCAATGCGAAGGGTCCCCACAGGTGGAAGCGGCAGGAGCCAGGATCCCAGGAACACCGCGGCCTCTGGAAGCCAGGCCGGCGAAGCAAGTGGACCCCCCATTATTATTTTCTCTTCCCCCTCCCCTGCAAGGTCAGTCCCGGGAGCCCAGAAAGTGCTTGATAAATGATCTGCAGCTGATTGAGCGAGGAAACGAGTGCGCCGAGCCCATAGGCTTCGTGAGTGCAATACGCGTTGCTTTTCAAATTAAAGCTCTGTGCCTCTTGGTTGAGCAACTCTGAGAGCTGAGGTCCCCACCCTTCTGTCCTCCTCGTGGTGGGTTTTGTACCCGACTGCTCACCAGAGCAGAGAGCCACGAATAGGATTTGGTTTTAGGGAAAGACGTCTAGGAGACTCAGCTCAGAAGTTGGCCTGGGTTCAAATCCTGGCCGCACGCTTTCTGCTTTATCACCCTGGGCCTGTGATTTAATTCTTGGTTCTTGTACATTTGGGTGGAAAGTAGCAACTTCCTGCCGTGGGGAGGACCAGTTTGCCCGCCTTCTGCACCGTGGCTGGCACTGCTCATTAGCAGGTTAAAACAGCTTTGCCAATAGGTGTCTCATATTTGTGGTTTTAATGCCCCTTTCACTATGAGTAACAGCTTTGCATTTGTTTAGGAAAGATTTGTATTTCTCTGTGTGCTGTTTATAATATTTGCCTACCTGTACCCCCTATTTTTCCATTTGTCTTTTACTTTGTTTACGGTAGGATTTTTTTTCCTGCAGAATTTTAGAATTTTGACGTGGCTTAATTAATCCACAGTGCAGGGGGGCTCAGAATTCATCTTCCCATAGAAACAACAGTCTAACTCATGATTTGGTTCCAGGCTAACTCATGAAACTGATTTCATTGTCTGATGCAAACCGCGTACATGTATACGGTGAGGACTTCCGTCTGACCCTGAGTGAGATGGGAGCCACTCCAGGGTTCACAGCAAAGCAAGGAGATGCATTTGTGTTCAAATGATCTTTAGGGGGACACAGGAGGAGGCAGAAACTGCAGTAAGAGGTCAGGTCAGTAACCCAGGCAAGAGGTGTGGAGGCTTAGACAGGGGTGGCACCGGTGGAGTGGGAGATGCAGGGCTCAGCATTTGGCTGCACTTTAATGATGGACCCAGCGGGAATTGCTAGCAGATTAGACAGAGCAAGAGGAAAAGAAAAGTCAGGATGATTCCAAGGTTTTTGGTGCCTGCAGCAGGAAGTATGGCGTTGCCTTTTATTGAAGCAGGAGGGACTGAGGGAGGTGCCTTGGCTGCCCATTGGACATCCAAGCACCTGCTGGCATCTCGTGTGGGGCTCAGGGATGAGACCCAACTGGGAACGTAAGTGTTAGAATTGTAAGCATGAGTTAGAACCGTGGATTGGATTAAACCGCCAGATAAGGGTATTTGCAGACCGAGAAGATGACCAAGGGTGAAACCCTAGGGTACCCCAGGATTTAGAGGTCCAGGAGAAGAGAAGAGACCCCTAAAGAAGACCCAGAAACAACCGGCAGTGATAGGATGATGGGATACTGGGAGCCGATGGCCAGGACATCCTGGGGAGGAAGTGTGGCCACCGCCGCAGAGGCTGCGGCAGACACGGGAGATGAAGATCCGACCCCTGCTCCAGCACTGGGGCCACGGGGACCTTGAGCAGGAGGCTGGTGGGTGCAGCCCCCAGGGAAAATGGGAGGCGCATAGTTCTAAAGGAAGGCAAGAATATTTCTCAAACCCAGCATCCCAGCCCCAGCAATTACAGCCAAAGAAAGGAATTCAGAAGCTGCATTTCTCTTGAGCATTGCACCTTCAGAGCCTGGGATGGGGGAGGCCTCTAAGCAAATGTCAGCCCTTTTTATTTATTTTACTGTTACTTTTTTGAATGAACATATTTAATACAAAAATACGAGTTCAAAAGGAATCCAGACAGTACAGATCAGAGTCATGTTAAAAAAAAAATAAAGGCTTCTTCCTCTTTTCTCTCCTTTTCTCCCTTCCTAGAGGTGACTTTGTCAATAATTTATGGGTGATTTTATAGAATTTTTCTCTGCATATGGGAGCGTGTGTGTATAGTACAGAAATTCCTTATTACGTACGAAGGGATCATACTGTACTTCATCTTCTACAACCTACTTTTTGAATGTGATATATTTTGCCCTTTTTTTTTTTTTTGAGATGGAATTTCACTCTTGTTGCCCAGGCTTGAGTGCAGTGGCGCGATCTTGGCTCATTGCAACCTCCACCTCCTGGGTTCAAGTGATTCTCCTGCTTCAGCCTCTTGAGTAGCTGGGATTGCAGGTGCCCACCACCACGCCTGGCTAATTTTTTGTATTTTTAGTAGAGATGGGGTTTCACCATGTTGGCTGGGCTGGCCTCGAACTCCTGACCTGAGGTGATCCACCCGCCTTGGCCTCCCAAAGTTCTGGGATTACAGGCGTGAGCCACCGTGCCCAGCTTGCCCATCTCTCTGTCTCTCATTCTTCTTATACCCTCTGAAAAGAATTTCATTTGTGTGTGAAAGTCAGGTCAGCCTCATCAAGAGATGCTTGCTTGCTTTCTGCATCTTTCTGATCCCACAGCACTGTCCTGAGTCTTGAGGCACACTTGCTGTGCCTGAGTCCAGAGGGTGAATATTTGGCCGTGGGATTGCCCAGTGTGACACTGACACCCGATATGCCTTCCCTGTTTTCTTCTTTGTCACAGTCTCAGTTTTCTTCAGCATTGTAATGCAGTTGAAAGACTACAGTTGTCTGTCACTTGTCATCTGATTTAGCTCTGTGACTGTCCTGGAAGCGAAAGTTAATTGTGGAAGATTTCTGGGACTGGTCATTAGGAGGACAGACAGCTGGAGCATCCTTTGAACTCACCACTCTGTCCATTTCTCCTTTCTACGCTCTGGAATGTGGGTGTGATGGCTGATGGCTGGAGCTCTGTCAGCCATTTTTGACCATGAAGGGATCTTGGGCTCTGCCAGTCATTTCAACCACAAGGCATCCGAGAGATTTTGGATTGATGTTTGTATCGTGGAGCTGTCACAGTGGTCTTGCCTGCCTTAGGAACTCTTTTTCCCTTTGAGACATGGTCTTGTTCTGTCACCAAAGCTGGAATGCAGTGGCGAGGGCTCAAGCCATTCTCCTACCTCGGCTTCTCGAGTAGATGGGACCACAGGTGTGTGCCACTGTGCCCTGCCCTTGTTCCATTATTATTTGTAGAGATGGGGCTTGCTATGTTGCTCAGGCTGGTCTTGAACTCCTGGGCTCAAGCGATCCTCCCGCTTCAGCCTCCCAAAGTGCTGGGATTACAGACGTGAGCCACCGCTGCCAACTTGCTTTAGGACCTTTTTAAAAAATGAAACAGAAGTAAACTTTTATTTTATCTAAACCATTGTTATTTCTAGTCTCTACTATGATTCCAAATACAAATCCCAACTGATCCCCCGAGTTGATGAGTACAGCATTTCCCTCTAGCATGCTTGGCACTCGTTTACATGCAAGAGCATGCTTTTTCTTATTTTTGTAGAATTCAACTATAAAAATTTTAGTCTGGACATGGTGGTTCACACCTGTAATCCCAGTATTTTGGGAGGGCAAGCTGGGAGGATCGCTTGAGCCCAGGGATTCAAGACCAGCCTGGGCAACATAGTATGACCCCATCTTTATGAAGAATAATAATAGTAACAAATTAAGCTGGGCGTGGTGGTGTGCGCTCCTGGTCCCAGCTACTTGGGAGACTAAAGTGGGAGAATTGCTTGGGCCCAGCAGGTCAAGGCTGCAGTCAGCCGTGATCATGCCACTGCACTCCAGCCTGGGTGACAGATCGAGACCCCATCTCAAGAAAAAAAAAAGAGAAAACCCTCTGCCAATCATAAGAGGTCAAAGAGCGTATTATTTTTTTTGCTTATCTTTAATTCTACTTCCAACGAATGGGCCCCTCTTTCCCTCCTCCTCTTTTTATTTTCTGTTTGCTTCCTTTCTTGCAAATACACAAGTGATTCATTACATGCTCATGGTGAATTCAAACAAGGACTTTCAGTTCTGGAAGTGTTTTTAACTAGACATGAAAACCCTTCCCATACAACACCAAAAGTGGTAGATAAATTGTAATAAGTATCTTTTACATGTAAAGTTGAGTTTGCAAAAAGATTAAGAAAATCTTCCGGGGGAAAACGAGAAGAGGAAGCAAGAACACAGAAGGAAAGGCTAGCCCTGAAGCCCGGACCACCCCGAGACCACCCTGGCGTTTCTCTGGATGTCAAACAGTAGCGCTGCACTGGAACTTCAAGCCTTGGGGTTTAACACGTGTGGGGCAGGAGTGCGCATTTGGAAAGAGTACCTGAATAAGGCTTGGTCCTGAAAGGGATATGACCTCAGGGAAAGGGTGGGACAGTGAAAAATCTGTCCGTGGTCAAAGACTGACACTGACATAATTTGTCTAGTCCTCTGATCTGGGTGGGGAAAAATAAGTTGTGATATTTGACCATGATTTTCCCTAAAGGACATTAATGACTGGTGAAAGGAAATACAGAGGGCTTGCTGAACCAGGATCCCCTATGGGGCTGGAGCGACCTGAGACGGGGAAGAGAGATTGGGTGACATTTCCCACACTAGCCGCTAGGTTGGGTCATTAACTGAGGACAGCTTGGTTGCCCTCTCATTGTGCAAACTGGATTTCCCACCCCCACGTCTTTGCTTAAGAATTGGTGATGTAAGGATAAAAGACAGTCTCAGAAGAAGGGAATGGGGAATGACTGCTAATGGGTACAGGGTTTCCTTTTGGGGGTGATAGGAATGCTCTGGAACTAAATAGAGGGTACACACTGTAAATGTACTAAATGCTGACTTGTATACTTAAAATGGTTACTTTTTTAAAAAAGCAAATAGACAATGATTCAGTCTTGAAATTTGTGATGTGGTGAAAAACAGACAATTTTGATACTACATGCAAGGTACAGAGGCCACAGTCACTCAGAAGAAGGAGGGCGGATTCAGGGAAAGATTCTGGGAGGAGATCAGGTGTGCACTGAGTCTGGAGGAACAAATTCGAGTCAACCAGGAGACGCAGGGGAGTGTGAGCAGCAGGAGCGGCCCAGGCTGAGGTGTGTGTGTGTGAACAAGGGCTTCGATGCAGCTGAGGCGTCCAGCACGTGCGGAGAATAGACACAGGCAGGGGCCGACCAGAAAGGTTCGTAGGTCACCTCAGGACAACTGGATTTAATTTTAAATGCAGCGAGGACTGAATTTTAAGCGCAGAAGTGATCCGATCTGTATTTTGGAAGGACTGTTCTGGCACTGATGTGGACAAAGATTTAGAGGACACAAAAACTGGTAACGGCCCTATTCAGGGGCTTCTGCAGGATCTGAGGGGATATTGTGGTGGCAACGGGGGGCCACGCTGCTGTTTGAGATCGTGCATTTACACAATAAATCCTCACTTAATGTCACTGAGAGCTTCTTGGAAACTGTGACTTTAAGCAAGACGACGAACTGTGTGCTGTAAGAACTTGTGTTAATATCAGTCTATGGTAAATTGGTTTTGTTATATAGACCATTATTTCACTTAAGGTCCGTTTCCAGAAACCTATCAACTATGTTAGGTGAAAACTTACTGTGATTTCAGTCTATACTTGTTTATTGCTGGTATTTGGGAAGGTGAGTGGCTTTCGGATATTAACTTTGTATCCTGCAAACTTGGATAATTGCTTATTAGTTTCAGGAATAGATTATATATTTATAGTGGCGTTAGTTTGTATGGTGGTGTGATTTTTCTGGTGTAACCAGGACTCGGGAGTTGGCAAGGCGAGGGAGTAGTGGGTGAAGAGCACACGTGACTTTTTTAGCCTTCCAGGTGTAAGTGAGGATCTGCATATTCAGGGAAGTGACCAAGGCAGTGCTACAATACGACCCTAATAATGGATGTCTGTGTCATCTAAACAAGCAGCACTAAGCTGGGCCTCTCAGAGCCTCGTGGTTCTGTGGGCCAGCTGTGATAGCCTTCTGTCTCTCGTTGAATTCACTGTACCTTTTCTGTGAACATCCTGGGAGCCTCAGGCTGACCCACACTAGAGAAAGCTTAACTTCCTGCATCAGACAGAAAATGAGTGATGAAAATTGCAATCAAACGGGCTGAGGCAAAGAAGGGAATTTGTTGGCTTGTGTATTGGAAGGCCAGAGGTACATCTAACTTCAGGTAGGGTTGGATCCAGCATATCTGCTGTGTTCTCAGCCCTTTGTCTCTCTATTTCCTGGGTCTGTTTTGCCCTGTGTTGCTTCATTCTAAGGCAGAGTCTCCTCACGAAGGGACAGGCAATGCCTAGTGGTCCACAGCATGGCGCCCCATCGGCAAGAGCCCTTCCCCAGCCCAGTTGTTCCAGGGCAGATCTTTGGATTTGGACTCATTGCTTTGACTTGGGTCATGCACCCATTCACTATAGCCAGGGGTGGAAGATACTGGCCAGGCCAGGTCACATGGCCACCCCTAGAACTGGGGGATGTTTATGAGGGAGGGGCTCCCACAAAGGAAAGCCAGGGTGGTCTTAGCAGAGGGGAGGTACCCGAGAGGCAGGCAAAACACCAGGGCCCTCTCCCCTTGTTCTGGGCAGTCCTGTTTGGTTATAATTTCATTATCCTCAGGAGTTGCTTTGCATGTGGCCAGCTGTGGCTATCCTGGCATTCATGTGCTTTGTGACTCAGCGAAGGTCAGAACTTTGCAATGACCAGGACCTGCATCCATTTTCATCCCACACTCCCACCAACTGAAAGATGGTTTTTTAGAAATAGTGACCAGGCACAGTGGCTCATGTCTGTTCTCCCAGCATCTTGGGAGGCTGACACAGGAGGACTGCTTGAGGCTTAGAGTTTGAGACCAGTCTGGGCAACATAGCAAGACCTCATCTCTACAAAAATAAAAATATTAACTGGGTGTGGTGGTATGCACCTGTAGTCCCAGGTACTCAGGAGGCTGAGGGGGCGTCGAGGCTGCAATGAGCTATGATTGCACCACTGCACACCAGCCTGGGTGACAGAGTGAGACTGTCTCTTAAAGAAAAAAAGAATAATATAGTTTTTTTTTTTTTTTTTTTGAGATAGGAACTCCTCTGTTGCCCAGGCTGGAGTACTGGTGTGATCTCGGCTCACTACAACCTCTGCCTCCTAGGTTCAAGCAATTCTCCTGCCCCAGCCTCCCGAGTAGCTGGGATTATAGATGCCCACCACCTGTCCAGGCTAATTTTTGTATTTTTAGTAGAGACGGGATTTCACCATGTTGGCCAGGCTGGTCTTGAACCCCTGACCTTGAGCGATCCACTCACCTTGGCCTCCCACGGTGCTGGGATGACAGGCGTGAGCCATCGTCCCTGGCCTGTGGGGTCCTTTTTTTTTCCACTTTCAATACGTGTAATAAGAGTACCCTCCTTTTTTCTATAGCATACACAAAGTGAATGGGCAGTACCCCTTGAAATACAAAGGATTAAATTCTCAAAATTTAGTTTTATTGATGATATTCATGTTGAAGGACTTTGCTCCTGAGAAGTACAGCACTGACGTCCTGGGGGAACTCTCTGTGGGTTCTGGGGCTGAGGACTGCCCAGCGAGTTCCTGGCTCCCAGCCACACTAGCCCAGTTCATCCAAAGCATGACATTGACGAGGTGGGGCTGTGTGCAGGAAGCCCGTGTGGTGCCAACGAAGAGCCCACACGGATGGAGGAGCTGCCCACTGTGCTCCTCTTGGGGCTGAGATTGTAGTGTCCTTTTTATTGACTTATTTATTTATATATTTCTTTTTTCTCATTCAACACCTTCGGTATAGTGTCATTTTTAGTTTTATTTATTTTTTTGAGACAGTGCCTTGCTCTGTCACCCAGGCTAGAGTGCAGCGGCACAATCACAGCTCACTGTACCCTCAACCTCCCAGGCTCAGGTGATCCTCCCACTTCAACTTCCCAAGTAGCTGGGACTACAGGTGTGAGCCACCAGACCTGGCTAATTAAAAAATAAAATTGGCTAAGCGCGGTGGCTCACGCCTGTAATCCCAGCACTTTGGGAGGCCAAGGCGGGCGGATGACAAGATCAAGAGATCGAGACCATCCAGGCCATAGTGAAACCCCATCTCTACTAAAATACAAAAAATTATCCAGTCATGGTCTTGTGTGCCTGTAGTCCAGCTACTCAGGAGGCTGAGGCAGGGGATCGCTTGAACCTGGGAGACAGAGGTTGCCGTGAGCCAAGATCCTGCCACTGCACTCCAGCCTGGTGACAAAGCAAGACTCCATCTCAAAAAATAAAAATAAAAAATAAAACTTTGGGGCTAGGTGTGGTGGCTCATGCCTGTAATCCCAGCATGTTGGGAGGCCGAGGTGGGCAGATCACCTGAGGTCAGGAGTTCGAGATCAGACTGGCCAACATGGCAAAACCCTGACTCTACTAAAAATACAAAATTAGCTGGGTGGGGTGGTGTACACCTGTAATCCCAGCTACTCAGGAGGCTGAGGCAGGAGAATTGCTTGAACCCAGGAGGTAGAGGATGCAATGTGTTGAGATCATGCCTCCGCACTCCAGCCTGGGTGACAGAGCGAGACTCCATCTCAATAATTTAAGAAAAAGAATAAAATAGAATTTTGTAGAGTTGGGGGTATCCCTGTGTTGCCCAGGCTGGTCTCAAACTCCTGGGCTCAAGTGATCCTCCCTTCTTGGTCTCTGAAAGTGCTGGGATTACTGGTGTGAGCGCCCTCACCAGGCCTTAGTTTTTTTTTACAGCAAATTTTTTAGAAAGTTTCTTGGTAGATTCCTTGGGATTTTCTACGTAGGCAATCATGCCATCTGCAAACGGGCAGTTTCAGTTCTTCCTTTTCAATGTGTATCTTTCTGGTCGTCTTTTTCTTTTCTTGCCTTATTCCAGTGGCTAGCACCCTAGCACTGTGTCGAGTAAGTGTGATGAGAGTGAACACATTTGTTCTCATTCTTAGGAAGAAACCATGCAGTTATTCACCCTTATGCATATATTACCTGTGGGGATTTTGTAGCTGGTTTCTGAGACAGGGTCTCGCTCTGTTACCTGGGCTGGAGTGCAATGGCATACTCTCAGCTCGGTGCAACCTCCACCTCCTGAGCTCAAGTGATTCTCCTGCCTCAGCCTCCCAAGTAGCTGGGACCACAGGTATGTGCCACCATGCCTGGCTAATTTTTGTAATTTTTGTAGAGATAGGGTTTCACTATGCTGCCTAGGCTAGTCTTGAGCTCCTGGGCTCAAGCAATCTGCCTACCTTGGCCTCCCATAGTGCCAGGATCACAAGTGTGAGCCAACGTGTCTGGCCCGCCGTATTGTCTTAGATCATTAGCTCCTCGAGGAGCCAGCGCTCTGTCCTGAGGACACTCAAGCAGCCGTGTGGAGAGGTCAGTGTGGCGAGGAACTGAGGCCCCATGCTGGTATCCCGGTGAGCAAGCCGCTTTGGAAACAAATCCTCCATCTCCAGCAGTCTCTCCCATCCCCTCCATCTCGTCTCTCAGAAGAAAGTCGGCCAGGCTCACTCTGATGAATCATGATTTTCTGCTAATTCATCTCAGCTGAAACCTCATGAGACCCTAAGCCAAAACCACCCAGGTGAGCTGCTCCCCAGTGCCTGACCCTCAGAAACAGCAGAAAGTAATACACATTTAGGGCTGTTTTAGGCTACTACCTTTTGGCATAGTTTAGAAAGCACTGTGTGGGAGCCAAAGGTCACCTCCAGCCGTGCCGTAGGTGTTAGTGGGCTCTTCAGCCAGCTGTAGAAACTAGATAACCTCAGGCAGACCAACAGGAGGAAAGTGCACAAACTTGATGAGTTTTGCATGCTCGTGGGATCTTTGAAGATGCAGCCCAAGTGAGATGCTTTTACTTAATTTTTGTCCTTTTTTTCATTTTCTTTTTGTTTTTGGAGACGGAATCTCGCTCTGTCGCCCAGACTGGAGTGCAGTGGTGCAATCTTGGCTCCCTGAAACCTTCGCCTCCCAGGTTCAAGTGATTCTCTTGCCTCAGCCCCCCAAGTAAATGGGATCACAGGTGTGTGCCACCACCTCCGACTAATTTTCTTTTTGTATTTTTAAGAGATTCGCCATGTGGGGCAGGCTGGTCTTGAGCTACTGACCTCAGGTGTTCCACCCACCTCATCTTCCCAAAGTGCTGGGATTATAGGCCTGAGCCACCATGCCTGGCCTCCTTTTTCTTTTGTTTTTTTGCAGACCCACCTGAGAATACGAAGATGCTTTTATGTTTTTTAGGCAAAAAAATGACAAATTTGAGAAGAAACAACAGCACAAAAAAAAATCTGGCTGGGGCAGTTTTCTCGGGGAGTCACTAGGAGACGCACGGGGCATGTAAAGCAGGTGGAAGATGAGGGCTTCTCCATTACATATGTTTATTCAGGCAGATTGCAGCCCCCGATGTCTGCTGTCTGGTGATAAGTTCTGCTTTCTTACCCTGGCATGGAGAGGGGACCCCTCCCAGAGGTATCCTTATGGCTCCCTGTGTGTAGGAGGTGACAGGTCACCTCACCCTTTCCGAAACTACTGGCGATGGTTCCCAGGCATCATTTCTCCAGTTTTCAGTTTCTCCAGTTTTCAACATGAAATAGTTGAAAACCAGAAAGTGTCTGAGACAGGCCTCAGTCCATTGAGAAGTTAATTTTGCCAAGGTTAAGGATGTGTGCCTGGTAGACAGCCTTGTGCCTTTCTCTAAAGGTGATTTTGACAGCTTCCATATTTAAAGGGGAAAAGCAGGCTGGAGGGGAAGGAGGGAGGGATGGTCACCTTAGGGAATTCACATGTTGCAAGAGAAAAGCAGCAACAGGGGAATAGTCAGTTACGTATTCATTACACAAGGTCCAGTGAACAGAGTGGAGACGTTTCACCTATCATCCGTCACTCTCTGCTAGGAAACAGAAGGAAAGGCAGCTTCTTGCACGACTCAGCTCTCAGTTTTTTCCTTTAGGGTCGTGAGTTTTTCTTTTCCTTTCACATAATCAGTATACCAATCTGGCATACTGAGGGATGGCGTGTCCTTCACTCCTTCAGCAGCAATCAGTAACTCTCGGAGATGTTTGCATTTCTTATTTGGATCCAGCAAAAAATGGGCATGGGTGTTCACGAAGGGAAAATGTTACCATGCTGATGGGCGTGCCCTGATACCATCTGGGAGGGGGCACCAATTAAATATGCCCTTTATCTTGTAGTTCGGCTTCTAAGGGTTTATTCTTGCTACAGGAGCATGTTCATAAAGGAGACGACTTAACTGCCTGTCCACAGGGCGTACGCTGCGGAACAGAAAGAACAATGATGCCTGGGAACCAACGTCAGGTGACACTGTTGACTAACAAAGGCACAGCCCTGCAGGGAACAATCAGTCGTTTCCACAGAGTTGGAGATGACTCAGAAGTTCATTCCTGCACGAGCTCCCTGAGTTGCTCTGATACACGTGCACTCAGGCGTTCATCACAGCATTGCTTTTTAACAAATTTTTAATTTTGGAATAATTTCAGATTTACAGAGAAGTTGCAAATCCAATACAGAGAATTCTTGTGTACTACCCTGCTCAGTTTTCCCCTACAACATCTGACTTAATCATGATACATTTATGAAAACCAAGAAATTAACATTGGTAGAATGTTATTAATTAAACGACAGATTTTATTTGGATTTCATCAATTTTTCCACAAATGTTCTTTTTCTGTTCCAGGATCCAATCTAGGATCCCACATTACATTTAGAAAAGCATTGGTTTTGGTTTTCTTAAAAGATAGATTTATTGAGATAATTTGCATACCATATAATTTACCTATTTAGATCGTACAATCTTGTAGGTTTTAGTGTATTGACAGAATTATGGAAATATCACTAATTTCAGAAAATTTTCATCAACCCAGAGGAAAGGCCCTTCCCATTTAGCAGTCACTGCCCATCCTCCTCCCCCCACCGCCCCACCCCCCGGCAGCCACTCATCTACTTTCTGTCTCTGTGGATTTGCTTGTTCTGGTCATTTTGTGTCCATGGAATTGTATTATACATGGTCATTTGTGACTGGCTTCTTTCATTTAGCATAATGTAGAAAATCAATGTTTTAAAATTCTTTTTACTTTTTTTTTTTTTTGATAGAGTCTCCCTGTTTTGCCATGCTGGAGTGCAGTGGTGTGATTTCAGCTCAATGCAACCTCCACTTTCTGGGTTCAAGTGATCCTCCTGCCTCAGCCTCTAAGTAGCTGGGACTACAGGCGTGTGCCACCATGCTCAGCTAATTTTTATATTTTTAGTAGAGACAGGGTTTTCTCATGTTGGCCAGGCTGGTCTCAAACTCCTGACCTCAAGTGATCCTCCTGCCTTGGCCTCTCAAAGTGCTGGGATTACAGGCATCAGCCACTGCACTGGCCAAGACTAATTTTTTTTTTTTTTTAGCAGTTTTAAGTTCACAGTAAAACTGAGTAGAAAGTAGAGAGATATCCCATATATTCCTGGCCCTGCACACAGCAACCTCTGTCAATGTTCCCCACCAGAGTGGTCCATTCCTATAATCAATGAACCCACATGGAAACATCACCATCACCCAATTGCCCGTAGCTTATGCTAAGGTGCACTGTTGGTGGTATGCATTCTATGGGTTTGGACAAATGAATAATGACATGTATCGTACGGGATAGTTTCACTGCCTTGAAAATCCTCTGTGCTCCACCTAGCCATCCCTCCCCCTCAAAATCGCATTGTTTTTAATAGCGAAAGAGTGGAAATAATCTGGAGATCCATTAACAGATGAATAGCTAAATAATTTTGATATATTCACAGAATAAAATACTATTCAAATGATTTAAGACTACATCTGTCAGCTTGGATGGATCTCAAAATACTACTGAACAAAATAAGCCAGCTGCAGAAGGCTTCATGATTGCCAGTAACTATAATACCAATGGTAATTGTGGCCAACACTTAATTGAGTGATGACTATGTGCTGGGCATGGTTCTCTTCATAAGGATTGTTAATTTATTATGCATGAGGTAGAGGCCATTTATATAAGGTTTTAAAATGAGCACAATACTACATATTGTTTATAGAAGCATACATATACAATAAACACATGAAAACAGGCACAGAAATGATGAACGCCGCGTTCAGAGCAGTGGTTACTTCTGGAGTGGGAGGAAAGACGGTGGAATCTGGACGGTATGAAGGACTTGCACCTGTAGTGTTTGATGCTGAAGCTGGGTGGTGGGCATGGCTGTTTGTTACTCTCCATCCTTTTAGTATGCCTGATGCATTTCATAATAATGTAAAAAACAACAAGACTACTGCAGAGCAATGCATAGAGTGAGCTCTATTTGGGTTTTTAAGACGATTCCTACATCTACGCTTGCAGGTGTAAGCACCAGCCCTGGAAACCATTGCAAAGGATTCTTAGTGGGCCCAAGCTTTGAAAACGGGGTCCTGGGGACTAGGGAGCTGAGGTGGAGAGGAGACATGCTTTTTCCTGCTGCCTTTTGAATTTTGTACCGCACCTATTCTTACTTCTTAATTAAAAAATAATCCAAACTAGCCAGGCATGGTGGCACATGCCTCTAGTCTCAGCTATGTGGAAGGGTGAGGCAGGTGGATCACTTGAACCCAGGTGGTCGAGGCCAGCCTGGGCAACACAGTGAGGCCCTGTCTTTTTAGAAAAAAAAAAAAAAAAATTCAACCTCTATTCATATATTTCCTTTTGCTTTGCCAGGTAATTTCCTACCCAGGACCTCATTTGTACCCAAAAAGGCCCTGGGTTTCCAGCAACTGTCAGCCTCTTTCAGATGAGAAGGCAGAGGAGCAGACAGCTTCCTTGCTTCCTTGTCTGTGGTTGCTGCAGGCTTGGAACCCAGGTGGCTGGTTCCCAGCTGAGGTTCCTCCTGCCCTGGACAGTGGAGCTCAGTGGGAGGGGTACCCTGGGCCAGTGCACTGGCTCCTGAGCATCAGAGGCCACAGTGCCCTCCCTCTGGTGTTCTCTACGGCCAGATGAGATGCCACAGAGGTGTCCACAGGCAGAGCCTGGGCAGTACTGTGGTGTGGCATTTTCCTAATGAGGTGGCCACTGCCTCTGGGACTGTGGGGCATGTGCTCGGTGCTGCATGGCCGTGTGGGACACCAGGGTGGCTTCAGCGGTCCCCCTTATCCCTTGATGTCCCACAGCTGGAGGTTCGGGGATAGGTCTATTCTGCAGGAATGAAGGTTTTTATGTGCTCAGACTTAAGCAGGGGTGAGATCACCTGGAGGGCTTGCTAACATGCAGCTCACTGGGCTGTGCCAAGAGTTTCTGATTGCACGTGTGTGTGTGTGTGTGTGTGTTGGGGGTCAAGGGAACTTGCATTTCTAACCAGCTCCCAGGTGATCTGATCCTGCTGTGACCAGTACAGGGACCACACCCTGAGGACCACTGCCTAGGAGCCACCTCATCTGTAAGCCAGGGGATGATGGAGCCAGAGGTGACTACACAGGCAGCATATATACAAGCTGCCCTGCCACTAAAGTCACCTGTGCGCCCTGCACTCTGAGGGCATGTGGCTGTAGGACTCCTTTCCGTTACCCACTCCTGGCCCCAGTCAATGGAGGATGGGGTTATGTGGAGCAGTTTCTCCAACTTCCTATCAGACTCCCTGTAGCCTGTTGAAAGCAGATTCCCAGGCTTCCTTCCTACTGAACCTGAGTTCCTAGAGGAGGCCTGGGAATCCCTTTTCCCAAATGCCTCCTGCTGTGCTCAGGGTGGTGGGATGCAGGGATGCAGACTCAGCCTCACCAGCAGCGCCTGGTACCTGCGGGAGGCGCAGAGTCTCTGACTCTCAAATCTGTCCCCGGTGCTTGTGCTGCACACAGGTGTGTGAGATGGATAGAGCTCGGCCCCTCCCCAGCTCAAACATAACTCCACTGGAGAGGTGCAGTAGACAGAAATGGGAGCCCCCATGCACTCCAGCGGGGATGTCAAATGGTGCCGCCATTGCTGAAAAGTTTGGCAGTTCCTTAACAAGTTCAACATGGAAATACCACAGGACAGTTCTACTTTTCAGTATACACGCCCCAAAATTGAAAATAGCTGTTCAAACAAAAACTTACGCACAAATGTTCACAGCAGCCCTATCCACGATAGCTGAAAGGTGGAAAAAAACCCAGTATTCATCAGCAAGTGAATAAACAAAATATGGTCTACTCATAAAGTGAAATATTCAGCCATAATAAAGAGCAGAGTTCTGACACCAGCCATTACTTGGATGAATCTTGAAACATTACAGTAGGTAAAATAAGCCAGTGACACAAGGACAATTATTTCCCGATTCCATTTATACAAAATGCTCAGAATAGTCATATCCACAATGATGTGAAGTAGATTTGTGGTTGCCAGCAGCTGGGGATGGGGTGGTGGCCGGAACAAGGAGTTACTGCTCATTGAGTACAGGATTTCTGTTTAGGGCGATGGAACTAGATGGTGGTGATGGCTGCACAACATTGTGAATTTAATGCCAATGAATTGTACACTTAAACATGCTCAGTGAGGACACTCCACCTGAACCCATTCTTGCCAGCATCGCCATGTGCCCACCCATTCTCCATTCCCCTTCTGCCTTGTTAACATTTTGTCCTCCACCCCACCTACCCCATTTTGTTCCTGGCAGCACAGTCCCAAGCTAACTACTTGCTCTGCCAGTCTGCCTTGCTTGTAGTTTGCTGCGGACACCATTGTGACTGATGTGTTGGTAGACACTTCTGGGAAAGCATTGACTTTTCTTTTAAAAGAGATGGACTTGGCTGTCATGGTCTTGTCCCTTCTTCATTCCTTGGAAGAGAATGTGGTGTGTGGAGTGGCAGCAGCCTTTGGGTGCTGTGAGGTGGCAAGTTTGAGGCCAAGGCTGAGGGAATCTGAGACTTGACACTGTTGAGCTGTCAGACCAAAGCTGGGAACCACCCACCTCTTCTCCTGCTCATACTTATTGAGAAAATCCTATTTTAGGTGCTGGGGCAGTGAACAAGACTGACAAAACCAGGCCCTTCTGGAGCTTGCATTTTTGTGTGTTATGAAAAGAATAAATCACTACTTAAGTTGCTTTTAATTGGAGTTTCTGTTATTTGCAGCCAAACATGATTTCAACTGACACAGCTGTTTACTTCAGTTGATCTACTTCCAGGGGTAAAAGTGAAAATATTCACATCTGTGTTAAGGTGCCCTGGCCACATAGCTAACAAGCTCCAGAACTTGGATGTGGACAAGAGTTCCTTGAGGCTGGGGCCAGACTCTGTGTCACACGTGTCTTTTTTATGTCTGTTCCACCCTTCTGCACAGACCCTACCCACGGTCCGTCTTGTTGGTTTTAGCGTATACAGCAGTAGCATAGTGATGTGAACGACACACCTTCAGAGGACTGGATTTAAGATGATGCTATAATAGCGAAAAGCGGACATTATCACCGTACCACTCAATGGGATCTCACAGCACCATTTCCATGAAGGGCTGAGTGCTGACAGCCATGCAAGCAAGGTTTAGGGGCTAAAGGGAAGCCAAGGAAGCAGAGTGGAGGTGTAGGTGTGTCATGATTCAACGCATGTAGGAGAAGGTGGGTGTTAGGACTGGAGGTGACTTGCATGCCTGGATGTGAACTCAGCATGGTGGCAGGGCTGTGGCAATTCTCCATTTTCCAATGTGTGCCTAATGTGCTTACATGGCTTTGAAATTCAAAACCATAACTCTTTAAAAAAAACAAACCTGAGGGCGGGTGCCGTGGCTCATGCTTGTAATCCCAGGACTTTGGGAGGCCGAGGCAGGTGGATCACGAGGTCAGGAGATTGAGACCATCCTGGCTGATACCGTGAAACCCGTCTCTACTAAAAAAAAAAAAAAAAAAAAAAAAGAATGTGAAAAAAACCCAACCTGAAACATGTGCACCTCCACGTGGAAGGAGGGGTGCCTCACTCTCCCTCAGGAGGATGCAGCCGTCTAAAGGGACATCAATATCCCGACTCCCTCCCAAGGCACCTGCCTCATCTGCGGCACCGTCTCCTGGTCCCAGGGATTGGCTGATAGATGCTCCTCCTACTCCAGCCCAGCCAATCATGAATCCCCACTCTTTGCCAGTGATTGGTCCATGTGGGGCACGTGACCAGTGGGCCCGGCATCCTCTGCGTGCCTTGTTTAAAGGCTGCAGTTGCGGGCAGGGCAGACGCAGAGGGCGGGATGGCGGTCGGGAGTGGCTGCACCTGGGCCGGGACCTGGCTGAGGGGGCGCGGGAGTTGTTGTGGGGAAGGTGGTCCCGGCTTCGGCCCCTCCCGGAGCGCGGGCCCCCAGTAACCAGTCTGCGCCCTGTTCTGCGGCCTCGGCCTCACCCAGAGCCGTGGCCGGGGAGCCCGGGGCGGCTGGCCCACGAGGAGGGCGAAGGCCGCGCAGCTGCGGCGTGAGGATGGCTTCGCACGCGGGCGCTCGGCGGCCGGCGCAGAGGCGGCCTTCGCGTGTGGCGAGGAGCACCAGGGTGAGTAGGGGCGCCAGTGGAGAGCGCCCCGGGGCGGTGGGTGTGGATTCCGCAGGCCCTCGCGATGGCGGCAGTGTGACCCAGCGGCCCTCGGGTCCCGGAACGAGACGCCGGGTGCGCGACGCCGGGGTCGCGGAGGTGCCCGACCACCGCCGAGGGGGCTCCAGGAACGGGCCGGCCGGTGCGGCTGGAGCAGCGGTTCCCGGCAGCCCTGCCCTTCCTCGGGCTGGGCGTTTGAGGGGCCGGGGGGCCTCGGGGTGGCGGCCTGGAGCCGTCAGGGGCGGCTGGTCTTTTGCTACCAGCGGAGGGGCGGGTGCGCCACGGGGTTGGCGGGGCTGTCGTCTCCGTGGGCCGAGGTTAAGCCTAGTCCAGGGAGGGCTCCGAGGCACCCGGCTGGCGTCGGGCCGGGGCTGGGATCCCTGTCGTCACCTGGGCGCCTTCGCGGGCTTTGAAGCCATGTGGTGCGCCGACGCCGTGTCTTCTTCCGGAAGCTGGGGATTGGGATGTGCGGCCGCAAACACCTGATTCTGGGAGGATGGCTGCGCTCCCAGCCCCTCCACTGTGGCCTCGGTGCCGTGAGTCCCGCCCCCTCCCAGCGTCCCCTCGGTACCCCAAAGAGCTGTGGGACTTCCCACGCACCGAAACGGGGCCAGTCAGCACACGTGTCTTTCCCCTTGTGGACGCCAGCCCCGTGTGCCAGAAAACAGACTCGTGGGGTCTGGGGGTTTCAGCCCAAGCGTCTGCCCGGGACACAGTCTGCTGCTTCTGCGGCCGCCGAGAACTGGGGAAGTGTTCCTTTCCCTGTGACAGGACGGGTGAAGTCTGTGGCTCTGGTGGGCTGGGGGAGCAGGACAGGTGGAGGCCTCCCAGGCACTTGCCAGGCAGGGGACTAGGAGGCCCAGTGCAGGGGCTGGCGGTGCTCAGGAGCGGTCTCCCGGCCTTTGGGTTAGCCCGTCTTCCTTACCAGGTGTCTTGAGGACCAGATGGAAGCTGCGGGAGTGCGAGCAGGAGCAGTGTGGACACAGCTGCAGTGGGCGGCGGGTGAGGGGCCTCCAAGAGGGGCTGTGCCTGCAGACCTTGCCTGCGCCAGGGCCACAGCAGTGTGTGAAACAGGCTGTGCCACCCCCCACGGGTTTGTCTTCAGAGGCCTGTGTGGGCGGGGTGGTGCGGTGGGCAGTCATCAGTGAGCACTAAGTAAAGCAATGAGCCAGTGAAAGTGGCAGCAGGTGTGCTGTGGGGACGTGCAGTGAGCCCCGTGCTAAATCTGGTGGTCTGGGAAGCCATGCAGGTACCGGGGAAGAACATTCCAGGTACGGGGAGCCGGCAGGGAGGCCCTGAGGTGGCAGTGTGGCTGGAGCAAGGTGAGCAGGGAGGAAGTCCCAAGAGGAGGGTGGGTAGGCCCGGGACAGAGTGGCAGAGCTGAGGTTAGTGTGGCTGTCTCCGGGTCACTGCCGTGAATGCACAGTGGCTTGTGTTTCCCGCCATTTCTAGGCTTCTCTTTTTGTGGTCTCCTTCCTTCCCACCACACTCTCCACTTAGCCCTCCTGGGGGCTGCCGGAGAAAGCTGGTCCCATGCCTTTCGGTGAGGAAGGCATCTTTCCCAGGAAGTGTGCTGGGTGCTAAAGGTCTCAGGCTGTGTGGTTTTCTCTAGAGCGTCAATGTCTCTATCAGGGCCTTTGTAGTCACCTTGTATAAACTCCCACTTGTGAAGATGGAGCCTTTCTTAGCTCTCCCAGGTGGCTCCAAGGCCAGGCGGGCAGCTCGACATCCCCTTGGCATTAAGTGGAGTGTCACAGCTGTGTGGGTCTGGTAAGCCGCCTCCAGGCTCTCTGGGTAGCTGTGAGACCCCCTATCTCATATTTCATTAGCTCGGCCTTTCTCCTCGGCCAATGGGGGTGACAGTGGAGGGAGAGGAAGGGGCTGCCCCAGTTCTGACTGGCAGAGGGAGGCTGTGGGCTGTGGGAGAAAACACATCGCCTCGTGGGGGCTAGGAGCTATGTCACATGGTGGTTGCATGCCACAGAAATGGGGTCCGGCTGGCTGACGCCACAGAAGCACATGTTGGGGGTGCTGTGGGCAGTTCATAGCCACAAGAGGAAGGCTTCACGGAGGACCTGAGAAGGACGGGCCTCGGGCAACTCTGCCCCCATGGCGAGGGCTCACAGTCTGGAGATAGCTTGTGTAGCTGCCTGGAGGCCATGGGCAGTGGCAGCTGGTTCTCTGAGCCTCAGTGTCCTCGTGAGAAAAGGGGACAGTCACCTTGATGATACTTACCTCATGGGATTCTTGTGTAATTAAAGTGGATCCATGTGTCACAGGCCCTCTAAGCGAAGGGGACTTTATAGATGTTGAGTCCTTTCTCTGAAAAACAGGGGTTCCTAGGTCTTGGTACTCTTGATCCTAGTGTAGTGAATTAAGGTAACCAGATTGCCACCGAATTCAGTCTCCCGGTTCCACAACCCTGAGGTGATTCAGCTGGAAGGAGCTCCCCCCTTGCCCCGCCTCCTGGATTCTTGGCCCTGCCCACATGACATCAGAGGGACCAGGGAGAAGCAGCACCCTGTGGGCGGGGCAGGTTCTGAGCTAGCAGTGTTTCCCAAGGCCCTGGGCTGGGTTCTCTTGCCTGTAGATAGGCTTGGGAAGCCACACACCAACCTCTGCTTCTCCACTAGCTGTGGACCTCAGCAAGACTTAGTTTCCTCATCTGGGAAATGGGGTCTTAGTTGCTACCTCACAAGGCTGTTAGACACTTGGTGGGTACAGTGCTCTGAACTGTGCCTGGCCCAGAGAGCACTGGGTAGGCTGAGTGGTTTCTACCCTGTACTGCCTCTTGGCTACACACAGAACGCTTGTGCTTGTGGCCACCTCCGTGGGGCTTCAAGGGCTACGTGTTATTCCTACTCTCTGGGTTCTGGTTTGGAGAACACACCTGATTCTATTTTTGCAGTCATCTTGGGCAGAGATGACCACAGGTGGGCGATGGCAGGATGGCTTGCCTTCCAGGAGCACTGTGCCGGAGATGTGGGTCCCCAGATGCAGGTGGCTGGTGAGGGTTCTCCACACTCAGTCCTGTGAACCCAGCCATTTCTGTGGCTCCCACCTCACAGGGGTCTAAGGCCTGGCTGCCAGGTCTTATCCAGTGGCTGTGGGCAGTGCCAGGGCCCCTCCTTTGGCTCTCAGACACTTGCTTGGTATTTGGAGCGGAGACAGCAGCACACGTGGAACAGGGCGGCCGAGAAGATTTGGCTGCCTCTCCCTGACCACGTTGCAGCTCTGGATGGATTGGCTGCATTGTTGCTTGAAACTACACAATCTGGACTCCAGTGGTTGTCTTCTGGCTGGTAAATGGCCGCACCAGTAATGGTCTGTGAGCTCAGCGGGCACAGTGGGGAGTTCTGGATCTGAGTAGCTCCTTGCTCCCTTGAGAGATGTGTGTGGCAGGACAGCCCGTGGCAGTGCCCTGCCTCCACAACCTCTGGGGCCTGCTTGCGGGGGTCCCCAAGAAGATGGGGCTGCTGCCACTCCCATCTGGCTGGAGTCCCACAAACGCTCACTGTTGCTGTGACTATTCTGGTCCTGCAGGCAGATGGCAGCCCTAATATGCTCACGCCACCCCAGGCCCATCCTCTAGAAAGGCAGAGGCTGCCCAGGGGAGCTTTGCATTTCAAGCAAATAGAGCACAATAGCATCGAGACAAGAATGACACTGATGGACTTCTCACATCGTTTTTCTGTGGAAAGAAAACCACACATGTTGCCACTTTCACTTGTGAAAAATGGAAATGGTTTTCCTGCCATGAGTGACCTCAGTCACTAAAAATGAATTTGTGTGTATTTATCACAAAATGTTTAGATGATTGATATTGATGGCTTCAATAAGCATTACCAATCAGTACCACCAGGGGGCGGCACAGCACAAGGGGAGGAGGTTGGAGAGCCCAGGGCTCCTGTGGTTAACCTGTCTTTTCTCCTTTCCGTGAAAATCCTCAGATACGTTTTGTATTTTAGTTGAATGAAAATACTGAAAATGATACAGTAGAGAGCACTTTTAATGGAAAATTAATTGATAACACAATCTTATTTCAATTTACTTTTTATTTTTAACTTAAACGACTGTGTATTTTCCACAGTCTTATGATGAGAAAGGCTCCAGAATCACGTGTAGGTGTCCTCAACATTTCATAGCTCGAACCGTTCTTTCTTTACGTTGTGCATTGATATGGGCTTCTCAGTTCAGAAAACAAGGCACTATAACTATTTTATCAGCTACATTAATACATTGAAGATATATTTATCCTTTCATTAAAGATACAGCATTTGAATACAATATGGTTTTATGCAGATCAGGTTCAAAACACCCAAGGCACACACTTTATTTTTTCCTTTTTTTTCTTTTCTGTGTTTATTTGAAGGCTCATATTAAAGTTTCAAAATTGCCATGAACAAAGAGTTCCAGAGTGGAAGCAATGGACAGGGATTGTTGTAATTTTGAACATAAAACGGTAAAGACTGTGGAATGCAAAACAAGTTACAGGAACGATAAAATCACCAATACAGCATGGATTAGAAATCAAAGTGATCGGATCTGCGGAAGTCTGAGAAACAAGTTTGGAAATTCTCTGATTCCCCACAAAGCATGGGCAGTCCTGTCTGCATGCAGCTGCTGTGGTCACCCAGCCACTGTGGAATGTTCACCTACTTGCATGGGTACATGGGTGTCTACAGATACAGAAACACATTCCAGTTCCCCAGTTACTAAAATGCCTCCAATTTCAAGTAAAAGAAAAAATCTTCCAATAAGTTTCCTAGTAAGATAAACTAATGTATTCATCTAGGGAAAGCGGTCTGGAAGAAACCATTGGAAACAAAATCTAAGGGGATGTCAAGGTTTGGGAGAAACTATTGGATGGTGAAGCGGGAGAGCTTGAGGGTGAACTACAAAAGATGTGAGGACTGGGATTTTTCGTGAACATGGAAGCATAGTGGCTGCTGCTCAGTTGGAGAATGTGCCAAAGTAGAAGAAATTTTAGGAACTAAAGACAACAAACAAGTTTTCACTGGTGAGGCCAAAGAAGAGGCTCAATGTTTAGGTTTAAAATATGCTTCCCTAAAGTGGAGGGATGGCCCATGTCTTCCTGGCTTAGTTCTTTGCCAATAGACACAAGTTCTCTCTTGCTCCAAGCCTTAGCATGTGGCTTGCTCGTCACCCAGAGAGGTGGCCCAGTTCTGCCACTCCCATGGCCTTATGGGTAGAAGACACACCGCTGGGGTGTGGGGAGACTGGACCCTGAGGGAGGGGTCCAGATCTGGCTGGCCCTCCGCAGCACCCCTGCTTCCACCCAGAACAAAAGGAAAACCCAAGTCTTAGCTCCACACCTGTGACAGTGGCCACAGAAGCAGATTTTGACGTTTTGCATAATTCTGAAATAACATACATGTTTCCATTGATAAATTGAGACAAATTAGCTCAGTGACAGGAGCCTTTTTACTCGATGAGAGAGATTTTCTGGTCAGTTTTAGAGAGGCAGAGCTGGCCACAATACTTGAGATAACCTACATTAGATTGCAAGTTGGGCAGCTTTTTGTTTAATTCAGACAGTGTTCACTGTTTGCAATCAGAACCACAACCTTAGTGCAATAGTATATTTATTTTTTTTTACAGTAATTTTGGTTGCCATACAAGAGATTTAAGGATTGGGAGAAAGTGCAAATTACAGGAGTTTTTTTTTTTTTTTTATAAAGTCTAAAAAGAATAAAAGCACGAAAGTAACAGCAACATAGATAATGCGAACACGTGTCGTTACACAAACTATAGTGTGAAACATATTAGTATTTAAAAAACAAAAAAAAAATTGTTAATGGGAAAATCAATATTGTGGCCTACACACAAAAAGTCATTGCCAGATCAACTGGGTAATGCTTGCTTGTTCAATAACTGAGAAAAAAATTTACCATTTTATTAACTAAAGTATCACAAATAATTCACTTTGTGATATGTAAAGTTCATCAAATCAACAGTCACATTGAGTCATTTTTATATTATGTGAATTAACGTAAAATGTGCACAGACACCCTGGAAAAGGTATCTTGGCAGGTATACATAATTTACATTTTGAGAGATTTGGGTTTTGTATACACAATATTACAGAAACTAGGCATGTAAATGCAGTTTATTATTTAAATTACAGTATGTAACAAAAGTTGATCTTAAAACTTGGAATAATATCAACGTGATCTTTAGATGAGCAGTTTAACATTTGTTCCACCATTAAAGAGGGGCATGGAATAGGGCCTGGTCCTAACATGTCCCAAAGGGGGAGAACAGTGGGTGGTGATTTGAATGAGGAACTATTGCTTTCAGTAGCAAAATAAGCAAATAGAGATAGAGACCGATTTATCTTGGTGACATGTTTATTTGTGGTAAGTGCAGGTTCTGATAGGTCTATTACTTCTACATAATAAGATGATGTAAAAATAAACTATGTTATCAGCTCTGTACTCTTGCAGCCAGCTTGCTTGTGGTTAGTGGCATGTGGCTTGGAGTCTCTTTAAGAAAGGGAATAACATCTGGCCCTCACCAACTGGCTGCCAAAGTTCAACAAACTGAAGTCACTGAGTTGTGACTGGTTATCGTCTGCCAGCGGTTTACTCTCCGAGCTAGTGTTCTGCCTGGCCCTGCGCACAGAGGTAATACCTACCAACTGTAGGCCCAGGGAAAGCGCCATGGCAAAGGGATGGACTCACGGAATTTTGCAGTATCATCAAATGGAAGACAAATTAATGGCCAGACCACCATTTTTACATTTTCTAAAATACAGGGCAGCCTCAGCAGGCCACCTGTGGTAGCCTGTCTTGACATTTCTCTAGAGTAATACTCATCCATCTCACAATGGAAAAACAAAGCACACAGAAGCAAAGTGCCTTAATATTCAATTGATTTCAAGCTGGATTGGATCATTTGAAATATAAAGATTGACCTGCAGAAGGTTTTGGAACAGAAGGTCCAAAAGCTTGGTTTCCAAATCGGTGTGTGGCTGGGAAAGCACGTGTGTGTGGTGTGTATTTTGTTTTTGGAGAAACTGCTGCATTGTGAATTGTAATCACTTTGAAGAAATTGTCCTTCAATGACGAAGTTCTAGCAAAGATAGAAAATATAACACAGCTCTGCTGGTTCAGATGCATCCAAATAAGGTTGATTTAAAAAGGTCATACTTTTATAATTATTCCACAGAAATAGTATTATTAAATCACAAAAGTTTTTTTCTTTAACTTTCTAGCACTGAAGTGGCACAAAGGCTGCCTAGTAGACCAGCCACTTTTTTTTCTTAAAATATTGTGCTTATAAACTATCTGTACAACTATTTAAACTTGCAGTAAAGAAAGAGATTTTAAATTGCTAAATTTTATGTGTTCATTCTAGAGCTGTTCCAGACCTAATCAAGAAAAAAAGAAAAAAAAACAAAACAAAACCATGTTTTATAATTAGAGATGGGCTGAGCTAGTTCTGAAATCATAATAAAACCAAAAACCTGACATTCGAGTATCCTCCAAATGGGGGAGAATGTGCTGGAAGCCTGACTGGGTGTTTTGCGGCCCAGGTGCATCTGGTGACCTCTTTTGGAAATTCGAGGTATTGTTATGGGGTGGAGGGACTCCGGGGAAAGAAAGGGGCAGGGCTCAAGAAAGCCTTGCCAGAGAGGCTGGCCTGGCAGCCCAGGAGACCTCCCTGCTTTCCTCTCCTCATGCCTCTGCTTTCACTCTGATCCTGCCGCCCACCTTCTGTTCCCAATCCTGGGATCTGTCTATACTCCATACCCACTGGGTCCTCAAAGAAGCTGTTGTACTGTTAAGACAAACTGGTGGGATTCCTGGACACCCAGAGCAATAGGGGAAAGCCTCTAAGTACCATCTTCCCTGGCCTCCGAGAGCAAAAGGACTGTCCCAGCAGAGATGCTCACCCTTGGCTGGGCACAGAACTGAGGGACGCTGTGCCCGCCCAGCTCCCAGCAGAGACGCTGTCTCACTGGCAGCCGCAATGTACCTGCCATGAGCTGTGTGTCCTCTTGTTCTTCATGTCAAAGTGGATGCTCACCTGCTCTGATCTTTGCAGAGCTCAAGACATCTTCAATTAAAAAGAATTCTGAGAGGCAGAGAAGCCCTTGCTCTCCATCCTGGATGGGTGCTCCTGGCAGACAACTGCTCTCTTGTCCTGGAGACCTGGAGCGTGGGCAGCTGCACACTGGCTGGCTCCGACGGCCAGGTCTCCCCTTCATTGTGGAATCGTGACTTTGTGCTTTGACTAACTCCATGTGACAAATGCTTGGCCACCTTGGAATTATGTTAATAGACTTGCAGAAATAAAGCAAGCATAGCAAAGCTGGGCACGATCCCATCCAAACTCCCAGCACTGCCAGGAACTTCATGGCCAAGGAGCCATGAATGCAAAACACAGGAGGAGTGGGGAAAAGAATCTGTAGGAAAAAGTTTCTCTACCTCTCAGGCCCAAGGCAGGGCACGGGACAAATGCGTCTGGGAGCATCTCACTGCAAGCTGAGTGCAGGAGAGAGAGGGGTAGGTGAGCATCAGGTGTCCTCCGAGAGGCCACAGGACTGAGGAAAGGCCTGTGCCGGGGCCTGGGGTGGTGAGAGCTGCCCGGAAAGCATAGGACGGAGGTCTCAGGAGGTATCTAGAGTGCACTGGTGTCTGCCTATAAGAGCTAGGATCCCGTGCAAAATCGACGGGGAGCCTCTCGGACCCAGCAAAGCGAGGCTACCTGCATGCTGGGCGGCAGGCTGGGAATCTCGTTCCATGTTAGAAAAACTCTCTCCCCTTGTCCCATGTTTGACAGAAACTGCCCTAGACACCCACATGGCAACCAGGGGTCTTAGGACCCAGCCATGCTGTGGACACAACTCAGTATTTCTTTGGGTACCAGGAGACAAACCCATGGAGTGGGGTTGACGCTCACAGACTTCGCTTGGCATTCAGATGTTTCAGCACGAGCCCATCTCTACTTATAACAAGAGCAGTCTGCGAGGTGGAGAGCAGCCGTCCTTATCTGTCCAGCAGCTGTTTCAAAGCCCTTTCTATGTTCATTCTGTGCCCGACTCGAGTCACCCCAAGATCGATGAGGTCCTCCTTCTGCAGGTTTGGTAAGTGACTGCCATCGATCTCATTGTCCATGAAGGCCTCTTTATGCTCACCCAAGTTTAGACTTTCCAGCCAATCGGCCACGTCTGGTTTAGTCCACAGGTGGACAGGTTTAGTTGTAAAAGGCTTATTAGAGATTGGCTGTTGCAGTATCGAGGGGGATGGCGACCTACTGCGTCCCACTGGGTTCAAGCCAAATAGGTCCCCAGAAGGGGGCTGGCTTGGAAGGCTAAAGACATCTGAGAGAGTGGGAGAAGGAGAGGCGGCGGCAGCAGACAGGGGGGCGGGCAGGATCTCTTTGTTCATCTCCGTTGGCGAGACCACAGGGCTTGGGGCACGTCTTGTTCCTGAGGTCCTGCTTTCATAGTCGGGGGGCCGGCTCTGCAGGGTGATGGGCTGGGAGGTGCCGGGGCGAACAGTGAAGGTGACCGTCGTGCTCCGTGTACCTGAGATGGTGCTCATGATCTCCGGGCTTCTGAAACAGCAACAGCAGAGAAAACCATCACAAGACAGGTCACCGAGTCAGGGCAGCTGGGTGCAGATCACCAAGGAAGGCGAGGGAGACGCCCAAACCATGCCAGAGTGTCTAGTGGCAGATGCACTGGCAGTGAACAAATAAATGATTTGCCATGCCAGAGTGGGGGAGGGGGGAAAGGAGCCAGAGCAGAGTTTGAGACACCAGAGCACACCACGTCAGTCCACTCACTTCAGCTGGGACAGAGGAGCTGGGGGACCTGCCTGTGCTAGGAGGCAGGGCTGGGGGGCCCTCAGCAGGGTGGCCACTGAGGCACTTGGAAGGGGTCCCTCAAAGAGGGCATGGAGACAGGGCCAGCGTGGAGTCCTGTCCCCTGGGTGGAACATGCTGGGTAACATCACCAGTGCCTCCACTTCAGCAGGTGAGAGGGAACACACCTGGAGGAGAGGACCCTCTCAGCTACCTGGCAGCCTTTGGGTTTTTGGGTAAATGGACAACAGCAGGGCAGATCCTTCCCAGGTGGCCCCTTTCAGTAACTGGAACCCCTGTAACTACGTGGGGCACTCAGGGTTTGAGATTACTTGGAAACCCAGATAGTAGGGCATGGCTTGTGTGGCCAGTGTGGGCCGAGCTCACCTTTCTGAGGTGACACCATCCAGCACCCACCAAGTGGAGGTTTTGTTGCAGAAGGAGCTGGGGTGCACTGTGTTATTTTTAGCCCCTTTCATGTGAGAGGCTCAGTGGTATGACATACGGTCCTTACTGAAAAGCAGAATGGGCAAGCCGCCTCATCTTCCCAGGGTGGCCATGGGCATCCCCAAGGGACCCCTGTGCCTTGCCATTCTGGCTGGGCAGGTGAAGCCCTCGGAGCTCAGGTCAGGCAGGATGACTTTTCCAGCTCCAACCTTTACTGGTCCCAGGGAGGTGGCCAGATGACTCGCATAGGCAGGAGGTCCCATCTCAGTGTCAGAGAAGCCCCAGTGCTCACGCTTGCCCACATGGAGGTGGCATTTCACATGCTGCACCCTCACAGGCTTTGGCCAAGGCCTGTGGCAGGCGCTCTCCACACCTAGAGAACAACTGCCGCTCTGGGCCTGGTGCATGTTTTACTGTCCCCACCTGAAGGCCCGTTCATCCCACTGCCCCTAGGAAAGCTACAGCCACTGGGGAGGGGCGAGACGTGTGGGTCTCTTGCTTTCTGGGCTCATTCACGTAGATATGGACAGCCCACCCACCGCTTCTGAAAAGGTCCATCCTACCACAGCTCTCTCCTCGAGACCTGGACTTGAGAGATGTCTGCTGGATCCCTGGCTTTGCCATATGCCAGCTTGGGTGTGTTTTTCTCCCGTCTCCATGTCTTCCCACATGAAGTGGGCTCCTCTCCCTCCTATGTGGTGGGTTAGCCTGGGTGGAGGGGCTCTGGAGAGTGGGAGGCGTGCACTGGTGTGACATGGTGGGCTGCAGCATCTCAGTGAAAGCGTCACGGGCGAGATGGGGAAGAGCTGCGAACAGCAGAGATGCTGCCGTGTGGGGAGCCTCCCTGGAGGGTAGGACTGAAGCCCATGCCTGTCTGCTGGGGGCTAGTTCATCCACTTGCATTGGGGCCATCTTTGGAGCTCAATGGCTGACCACTTAGAGCAGCACTTCCCAAAGAGGAGCCCGCAGACCTGTCATAGAAACCACCTGGGACACTGGTAGGCAGTGAGGACTCCTGAGCTTGTCTTAAAGCTTTGGAAGCAGGAGTGCTGTGTGTGGGGACCAGGTGTCTGCAATTAACAATCTCCCCAGACACTGAGAGACACTGAACCTTAGAGGTCACTTGGTTAGGCCGTGGTTTTCATTCCAGGGCGTGCACAAAGCTAATGGCCCCGAACCCTCCAGAGCTAAAAGCAAAGGGAGTGAGCGGGAGACAGCCCTGCTTCTGGTCCAGTCTGTCTCCAGTCTTTCTTTTCCCTTTCTTTACCATGGATGTATATTTGGGCGAAACCACCCATCAGTTACCTAGGTGCCCCTAAGCTGTGGGACACTGCCCCACTTCAGGTTAGTCACTGTTACATAGAAGGTGGACTAGTCCATAGTGAGAAAGGAGTTGCAAGTCTGAAAGGGGTCTGTGCTGTGGACTTGGCCTTCAATCCAGCTGTGAGAAGTGTTTGCAGGGTCTGGTGGTGCACTGCTGGGCCAGGGACCCTGTCCACCCATAGGGTGTTCACATGCTATTTTCCAGAAAGCTGGGCGCCCCTGAGTGTGAGATATTACACACCAGGCATCCCCATGTAGAATCTGCTCCCATCCCCGTGGTGGCTTGCTGGTCTTGGTTGTACTGATTACACCAACAGGCATAAGGCAGGTGAGACTGTTTCCTCCACTGTTTCTGGGCCCAGTTACGATCAAGAAATCAGAGCCCAGCAGGGCTTCACAGCAGCGGGGAGGGGCCAGCACTCTCTAGTATCTCAGTTTAGATTCTCAACAGAGAGGTGGGCTGTGGACATAGGATACACGAAGTAATCTGTAAATTCCTCTCTCTGGTAGTAAGACCAGGGTGGAAAGACCAGCTCCAGTTGCAACATGAGCACTTAAAACTGGCGGTGCTGTGGCCTCTTTCTCTGTGTTGGTTCCAGACTCACAAGTACACACGTTCTGGGGAAGGCTTATTTGTCCATGCTGATAAAACAATCAAGCCAAGATGATTTAAATCAAATAATGGGTAAGTTGAAAGCCACTGTATTCAGAGGTGATTTGGGGTGTTAATTAGGGCCAAGGACCTTGGGGCACAGGGAGTGT
This sequence comes from Sapajus apella, assembly GCF_009761245.1. Lineage (NCBI taxonomy): Eukaryota > Metazoa > Chordata > Mammalia > Primates > Cebidae > Sapajus > Sapajus apella. The sequence goes on along the minus strand of NW_022436954.1, from coordinate 953,691 downwards.
TTTCTATAAAATGGGAAAACATCTTACAATATGACACGTGCCCACAGAAGACTAGAGGAGGAGGAGGGGGTAGCTGAGGTAAAGTTCTGGTCTCCAGGTGCTTTTGCTAAAGCGGACTGCATGGTGACTGTGCCTGCAGCCCTGACTCCGGGCAGCTCCCCCATGGCAGCACGGCTGGGTTCTGGCCTTGGTGCTCACCAGGCCTGGGAATCACTAGGCAGGTGATTCCCCCAGAGTGAGAGCCCCTGCTTCACACCTGGGTGGTATTTGAGGGTCACCTCAGTGCCGCCCTCACTGGGAAAATACCCAGCTGTTCCCAGGTAACTGGGATCGATCTTAGTTTTTGTGAGGAAAGGCTGTGCAGGCAGCTGTGTGTGTGGTTAGGAAGCGAAGAGGAGGCTCTGCACACACCTCAGTGGGCAGTGGGAGCATCAGAGTGGCACACACGGGGTCACGCTGCGCATCAGGTGGCACTTACGTCCCTTCAGCACGACCCTCTTCTGTTAACACCGGTCATGGGAGCAAATGAAAATGACAAATGGAATGACTTGAGACAACACTGCAAAATTAATGAACGAGAAAGGAAGAAACAGAAAGAAGCTGCTTTCGACAGATGAATTGAAGGCAGTGGGGCAGACTCTGGCTGAGAGCCCATCCGTGGTGGTCCCTCTGGCCGCCACAGCCTGCCCAGAGCTGAAACATCAACGTGGCATCACTTTCATAGGGAGCATGGAAACTCACAACCTTGCCTTCTTCTTTGGCTTGGGATAATATAACCACTTATAAAGAAGAAATATAACCAGGAGACATGAAAGAAAATCGTGGCACGGGAGTGACGTTTGCCCCTGCCTGAAGCCCACTGAGGAGCAGCTTATGGTGCCTGAGCTGTCTTTCCTGCAGCTTAGGGAGGATGAGCGAACATTCCTGGTGGGGGAGGGCGCCCCAACAGGACGAGTGCTTTGCTTCAAGTCTGCATCATGAGATGACAGTCCAGTGGCTAATCACGGTGCTGTCAGATGTGGCCATATGCCTGGGCTTGCCAGTGCCCTGCCCAACATCACTTTAGAAAATGATAGCCCTGGGCTGACTGCCCTGCCCTCCTCAGCAGCTTCACTCTATTGGTTAATCACATTGATGGTATTCACTGGATCTTCCTGGTTGCACAGATGGTTATGTTGCTAAGCAACTGCTGGGTTCCCGGTCAGAATACACAGGAATCTGCTGCCCTGATTTAGAACACAGACACATATATACGCTCACACCCAACTCCTCACCAGGTCACCACTGTCTGCCCTGCCTTTTAAATCAAATCCGTTTAGAAATGTGAGAATTAAAAAAAACCTCAAGGTAATTGAGAGACACTCAAAGAGGTGCTGTTATTTCATCAGTCAGCACAAGTTAATTGGGGTGGGGGAAGTAAAGATGCAAGTGGCTTTTTCACTGTTTACAAATTCAATTTGGCTTTTTTTTTTTTTTTTTTTTTTTTGAGACAGGGTCATGCTGCAGTCATAGCTCACTGCAGCCTTGACCTCCTCAAGTGATCCTCCTGCCTCAGCCTCTGGCATAGCTGGGGTCATTTGCTCTTTAACTGTAGCTGAACATGGGCCAAAGGCTGGTCAGTGATGCTGATTAGGCATGCTGGTTCTGTCCCTCCCACCAGCCACCTGTCAAGGGCCTGCTGGGTCTGGCCAGCACTGGGGCTGGGCTGGGAGCCTGTCAACACATGTTCTCTCCAGCACACCCCCCACACCTCTGTGTTTTAGAGATGAGCCCCCATCTTGCCTGAAAATAGCACCGATATCCAAACTGCTTTCTCATTTATCCCATCTTTATAGCCTCCTGATAAGCAGAGCATTGAAGAGACAGAACTGGGGGCACTAAGTCCTTACCTAGCTTCCCCAAAGCCTGGGTGTGGGGACTGGAGCCCACACTGCTCACCTGTGCCATGCTTTGTGTGTCTCAGCAGCTGCCAGGCCTCCACCTCACCCATGGCTCTGAGTACCACAAGGGGGATCCTGGTCAAGTTTCAGTCCTTGAGGCCTGGCCCAGAACAGGGGTGCAATAAATGATTGTTGACTCAACTGTTGATGGATAATACATCCTTTTCCCAGATCAGGAAGTTAAGTGACTTGACCGAGTTTCATAGCCAGACCTGGGAGGCAGGCAGGCAGCCTGAGGCTCTGCCACAGTTCCACCAGGAATCCAGGTCTTCACACTGGGAGGTTTGCAGCTAAGATCAAGAAGGTGCCCAGCTCTTGGGAAGGGAGATTCATCCTGTGATATGCTCTTGCCAAACGGGCCTCATGTCCACATGGGGAGGAAGACTCTGGCTTGAGATCCGCCTGTTGATGGGCAAGGACGAGGCACTCCCATTCATCCTCGCCCAACTCCCATGAGTACCAGCCCCCATGGACACACAACTTGACTAGTGCTCCAGTCATCCACAGTCTCATTTGCTGACATCACCTTCACGTTTCCATCAGGGCCTGGAAGCCCTCAAACCACCCTGGTGGCACTGAGGTGCTGAAAACACTGAGGCCACTTCTAGTACCGAGTCAGTTTTGAAGCAGTCTGTGCTCTGGAATCAGCTGGGAAGAGATAATTTCTAGCAACGCAAAGTGATTTGTTTGAAAATCAAGATGCTGTCAGGATAATACTGCAGAGAGCCCAGGAAGGACTGGAGGCCTTGGCAAAGGGAGACACGTGCTGTGAGGCAGCGGGCGGGGCCTCGGGGGGAAAGCTGCAACATGAGTGCCCACCTGAGCTCACACCCCAGGTAGGCTGAACCCCCTCAGAGGCCTCTGGGACCTGGAGTTTCACAGGAGACATCTCCCTCAAGCCCATCCATCCCATGGAGAAATGAAGGCCAATCTTGAGGTCCCTTCTGGACCCCCTCACTGCAAAGGGCTTGTGACCTAGAGGGGACTCTGGGGAACTTTCATAGGCCATGCCCTCTAGCAGAAGCCATACAAAGAATGAATGTGAAGCTGATCTCTGCCATGGAAGTGATGGTAAAGAACTTAAGATTTATCTGACTTTACAATCGGCGCCTGGTATGTGTAAATTATCTCTCAATAGAGCTGGGGGGGGGGGGGGCAAATGAAACCTGGGGGCCCGGGGCATAGCAGGTTTGTTTTGGATCAAAGCATATAAGTTAGGCAAGCTGGTTCCTTAGGCATTTATTCCTGAGTCTACCTATTTGTCTCCAGAGTGTAGGCCCCTACGCTCCCACAGCAGCCTCCCTGTGTCACCATTGGATTCAGCTTATCACACAGCTGCCTGGGCCATCTTCAGGAAACAAAGTCTGGGCATGCTGAGCCTTTGCGGAAGCCCTCTGCAGATAGCCATATCTGGAACTCGATCTAGCTCATGCGCATGGTCTGCAAGCCCCTTGTAACTGGCTGTGGTTTCATGAGCATGGAAGGTGCTTTCCGGCCTTAGGGCCTTGTACTCCGCCCCGTGCCTGGGGTGCTCCACTCCTGGTTCATGCTGGCTCCTGTTTACATTTCTGGTCATTCAAATGCCATTTCCTTGCAGAGTGTCAGTCCCTTTTTGCACATGGTCACTGTAACCTGCTACTATACCATGGCTGTCTTCTGCAGGTGGTCACTGTGACCCGTTAGTGCATCATAGCCAGCCCTTTCTGCACTGGTCACTCAACCCGCTAGCATGTCGTGGTTCCTTTGTGGCATTTGTCACACTTTGGGTTTCTCTTACTATTTGTTGTCCATTTCTCTTGAGAATTTGAGCTCCCCAAAGGGAGGGAGACCTGGGATGTTTTCTTGTTCAGCGATGAATCTGGGCACAGCATGGTGCCTGGCACATAAAGGCAATCCCTATTTGTTGAGTGAATGATTAGTGACAGAATTGCTGCCCTACTCTGAGGGCCCAGGCATCCTTGTTGGTGTATTTCTCATTATTCTCTCGCCTCAGACTGGTATGAGGCCTATAGAAAGTAGCTCAGTGAACTCCTGACCAGTGAACTCAGAAGACTGTGAGGCTGGGCTGTGATTCCGAGCCTGAATGTCCAGTCTGTCTCCTGGGCCTGCACCTGAGGAGCTTCCGGCTCCGAGCTTCTGTGGCCTTGGCTCCTGTGCTGGGACCCCCAGTGTGCGGTGCTGTCAGGTGAGGAAACCTCTGGGCTGGCAGCTGTTGCCTTGGCGTTCTACTGAGGAGGGACCACTGACTCTTCATGAAGACTCACTCACTCTTCCTTTCCCAAACCACAGTTTCCCTCACTTGATTCAGTTTGAGATCAAAGATGAGATTACCTCCTGGAATAATTAGGCCAGGTGGTCCCGGAACACATTTCTCAGAACTGACACTTCCATTCTTGGCAGGGTGTTTTCAGATCAGGCCCGAGACATGCCTCTAGCATGATACACATTTTCTCTTTTAACATTATGTACTAAAGAGAACTACTTAATTGTCTTTCTTTCGTTAGTGTATTTGTAAGACGCCTGCAAATTCCATGTCATCCTTGATTTCAGGGATGAGCTTTACAGCAGCAGAGACTCATTTATGGCTAAAGTTCAGTGACACATACCCAAGGAAAACAAGGATCTAGTCATTTAATCTGCTGCTGCTTCCTTTGATCCCTTCCTGGATTCTTGCAAGAAGCGAAAAGAAAACAATCTTACCTCAGTTGTTCAGGAAGAATCCAAAAATGGGAGGAACTTTAAAACAGTCAAGTTCAGCTGAGGTTTCTGCCCATTTTGTGAATGAATGTTTGAGGAACAACTCTAAAAATTGTACCTTTCTTGGGCAATCAAAACTTGTTTCAATGGAAATGGGATTTTTGTACCACTGCTTATCTGTCATTTCAAAAAGCATGGCCGGTTTTCAGTTTTCTCTAGAAAAACCATTTCCTTTTCCTCAGTAGGAATTCCCTTCATCCAATTTCATGCCTCATTTGCTCAGGGCCATCACAGCTCTTTATTTTTAGATGCATTTAAAAGTGGTGGTGAGTTGCTGAGGCAGGTGAGCCCAGGTGAGTGTTCTCAAGGCTCCCTCTGATCCTCAGATAATCAAATGCCCAGGGCCCATCAGTGAAGGCCGCACCCAGCAAAGGAGACTTGCCGAGAGAGAGGACTGTGGCTGCAAGGAGACAGCCCTTAGGCAAGGGGGACAGCTTTGTTGCCCTGGCAGCTTTGTCCTGGGCCCCCCAGTGGTGGTCCTGACTGCCCCCCTTGTTCTCGTCAGTGTGTCCCATGGCCGTGGCACACCTCCACGGGGGCTTTGCCCCAAGTGCTCAGCCTGATGAGGTCGTTAGATCTGAGAAGCAAGGGCAAGGGAGAGAGTTGAGCCTAGTTTAGTGCCTACAGCAAATGCCCTGCATCTTTGTCCTCTGGCCATCCTGCTTCTAGTCCAACTCTGAGTGTAATCCTTGGGCAGGAGCAGGAAGGACAGACATGGCCTCTGGGAGCTTGGCAGTGCCAGTGAACCCCTAGTGACTAAGCCTGCTGTTACCAGCTGCAGGGTGACCTCCTAGTGACTAAGCCTGCTGTTTTCAGCCTCATGGTGACCAAAGAGCTTGGCCTAAGGGGAGTCGGAGGCCTGAGAGCAGCCCTGCCTGGGGCAGTTTCAGCCTTGCAGGTGGTGTTGGATATTCCTTCCAGGGGAATCCCTCACTCCCACGAGGTCAGGAGTCAAACCCTGAGCCAGCTCCATGGGTTGGAGGTCTAGTTTCGCAGCTTCCTGTGAAGTACCTTCGGCTCAGTAGCTTCACTGCCCTGCCTTCGGGTTCCTTGTTTGCACAGTGGGAATAATTACAGCCCCTGGCTCAGGGGTGCCATGGAGTGCAGTGCCTGGTGTTTGGTGAATGTTTTGTGTCATAGGTGTGGCCTCCTGTCCTTACTGTAAGAGAGCTGGACTATAAATAACAAGACAGCTGGGAGGCGGCTGTTCTTGGCACCCACGTGTGGTTTGATGGTAGTGTGCTGCAGCTGCTTTCCTTCAGAGTCCAGCAGCATTCTGCCCTGAGGTCTGCTCTGAGCCAGCCCCCACCCAGTGTCACCCTGGAGAAATGCAGAGCAGAGAAACCCTAGAGGCACTGCAAGTTGGAGCTCCATTCCCCTGTGGGCACTCTAGGAGCTCACCCAGCGTGAGGAGTAGATAGGATGAGCTGTCCAGCTGCCATTCAGGAAGAGGTCCCCATAGACAAGGTCCCTGGACTAAGGGTGGAGTGCTCAGGGGAGCACGGCTTGGTGCAGGATGCCCCACTGGCCTCAACAGTGGATTCCTTCCTCCAACTCTACAGCCATTCCCTTCCAGCTCCTTTCTTACTGTAGACATTGCTAACAAGGGGAAATGAGGGTCAGGAAACTCCAGCCTGTGTCCCAGATCTGTCTCCTGCTGGCCGTGCATGTGGACAAACCACCTAGCCTCTTAAAAATGGGTGTGACTTATACCTACTCCCAGGTGTCATAAAAATTACCCACCCGTGTGAAAGTGTTTTGTAAAAATGTGAAACCCTAAGATAAGGCCTCTTAATTGTTGCTTACACATAGAGTCATGATGGAAGACCCACGTTATTATGTAATGGGGAAGAGTAAAACTAGTCAGTTTTTAAGATTTTTGGCTGGGTGCAGTGGCTTACGTCTGTAATCCCAGCACTTTGGGAGGCTGAGGTGGGATTACAGGTATGAGCCACTGCACCTGGGAGGTTTGCTTGAGCCCAGGAGACTGAGACCTGCCTGGGATACATGGTGAGATTCCATCTCTAGCAAAAAAATTAGCTGGGTGTGGTGACATGTGCCTATAGTCCTAGCTACTTAGGAGGCTAGGTGAGGTGGGAGGAGTGCTTAAGCCCAGGAGGTATAGGCTGCAATGAGTCGAGATCACATCACAGCACTGCAGCCTGGGTGGCAAAGCAGCACCCTTTCTCAAAAACCAAACCAAACCAAACCAAACCAAAACACTTCCTTGAGGCTGTTGAGTATACTTGTAGGTATATATGTACATAATTCTTAAAGGGTTTCTCCTTGACTGGAGGCACTGTCTGAATGTCTGCAGTGTCACTGTGCTGCTCTCTTCCAATGCCAGCCTATCGATACTCCTCTAGAGTAATGTGTGGCATCCGAGTAATTTATTTACATCCACACTGAAAAATAACTGGGAAAATGTGGCTCTCAGTCTGCATCTCCAGCCCCAGCTGTATGTGATGTCACTGATTAATGCACTGAGCAGCTTAAATCAGATGCCTGCCCAGCAGGGGTATGGAGAGAGTCTTCATCAGTCAGAATGATGAAACTTGAGATCAAATACCAGTGGGAGAGACTGAAGATGCTGCTGCCTGGGGAACAGCAAAATGGTGCATGCCACAGGGAAGGAGAACCAAGAACCATGAGCCATTGCAGGAGCCAGGTGGGCTCCCAAAAGCCACAGACCACTGAGGGGCCCTGGTGTGGTTTGGATCTGTGTTCCTACCCAAATCTCACCTGTGAAATTGCAATCCCCCGTGTTGGAGGAGGTGCTGGTGGGAGGTGATCAGATCATGGTGGGGGAGTTCTCATGAATGGTTTAGCACCATACCCCCGGGTGCTGTATATAGTTTAGTGAGTTCTCATATAGTGAGATCAGGTTGTTTAAAGAGAGTGTGGTACCTCCCCCATTCTCTCTTGCTTCCCTTCGCCTTCCATGATCATTGAAAGTTTCTTGGGGCTTCTCCAGAAGCCGAGCAGATGCCAGCATCATGCTTCCCATACAGCCTGCAGAACTGTGAGCCAATGAAACCTCTTTTCTTTATAAATTACCCAGTCTCAGGTATTTGTTTATAGCAGTGCAAGAACGATCAAATATAGGCTTTTTCCAGACAGCCTCAGACAGAACCCTCTGGTTGCGTCTAGAAATGACTCCTGACTTATTCTACCTTCAGTTCCAATGGAAATAACGTAAACCCTGCATGATACTGTGAAGGGCCGATGTGGATACAGCTGGAGCCTTCTGCCCCAGGACAGGATGGGCTGGCAGGAAAGAACGTATTTCACTTGGAGTTCACCAGTACAGCCATGACCCAGTGCCTCCCTAGCCTGCAGACCTGGTAGTGATGGAATGGGGAGAAGAACCCACATGTGCAATCAGACACCTGCACCTGCCGCCCACCGACACACTGCCCTCTTGGGGCAGCTAGTCTCCTGCAACCAACTTGAAGCTTGGTTTGGGCTTTGGCGAGGCTCTAAATGGCCTTCTGGGTGGTCCTGGCAGAGATCTGGAGGGCACAGAGGACAGAGTGGAGCTTCTCTTTGGAAGCCAAGGTGGGGAGGTTCCAGCAGCCTCATTTCATTACAAGTCTTTATGAGGGAGTGCTGTGTCCCACCAGGACGGCTGTGCTCATTACTTGGCTGTCCCGGAGTCCAGGAGCATGAGAAAAAGAAGTGTTGTTATTGCATGAACAGATGTGGCCCACACAGGCTTTACGAATTCCCCTCGTGTCCGGCGGGGCTGTTCCCTGAGGGCCTTTCCTGGTCAGCAGGGACAGTACACATGGAGCGGTGTGCGCCTGCACCAACCGCAGACTTACCTTGGAGCGAGGCTGGCGGACTTGGCTCCCGTCGGTGAATCCAGGCCTTCCCCCGGCTTTGCTGATTTCTCTCGGTTCATTTGCTGTAGGATGGAGTTCAATTCGCTAATCACGTTTGCCTTTGGGCCTGAGAGAATCGGGCTTTTGATTTCTGTGACGTCACCCCACAACTTGGAGGTCCTTGGCTGGAGAACCTTGGCCATCCCAGGCTGGGCACTGCCTGGCGGGGGCGGGGGAGCGGGCGGGGGGATAACAAAGCTATCTACATCCTCTTCCACGAGTGCGTCTTGATAAAGTGCATTGCTTTTGTGAATGATGGGCTTCATTTTTGGCTTAGGAGGTACTGGGGGTTTGTCAACCATAAATGCTTGCCCATCTGCATAGACTGTGCAGGTGTCCACATTCTCTCCACCTTCGGAAGACAGGGTGGAGATGCTAGACACGGTGGAGATAGTGCTGGTCGTCTCGAGGTGGTGGTCGCTGCTACTCCGGCTGTCCACCTCCTCGATCCCAGAGTCGGCGACGGCGTCAAAGCTTTCAGGGGGTGGCAGGAATGAGGCAGGCAGACAGTTTGAAAGACTGGCTGGCTTCTTGCTGTCTGCAGAGTTGGTTGGTTGGCTGGAGTTCAACGAAGGGGACTGAGGGGTGTCGTTTTTCTTCTGCTTCACTAAGTCTGTGAGAGCCGGGACAGGAGCTGCCCGGTCATCGGGGATATCAAAACTATTTGCAAATTCCAGGGGAGGAGGCAATGGCTCTGTAAAAATAAAATCCTCATCCAAGTCCACGGATGCCAGAGGGGGAGGAGGGATGCGGAATGGCAAAATCACCGCCTCTTCCATGGAGCCCACCGCCACAATGGTTCTGCCGGGCACGGTGGTGGGCTCGGGGGCAGCGGAGATCTGTAAAGCACCTTCGGTTTCGGAAACACCTTCTGGCACCTCGGACAGCGAGCTGTCCGGCTTTATCTCCACATCTGCCTTCTCGTCCTCTTCCTGCAGGGCGTTGTCCAGCTTGGCGGCGTCCACAGTGTGGACCATCAACAGGCCAGCCGACTTCTGCTGGGACGTGTCCATGATGTCGATCAGCATGTTCTTCTTGTCATCACCCTTCCGGTCCCGTCCCAGGTCAGTCTCGTACTTGTTCTCTGTCTCTTGCCGCCTCAGGGGTCCCCGGGTGTTCTGCCTGGCGGCTGTAGGGAAGCCGGCATCCAGGCTGGGCCGCATTTTGGTATCAATGTAAAGAGGTTTGTTGAGGTCGGCCTTGGGGGCCTCCCCTTTGGGTCCCTGCTGAGACTCCTTCATGGCTCGGTCCCTTGCGGAGAGTGCCAGGGCCAGCGGGGAGCTGGGATCGAGCAGCCGCCCTGTGAGCGGGTGGACGTAATTCCCGGGGCCGGCTGTGCCGCCGCTTGTCGGGGGCACCACTGGGCTGCTCTCAGGCCCCTGGGCTTTGGACGTGGAATTCAGTGCCCTCCCAGCCTCACCCTGAGCACTGGCCTCGGTGCCACCCATGAAATGGTTTTCGGGCTCCCTGGGTGCGGCGCCTGGCATGGGGGATGACAGCTGCTCAGCGCCATCCTCGTCAGCAAAACTCTCCTCCTCGGGGAACATGGAGGGCCGTGTCCTGGGGGCAGGCGGCCCCAGGCCCACGTCCTCGTCCCCCAGGTCTGTGGAGAGGAAGGCCGGGGAGTTCCTCCTGGCTTCCAGCCGCTTCTCCCTGTCGCGGACGGCTCCGGCGATGGCGGCGGCAAAGGGGCTGCTGACGGTCAGGCTTTCATCGGGCCGCAGCTGGCCTGGTGGCTCCGGGGCCTGGGGGTCGATCTCCATGCTGCTGCCCTGGCTGCTCTTGCCGCTGCTGCTGGTGGACGGCTCCTTCACGATGATGGTCGGGATGGGGATGGAGCACGTCTTCTCAGGGCTGTCCTCCACGTTGGACTGCTTCACCAGCATCCCCTTCCGCCTGGCGGGCTTGGCGGGGACGTAAACGGCTTTGCTGGCGATCTTCCCCACCTCTGAGTACGGGTTTTCGGGCATCTGGCCCCTCTTGTTGCGGAAGTTGGCCTGTGGGCCAGCGTTCCGATTGTAGAGGTCTTCAGAGTCCAGGGAGTAGCGGTCCAGCTCTCTCCTGAAGTACATCCCCTTCTCCCTCATCATGGTGGCCACTGTGTCGGACCTGGTGGCGGGGGACATCTTGGCAGCAGAATTCTGATTGAACGCAGGCTTAATTGTCCCGTAGACTCTTGGAGTTGGGGACTTGGGGCAGTTGTAAGTGGTGGGGGAAGGTGGTGGCGGGGATGGGGGCACAGACTGTGGCGGAGGGGGGATGTCCTCGGAGGTGTCTGGCATGGACAGGCTTCTGGTGAACTTCAGCATTGGAGGAGCCAGAAACTGCCGCTCTTCCTCTGTTATTCCTACAAGTAGAAGATAGGTTTAGCTTTAGGTCACAGCAGTAACAAGGCCTATGTTCCTAGAAACGTGTGATATGCTATGTCCCCACAAACTCAGATCAGATGATGAATGGGTGTTCATGAAACACAGCACAAGCCACAATGTCGAGTGGTTAGTCACATGGCCCGCCGTGAGCCAAAGGACAAGAAAGGGAAGGACAGAAAGGCACTGGGGATGCTGTGAGTGAGCTGCTGTGGGGCCTCTGGGCGCAGGCTGCAGCACGGATCTGTGTGAGGCCAGGGCAGGAGGGCGCCTGATGCTGAGCTGCGTGCCACTTTGCAGGCCAAGTGGGCAGCTCGCCTGGGGCTGCACGTGTATGTGTATGCGCACATATGCTTGTGCTGGCACTGGGGGCTGGGTTGGCTAGACCAAAACGTATCATTCCGCCATGCCCCTTCAGGTGTGGTAAGGGCTCCTTGGGGTGTTTTTAGGGCAGGGGCTTAAGGCTGTCACCTGTCCATCTGAAATGAGAGCAAAGAGTTGCAGGTACTGCTGTGTTTATGTGGCAAGGATGGTGTGCAGTCCTCCATCCAGATGGCAATTGAGCCCCGCGGCTGCCCAGATGTACAGGGAGGCCTCTGGCACCCTGAGTGCAGCCATCTGCCCACCGTTGGCGCTGTGTGTGCTGGAAGGAGGCGCGTTCCTTCTAGGGTCACGTGAATCCTTTTGTTGCCTGACTTCACTGGGCCCCACTAAGGGTTCTGTGTGTCCTGGAGTCCTTTGGACCTGCAGAGAGCTGGGTGGCTAGGGGTTGCTAGCTCAGAGGAGGGGCCATGTGGGCTCTGGAGCCTGTGACTGAGGGGAGAGCCCAGGTTCTTTTAAAGACCCTGGCCTGAGCCGGGCCTCAGCGAGCCCCTTCTGCGTCCCCATGGCAGCCCTGGAACTAGCCCTGCCCGAGACCGTCTGGTGCAGCAGCTGAGGGCCCAGTGGCCCACCATGATCATGACTGACCAGGCTTCAAGTGTGGCTGACCTGGCACAGAGTCCAAGTCGTGTTCCATGAGTTGACCTCATGAAAGTATGTGAATGTTGAGTATGGGGGAATGCAGCTGAGGTCCTACAACGGCCAGCAGTGGGGCCTGAGGGCTCTCTGGGTATGTTGCCTGAGTGTGACTTTACAAACTGTTCAGCAGCTCAAGACACAGAAATGTCAACAGGAGCACTGGGGGAGAAGGGAAGCAAGACACGCACGCACGCACCGACAGACGCACGGCACAGGGGATCTTGTGTCGGGGGCATGCAGGTTTTTCAAAGAGGTAGCAAAATAAATTACTTAAATGAAAAAAATTCCTAGGACAAACTACAATAATTTATTCCAATGAAAACTTCCATTCGATAAGGGTATTCCAAATTTAACATACTCCTTGTGGGAGGACATTTTGGCATTGCAAAGATGGGTCATTCAAGGCATTCTCCATTGACCAGTCACTACGAGTTGGTTGCCTGGCAATTATGTTCCCAAGGAGTACTAATTTAAGAATACACCTTATAAAGTAAACTGGGTTACATTCAGATTACAGATTCCAAACCATAAGGGTTCACTGACCTGATAGAAAGATTCTGCTGTCTGACAGGAGGAAATCAGCTGTTATTAACCAGTAACCGCAAGACAAACACACAGCTCTCCCCGAGTTTGGTGGTGCGGGGGAGCTTTAAGTGCAGCAGACACCACATCCACGGCCACTTACTGCCTAGTGACTGCCTACAGTCATCCACCTCAGACTCACAAAGATGCTGCGCTTTTATACAGCAGCCCAGAGGCATTTCCAGAACACACAGGACAGTGCCCCTGGGGTGGGCTGGGCATACCAGAGTCCCAGGGCTGCCCCCACAACTCTCACAGGGCAGGGACCTTAGCTTCTAACAGAATTGACACAGTAAAGGCAATGCTGAATTATCTCACAAAGGACTGTCTCAAAAGGGTCAAGTGTGACCTTGTCTCAAGGTCAAGTGTACCTGTGCCTGCAACAGAGTCAATAGGAATAGTTGTGACATTAAGAAGAAAGGAAGGCAGTTTTCTGCAACACACAGTACATTATTTCATTGGAATTCTGACCTGACCACCCTTGGAAGTATATCTGCTGAGCTCATGCTCCTGGCCTGGCGGTGGCTAGGGAACACAGGGAACCCACTCACCCTTCCCACCCTGAGCAGGGCAGGGTGGAGCAGGGGGGCTAGTCCAGACCACCTCACCCACCCTCCCCCTTTACCCTGCTGGAATTATCACAGATACTGGTGTTCGAGATTATACAAGGCACCCTGGAGTTTGTATCCTTCGGGGTGGATAAGTTTCATGCCACTCAGTTGTTCCAGTGGCTCCCTGGTGGGCAAAGTCAGGTTTCTGCCCTCCGGTGGGTGGGCTGGCAGGGTGTTGCTGGGGTGGGATGCCAAGAAAGCTGTGGCAGGCCCGGGGTGGGGCGGGGAGGGCCAGAACTTCCGAAGGGCTCTATGGCGTGTTTGAAAGCCCAGGGCAACTTCTGTGGGTGAGTGCCACACTTCTTACCTATTGATTTCTGCCTTCGCATCGTACCTCGAGGGAGGCCCAGAAACGGGGCTTTTGGGCTCCCAGGAACAGTAGGTGTCATCACGGCGATCCCTTGGCGTTCATACACAGACTGCAAACCAGAGAGCCCAGGGTGAGACGCAGCCCTGGCCAGCCCCCTCCCACAGTCACAGGCCCCAGAGGCCACAAGGGAACTTCTGTTGCTGCAGCTCCCACAAGCTGCTTCTGGAGCCACCTCAAGTCTACAGGGAGGCTGGTGAGAACCACAGCATTGAGCGTCCAGGAAGGGCCCTCTGTCGGCACCTTTCCTATTGGCTGCAGTGCTGTTGGCCTCTGACCCTGTGAGGATGGCAGCACGCCTTGCTCCATGGAGATGTGGTCTGCTGTGATACCATTCGCCAGAGCAGCTGGACAGACACGTCTCTCTGAGAGAGGGGCCAGGCTGGATGTCCTGCGGGAGAGTGGTGGGCAGTGGAGTCTGGCCTGTGTCCATACCCCACCCCCTGTGTGCCATGTGGCCTTCAAGTCCTTACACAGGAGCCAGCATTTCCTCTTTCATAAAATGGGCTCATGACACCAGCCCCGTAGTGTGCGCGAAGGCCAACTAGGTGCCGTCACTGTGTGGGTGAGCGTGATGTGCTGGCTAGCTTGCGCGAGCCCCAGGGCTATTCAGGGTTACAGCTGGAGTCTGCAGCAGCGGGTTGTCCCCAGCTTCCTCCCTCCTCGGCTGTTCCAGGAGCCACCCAGGGCTCCCCTCCTCCACCTTGGAAGCAGAGTCCTGGTGCTGCCCACCCTTTTGCTGCCCCAGGCTGCTGATTTATCTGCCAAGTTGAGATGGCTCAGGGCCCCATACCCGTAGTGTTGGAGGGCAACCCAGGAAAATATCAGATGTGGACGCTCGATGGAAATGTTGCAAGCTTTCATTACTCCAGCTTGGAGATGCAGTTTCCATGCGTCCGCAGCCTCTGTCTCACTGTGTGGCCCTGAGGCGGGGGAGGAAAGTGGGACCCTTTGGGGAGGTCAAGGGTACTTGTCTCAGACACCCCGCAACAAGGTGGGGCACATGGGCACTGCAAAGGACTGGGAACAAAATGGGAGGCAAGGACGGGCAGGCACTTGTGGAGTTCAGAGGTGATGGGAGGAGGGGTGAAGGCAGATATTTTCATTTTAATCATTAACAGTTATTTAATGCACATTACAGAAAAGCCTTATGGTAAATTTATAATATTTATGGGTGCTATTGTTCAAGAAAAGGCACAGTGAGTTAGTGTGATACTGGTTCAAAAAGAATACTAAATTGGGTAAGCAATCAGGATAGGTAGGCAGTGCCGGAATCCAACATCAGGCTCAAATGGCTGCCTCTGGAAAACCGAGAAGCAATCCAGGGGTCCAGGAGGCCAGGCCTTGCCCAGGACGTGCCCGAGGGGAATCGAGCAGCCTCTGCCCTAGGCCCTTCTCCAGCTGTGTCCCTCCTGACTGCCCAGGGAAGGTGACCATGGCATGGGCAGCCTGCTCTGAGCTGGGCACCCACTGCACACAGCACACACTGAAGCCCTTCATGGCATTTCTGGCTCTGAGGACAGGTGTTGCCCAGGATCTTGGAGCATCTGGGCTGGGGGCACTGCCACATGGGATGTGGGACAGATGGCCTCTTCCAGGCCAGAGCATTTCTGTGCTCTGGGTGGACTAGGAGCCGAGATTCCCTCTGTCTGAAGAGCACGTCAAGGCCCCTCACATCCATCTGCTCACAGGTCCTCAGCCAGGTATCATGGGGAATGCCTTCAAGGCTTGGGGTACTCAGTGAACGGAGGCAGGCAGTGTGGTAAAGGAGGGGCAGGGCTTGGATATAGCCTGCTCTGTCCCCCAACTGTGAGTCTGCATGGACCCGGCTGTTCGTCCTATGGCCGTTTAGATTTGGGCCCCATCTCTGGACAGCATGAACCAGACATGAGAGCGTGTGCACCTCAGCTGCTGAGACAGCCCACCCACTTCCTGGGTCACCGCCCATCTCCCCCCGCGTGGTCCCAGGGCACTGCCACTCACGTTCATGTCCGAGCCCGCCGGGAAGCACCGGCTGCTGGGCCGCTGCTTGATGGTCGCCACCCTCGGCTCCACGGCCATGTTCTCAGCAGCACGGGAGGGCTTGGAGGCCGGGACTATCTCCTCGGGTTTATCTGCAACACAACCACGAGGATTGGAGCAGCAACACCAGCGGGGGAAGCTGGGTGTAGGTAGGAAAGCGCATAGGTGCAGCAGCCACTCCAGCATCCAAAACTGGGGGGGGTGTTTGTCGTTGCTATGGGGAGCATGCATATGCCTCTGACACATGCATTCCCACCAAGGCACGGACTCCTTCCCCAGACCTTGCCCTCAGAGGCATGTGGAGGGACATAGAAGACCCTCCACAGCTCGGCTGCCTCCTTGGAAGTGCTCAGCCCACCAAGGGCTCCTCAAGCTTTTTAGACCATTTATTTCTTTTTTTTTTGTTTGAGACAGAGTCTCACACTGTTGGCTGGGTTGGAGTGCAGTGGCATGATCTTGGCTCACTGTAACCTCTGCCTCCCAGGTTCAAGTGATTCTCTTGCCTCAGCTTTCCGAGTAGCTGGGATTATAAGCACATGCCACCACACCCAGCTAATTTTTGTATTTTTAGTAGAGATGGGGTTTCAACATGTCGGCCAGGCTGGTCTCAAACTCCTGACCTCAGTGATCCACCCAGCTTGGCCTCTCAAGATGCTGGGATTACAGGCATTTGGGCCATTTCTTTAGTGGAATTACTTTATTCTTACTAATGGGATTTATTCTTGTGAGGGTTGACTAAACCGACTTTTTGAAGCTTTTTTTTTTTTTTTTTTTTTTTTTTTTTTAAGAGACCCAGAAATGTGGTTTCTTTGTAACTGTGATGACCAAGACATGAGGACCTGCCACCCAAGGCAGTGTGGGTGTTTAAGAGGCCAGGGTGGTCACGGGCCCCCAGACATCAGTAAGTGTTGCAGAGGGAAGTCTCCATTTATTTTCCCCGAAGCAGAACCTTCCCATTTCCTTAAAAAAAAAAAAAAAAAAAAAAAAAAGCAAAAGTTCAGTTATAAGGGATCCTTAGCAATTAACAAATTTTTTAAAAAGGACATTTACAGCATTTTTTTTAACTTGAAAACTGAAGCACATCCTGGAGGTATCCCGATACCTTAGCTTTATCTCAGGGTGTTCGGGACGGCATAAGAGTGTGTCTAGGGATGTTCAAATGCAAGTGCCGGGCTACTGAGACCTGTAGAGTTGGTCTTCTAGTCCCAGTGTGCATTCTGGAAAAGGTGACCCCAGTTGCACTTCTGGGATGTCACTGGGTTGGGACAAAGCCAGTGTGGTGCCTGGTGGGTTCACCCCATTCTAAGCCTTTGAGACAGCACTGGCCTTACTTCCCAGGAGAAAAAGGCCATCTAGAAAGGCCATTCTGCCTTCTCCTGGTCACCCTAAACCCACTCTTGGTGTCTGGTGGCCCCCCATGAATGTATGCTAGGGTCTTGCCAAGACTTTGAGCCCTAAGGCCATTGTGAGAGTCAGAGCTGACGAGAATGCAGGGAGGAAGGCCCACATCTCCAAGTTGTTCTTCAAGATGAGGTGGAAGTTCCCTGTCATGGCAGCTTCTCATGGGGAGCTGACCCACAGGCAAAGCTCCTAGAGCCATGGCAGTGCTCAGGGTTGTCCAACATGAAGGCACCGGCCTCCTGACGAAAGCCCAGACCAGAGGTCCCCACAAGAGGAAGTTTGGGGAGTGGAAATGGGGGTGTGCCAGTATCTCGGAGCATCTAGGCACAGGGGACTGCCACATGGGATGTCCTCCGAGCCGGGCGCCCTGTGATGGCCGCTCAACCTGATGAGCAGCTGAGACATACACAACTCTGACACCTGTGGACACTCTCATGGTAGAGTTGGATGAGCGGCTTGGTTCCAGTCCTGCCCCTACCAGGCCAGAACCTCAGGGCAGTCTATACTTTTTCTTCTTCTTTAAGATGGAGTCTCACTGTCACCCGGGCTGGAATGCAATGGTGTGATCTCGGCTCACTGCAACCACCCTCTCCTGGCCTCAAGCAATTCTCAAGCCTCAGCCTCCTGAGAAGCTGGGATTACAGGCATGTGCCACCATACCCAGCTAATTTTCGTATTTTTATTAGAGACCAGGTTTCACCATGTTGGCCAGGCTGATCTCGAACTCCTGACCGCAAGTGTTCTGCCTGTCTCAGCCTCTCAAAGTGCTGGCATTATAGGTGTGAGCTACGGCACCTGGCCATACACTTTTAAAGAGTCTTCAGACAAAGAGGGGGAAGCAAAGGAACGAGAATGTGTAGCAGAAGTTATACGGCTGCCACGCACAGCATGCTTACCATCTGGCCCTTCTGGGAGGTGTTTGCCGACCCCTGGCCTAGACCATGTTTCCAGTTGTCAGCAAAATGCCAAGTGTTCACACAAAGCAAGAAAGCCCTTGCCCCATGGTGTCCAGGCAGCCAAATTTCCCCTGTAGCACTCTCTCCCTTCACAGCCAAGTCCAGCTGATTGGGCCTGCAGGCGCACTGGGCCCAGTGCTGCGTCCCTGCTCACGCATTCTCTCCATGATTCCTGGACCCACAAGCCGTCCTGGCTCTTTGGCGAGGGGTCATGCCCCTAGTGGATGCTAAGCATCTGCTCTTCAGGGAACTAGTCAGGCATGGTAAGAAACCCCTGATTCTCATCTCACTGGGCAGTGGGGACATTCTGGCTGGACGTGTGACCCAGTCCAGAGCCGTGCTGTCCTTGCCTGCATTCAAGGCCCTCCTCTCCCGCCCTCCTCAGCCCAGCTCCTCTGACTGCAGCAGGTGCTGTGTGGCTGTCTAGTCTCACATTCCCTTTTGCTGGGGTCCCTGAGCTGCAAGTGCCGGGTCCACCTGCTATGGTCCCAGCAATTTGCTTCCTCCAAGGAGCCTTTCCCCTCCAAGGGCTGGGCTGGGACTCCTTGGATGGCTAGGGTCAAATTTGTTTCTGTGCAGGTCTCTCCACTTTGGCCTCGCCTGTCAGCTTGGCTACTCCCCCTTGACTCAGGATCAGGTGACACTTGGGTGATCTGCTTTGGCCGGCTGTGACTTGGAGCTGCAGTTTGGTCTGTCCCTAGAAGCGGGGGTGCTAGGCAGTGGCTGTTCAGCTTTGCCTCAGGTGGGATGTGGCCACTGGTGGCCCCTAGGGTATTTTTCTCCAATGAAACGGGGGTTGAGATGTGTCTCTGGCATCGGGGAGTTATGTCCCACAACTGTGGTGAGCCAGGGCACTGCAGGGTGGGACACCCCTGGACATGCTTCCTGACAGTGCTGGCCTGGGCCCCTCCTCTGACCCCAGTGGAGGGCGAGGTCTGGGTGGGGTGCAGCAGCATGTGCCTTCACGAATATGACTAGAATGGGTGCCCTCAAGTTAGGTGACGAGCAGCTGGGGCCTAATAACACATCCCATGGGGGCATTCCAGGTGGTACCTGAGCTCTAGGGGTGTCCACAGAATCCAGCTCGCCTGGTACTGTGCACAGCTGCAGACAGGGAAGGGTGCCTTCCTGGCTGCCACCTGCCTGTGCTCAGGCCTGGACCCATGGAGATGCAGGAAGGCCTATCCCAGGTGGGAAGCCCTGGGCATCCCTCCTGGCCGGACTTCCAAGCTATGATAAGCTCAGAGGCTAAGGTGGCAGCCAGGGCTGAAAAGCCAAGGTGAGGGAAAGTTGTCGGCGTTGAACACTGACAGAGGGGTCAGACCCAGAAGATGCCAGAGGACTGAGGCCCTGCAGGGAGGCCTGGGAGCAGGTGGGTGTGGGAAGGCTTTGACCAGGCTCAGCTGTGCTGTTAGGCCATGTCTGGGCACATCAAGGAGGGAAGGACTCTTGAGCGTAAAAGCTTTCCTGGGATTACAATTTAAATGAGCCGAATCGAGAAGCTCCCCTTTCCAGCTGGGCCCTTCCAGGAGCCACACATCTGTTTCTTCTGTATTAACAAACCCCACAGCTGATGGGGCTGGTTCACTTCCATCCACTACACACTGAGGGTTCACTGCCAGGCTTCCCTGGGGCACTGCCTGGAATCCTCACGTGCCCAGATTGAACAGGCTGCAGGCTGTGATTTTAAGACCTCAGGGCCTGCGGCAGGCATCCTGCCAACAACACCTCACGTAACTGTGTGCCCAGGGTAAAGGAAAGGTGTCCTGGTCAGTAATGACAACCATCCTTGAATCAGGTGGAAGTTGGGGCCCATCATCTAGTTTCTCATCCTAATGAGAAGTTGGCTGTAGTGGAGGGATTGTTCCCACGTTGAGAGGAAAACATTTCAGGTCTGAGATGAATAAGGCCATACAGGGGCAAACGATGGGACCAGGTGGGAGCTGGGGCTGGTGTTGGGGGTGCCCCCAAGCCTTGTGCCCGCCATGTGGATGTGCTGCCCAGCCCTGGGCCCTGGTGGGCAGCAGCAGCAGCAGCAGGAGGCTTCTTTGCCATTGGCTGGGTCACCATTGGCATGCTCTGCCTCATCCAGGAGAAGCACGCGGCAGGGTGGGCACCCTTCCCATTATCCTAGTCGCCCCATCAGAGGGTGGGGTTGGTCATGTCATTGAAGGTGCATCCCTCCAGCTGTGGCCACCTTGACTGTAGACATTTGGTCTCTGTTTTAAACCTTTCCCTTCTTGCTTCCAAGCCCCAAACAAATGTTCTTTTGAACCAGAACATGTGAGAGCAACTGGGCTTGTTGGGCTGGTAGGGTCAGGGGCTAGCATTCCTTTTTAAGTTAGTGTGATTCAAATGAAAAGAGGGAAAATCCTGCATTGCTCCATCACGGGGGTGCGGGTCCCCTCCTGGTCCTTGCCTCTTGGGGATGTGGCCAGTGGGAGCGAGCTGGCCTGACCTTCTCAGTCCCTGTCTTGGAGAACTTATACCAGGATATGGAGACTCTTCAGAAACACCACAGGACTGCAGATTCCTGCTTCTCATTTTAGGCTCCTAAGGATTATGCTTAATTTCTAAAAGCTCAGAACTAGGTCTTTATTCAGGGACTCCAGATGAAGGGGATTAGTGAATCCGGCCCCCGGCAGTCTTAGAATGAAGTGCTGTGTCTGAAAATGATCCTCAGACAGATTTGAAACTGTTAAATCCCAAAACACTCTAGTGAGAAGCTGATGAAGATGCTCCAGCAGTCACCCGTGTTTCAGCCATCTGAGCAATGTGCATTTGCTCTAGTAGGCACACGTGATGCTGACCAGACACTGGGAGAGTGTGCTCTGGAAGGGGAGGTGGTAGGTTTGTCGCTTGCCTGCCCTGCCTGTCACCAGGGCCCCCTAGCCTGTGAGCTGACTTTGGACCATGAGCTACATTCAGGTTCCCCTGTAAGGGGGCAGGAAGCAACGTGCCCTGTGCCCTGTGCTAGAGAAATCTTGCCACTGCCCTGTATCCTCAGCGAGTCACAAGGGAGTCACCAAATCAAGGAGTAACACAACCCCAGCATCCATACTGAGGCCAGGAGGCCCAGGACCACACGGGCACCTGGTGGCTGAGTCTCCCGGTTCCCCAGGTAGGAAATGGGCGTCGGACTGAAATGATCCTGGGTCCATTGTCTAGCGAGTTCCTTTGCCTGTGGCCATGCAGCAGGCTCAGAGCCTGGGAGCCAGCCCCACTGAGGAGCAGAATGCCCAGCTGTTTGTTTCTCCATTGACTCGTCAGAACCTTCTGGGGAGAAAGCAGCAGACCAGACCCTGTTGAGGATGGCGTGGGGCTGCTGCAGCTCTTCAGCATTCCTAGGACCCAATTCATCCTCCAAGATGATCCAGGGACCCTGTTGGTTCTCAGTCACACAAGGCTCTCTCCCCTCGTGTGAGCTTGAAGTAGTTTGTCCACCTCTCTGGAGGTGCAGTGCCATGGGGTCCTGTCTATGAGTGAAAGAGTACAAATGTCCCTCCATTTCCAAAAGGAAAACACACATCTGCAGCACCAGATGTTAGAGGACAGAGCTGCATGTGTTAGAAGCAGCAGCCGGTGCCAGCTGGCCAGCCTCTTGGTTTAATCTCCCAACGAGGCAGTGAAGGGTGGCAGTGTGTGCTTGGACCCTGGTGGACTGGTCCTGGTCCGCGGGCTCTGAGTCACATGCTTTCCAAGGGCTGGAGGTGTAGCCAGAGGTGTCTGGTAGGGTGGAGGCCACAGTCCCCTTCATGTGCCCTGGGGTCAGAGGTCCATTCTACCCGCTGCCTGACAGCCAGCTTCTGCCTGAGCCCAGCACAGGGTCTGGGAGCCAGTGAAGGTGCTTAAAGAATACTCAAAGACTAAACAAGGATTTTACAGATAGAGAACTGAAAACCTGGGATCACTAAGCAGAGTAAAGCTAGTGGGGGCAGAGCTGGGATTTGAGGTGCTTTGCCAGGGCTGTCAAGACAAATGACCACACACTGGGGGGCTTAAAACAATGGAAACGTCTCCCTGCACGGCTCTGGAGGCTGCAAGTCCAAGGTCAGGCCCCTCCGGAGGGTCTGAGGAGAATCTTTCCTGCCTCTCCCCGCTGCTGGGGCTGCTGGAAATCTGTGGTGTTTCTTGGGCTTGTTCCTTCCTTCTTTACAAGCACACATCACTGGATGTAGACACCCCCCAGGTCCAGCATGCCCTCTTCTTGATTACATCTGCAAGGATCCTATTTCCAAGTAAGGTCCCATTCGCAGAACTGAGGGCCACTTTTCAACCCAATACAACTGCAAAGGCCTGAATTTTTATCCACATGGCCTTTCTGGAGCATGACAAGTGCTTTTTCTAAGGCGAGGTCAGTCTTCCTAGAGACAGGTGGAGGCAGCATGAGGGGCCTGGCGCATTTGCCATGTACCTACTTTGTGCTCCGCACATCACATGTGTACCCTTGGAATGTGCTCATGGTCTGGGAGGCAGGGACTCTCAGCATCCCTCAGTGTCTTCAGTCCCCAGCAGGATCCCCCAATGTGACCAGGCTGGGCCACGGCTGCTGGTCCCTTTGGGGTCCTCCTGCCCATACCCCCACCACGTTATATCTGGGGTTGGGGTTCCGGGGCATTTAAGCTCAAATTTGTAGCCAGTTTCTCTTGCTCAGAGGGGAGGTAGATCTCTCTTTGGGGCTCCTGCCTGTGCTCTGCGTGAACTATGCCTGGCCATGCAGGCTGTGACTCTTCTTTTCCTTCAATACCACCCTAGGGGAGGAGGGTGGGATGGATAGGGCCAGGTCCCAGCAGGCCACAGGCACCCACAGCGGCTCAGCCACCTGAGTCCTGAGCTGTTCTCCCTGACAAGGGTCTTTTGTTGTCCCTCGCTGTTCTGGCAACTGGGTTCCTGGGCACCCAGGGTTGGGTGTCTTCCTCAGGTAGGCGATGAATAGAGGGCCGTTCCCATGAGCTGGGGGTTGGCCTTGGATTGAAGGAGCATTCACATAGAAATGTAATTGCACAACATAGAAGAGTATTCTGTACCCTGTGCGTCCACCACATCCTCGGTGCAGCAGTGGGGCCTAGAAAGCCCACTGGGGTTTTCTGGGCAGCTGCAGGATGTTGGTGTAGGCCCTGGGCTGCTGCACAGAGGCTGCTGGGATGACACAGGTGGGGGTGGTGGGCAGGGACAGCCAGGGGAGGAGGCAGTGGTGGTTCTGTGCCCACTTCAGGATCCATTCCCAAATAGTGTGATTGGGACGCAGTTAAGATGTGCCTTAGGGCCAGGGCCTCTGGCCAGGTACTAGGGTCCTCCCAACTCCAAGGGATGTGTAGTTGGAAGTGTGCTTTTTTTTTTTTTTTTGAGACAGGGTTTCACCATGTTGGCCAGGGTGGTCTTGAACTCCTGACCTCAGGCAGTCTGCCTGCCTCGGCCTCCCAAAGTGCTGGGATTCCAGGTATGAGCCACCACACCCAGCCGGGAGTGCTGCTTTTAGTTGTTGGGGGAGCTGCATCCAGCAGGTGGTGAGCAGTACCCCTAGATGTGCTTGCTGCTGTGGAAGGGGGGACCTGAGTGTCTCTGGGGCTCACAGCCACAGTGACTGCCAGTCTCCCACCCCACACCAGCCCTGGGTGCGGAGGTGTAGTCAAAGGGCTCACACTGCTCCCTTCTCCGCCCAGTGGCAGGCACAGAGCAGCCTCTTGGGGAGTGGGTGATTTCTGGGCATTAAAGGGAGGCAGTCCCTGCCCACCACAAAGGGGGCGTGAGGGTCAGGAATGCAGCCAGGGGCTCTGCTCACCTGCAAGTCACCCATCCAGGCAGCCTTATGTGACTCAGTCCCCTGGGAGGCCTCACAGACAGAGCTTGGAGGCCACCTGGCCGGGACAGGCTCAGCTGAGACCAAATGGGTCCCATCAGCCTCACAGTCATGACAATGTGGACACAGCACAGCTCAGGGAAGAAACACAGGACACGCTGGGGAAACACAGACAGGAGAAGCCAAGCAGGAAGGACAGACAAACGAATGTGTTCCAGGGCAGGGGCTCCTCGGGCAGGACCCGGCATGGAGAAGACAACACAAGGCTTTGTGGCACACTTGAGACTTCATGGTGTCACAAAGGAGGTTTCTGTTCCACGGGGGATGATGGGCAGGGGGCTGAGACAGACACTGGGCCTCCCTTACCCTTCTTCTTCCGGACGGAGGCTTGCAAACAGAAAGGGGAGCGCTGTGAGCCACCAGGACGTAGCGCCTGCTGGCAGCCTACACTAGGGCCTTTTCAGCTCAGGGCACCTCAGGAGCAGGCTGGGCTGGCACTGGGGTGGCAGGCAGGGAGCAGGGGCCGTCTGGAGCGCTGCGAACGCAGGCTGCGCTATCCATGGAGCAGCTTTCCCCAGACCTTGGCTACCTGCACAACTGTCCTGTCTGCCCTGCTCATTAACTTACTGCCTGGCAGTGGAAAGGGGCTTTCCTTCTTCCTCAGTGCCCCTCATCTCACCAGCACCCTGCCAAAGTTGGGGATGAGCTCTCAGAGCAGACTTGAGCAGAGGAGGCTGGATCAGCCTTTGGAGCGCACCTATGGCCTTTCCTGCCTCATTCCTTTGTCTCTCAACTGAGCCGAGCTCACGGGAGCACCCCTTAGAAAGATGAGAGTTGCTGGGCTCGTCCATTTGGGGAGTCCCGGGATAGGCCCCTGTGGAGAGGGCCTGGAGGCCCTCAATCTCCTCCGTTGCCTGTGAGGCTGGGGCACATGGAAGTGGGTTTCCCATGCGGGAAACTACTGGTTCTGGGTAGGTCTGGGTGGGTAGGGCAGTGCCACTGGAGGGCTGCTGTTTTGTAGAAGACTGAGGCCTCATGCCCGTCCTGACTCCAGCCCCACAACCTCGTGAGAGGCGGCCTGGCCAGCCTCAGTGCCCTGAGGAGTGATGACCGCTGCTTTACTGCTGTCGCAATACTTGCTAGACCCCTCTCAGGAAAGCTGCCTGTGCCAGGAGTGCAGGGAGGATGGGGCCTGTGAGTGAAAGCACTGGCAGGGGGCTGGGCTCTCAACACCCCGGGCCAGCTGGACTGGACGGTGGGCCTCGGGCAGGGGCTCATGTCTGTGCCCATGTAAGCTCCCTTCACCAGCTCCAATTTGTGCTCCAGTGGAGCAAGCGTTTCCACCCACACGCCATTCTCTGTGCATTTCAGAGCCACCCTCTTTCCAAAGGTGTCCCTGGGCTTCATGGTGACTCCCCTGAACAGGGTCCTGCGTGGCCAGCATGGCTGGTAGTCGCCCTTTCCCAGTCTACAAGATGGAGTCAGAGGGCCAGAGCCTCTCTCTGTTCCTTGTAGACCTTTTACAAAGGTGCCAGGAGTTCCTAAGCCTGCTATGCAGACCAGATCGCTCTGTGAAGCCCACACTATCTATACAGATCCCAGGGGGGCTGGAGCCTTCTGGTCTGAGCCATGTGGGGAGGAGCTCCCACAGGCCTCCAAGGCCTGGGCCAAGGTGGATGTCGGTGGGGTGCCCTAGACAGCAGGGGGAGCTGCTTTGGGTACCTGGTGGGGCTGCTTACCTTTATCCACTAGTGAGAGGCCCAAAAATTCAAAACAAAACAATGTTAGATAAACAGAAAAGAGGAAGGACTAGCAATAACTCCCCGCCAGGCTCCAAGGGAGGTGCACGCGTGGGGCTGCTGGGCATGCAGGGGCATTTCCTGATGCATGTCTGGGTGCAGAGGCAAGAAGAGGGTAGTGAGCAAGCATGGGGTCATGCATAGCCTGATGCTTTGCAAAGGGCAGCTCAGGGACAGGCATGGTGACAGTGCGGTGCTGGGCTGGGCCGGGTGTGTGACTTACCGAGCTCCTCCAGCTCCGAGGTCATGGATTTGGAGCGCAGGGTGAGGGCCGTGGTTGGTGCTCGCTTTGGAGGCGGGGGAGCTGGAGGGCAGAGGACAGATGGTGTGAGACCCCAGCCTATGTTTTCAGACATGGGAATAAGGCCGGTGGTGGCCCCGTAGGCTGGCAGGTGGGTTTGTGGGCTGTTTGGCTGTGGTGGTCAGGGGCTGCGCAGGCATGCTTAGGATAAGAAAGGACAGGTGCTCAGCAGGGTCTTTCCGTATCCCTGAACTGCAGTGCAGAGCCTGCCCTCTCATGAGTGGGCCTGGGCAGGCGGAGGGAGGGGATGGGACACCAACTGGGAAGCCAGTGGAAGCCTGCAAAAGGGGACACCTGCTAGTGACTAACAGGGCATGCCTGGTGGGGCACGGATAGTTCCGGCAGCCTGCAAGCCCCAAGTCAATGTCATGGGTTCTGGTGGCAAATTCCACCAGCCTTACTCTTGTGCCTCGGCTCTCAGAAGTGTGGGCTCAGCTGGAGAGAGGGCCCACCAGCTGTCCTGCCCACCACCACCCACCCCCAGTAGGGCCCCAGGCTGGAGCTGGGCAGTGTGGGGTGAGTACCTTTCTTCCTGGCGGTGTCGTCGGGGTCCAGATTCCTGGTTACTGTGACCACCTTAAGGACCAGGTGATTCCCTCCCTGTCGGATCATGTTCACCACCTGCCTGTGGCCGACTTTGACAACATTCTCATTGTTAACCTGTGGGAAGGCGGGGAAAATGGCATCAGTGAGAGCCAGCGGAGAGGAAGACAGCTGGCACCCACCCAACGCAGAGACAATGTGGGCTCCTAAAAGGGGGCGAATGCAGGGAAGTGAAGGGAGTGAGACTGTCATGTTTTTGGAAACAAAGGTGCTTTTGGGGAAACCAGAATGAATGTTGCTGTGATTGTGGAGGTCACTTAATTGTGGCTCAGGAGGCTGGGGCAGGCCCGTTGGGGTGGGGAGGACTTCCTCTGACACTGCAGCTCTCCATTGAGTCCTCTGCAGCTGAAGCTGAGGAATGACTGATTCCTATTTAACCTGAGCATCCTTAAGTGCTCACTTTTACAGGCCTGGGGCAATTTTCACAGCCACCGAAAGACTGCCTGCGAAAAGCCATACAGGCAAGTTCCCGGGTTGGGCTGCACCAGGCTCTGCATCCTCACAGGAGGAGGAAAGGTGGTGCTTAATTGCTTCTCATATATTCTGGGAATACACATCACACTGACGCGGCCCCTTTCCTCCCACTCCCTCCCTGCTCTCTCACTCCAGAGGCCTGAGAAAGCAGAGAAGCCTGGCCCAACAGGGCACTCACTGAGTGGGGTCCCTGGCCCGTGTCAGGGGCCAGCTACCCCAGTGCTCCTGGGATGGTGGGTGGCAGGCTGGGGACCCCTAAGGCTGCCACACTGTGGCCTTTGTCCTGTGGTCCTTTTAGGAGCCCATTACCTCCCGTGCGCCATTTGTCCTCACTGTGGCAAATGTACCAAGCACGGAAGCAGGAATGGACTCGGGGCCATCACACAGGCAGAGGCGGGGCTGGGCCCTGGCTCCTCTGCTGTGCACTCCTCTCACCTCCCTGAGCAACGCTGAGCAGCAGATGGCCTTGTTCTCTGCCTCCCAAGCCCATGCCACTCCCAGAGGAAACCCAAGTGACAGAGACTGGAACTGGGCAGGTGACTGGGCTGACACCGCCCACCCTGGCTATTGCAGGAATAACCCTTAGTGGTTTTCAGATGTTGCTGTGAAAAGGCCCTGGGTTCATCCCTGTCCATGCAATTGAGCTCCACAGGCGGCCTCTGGCACCATCATCCCAGCAGCTCCTGAATGGGTACACAGCCCAACGGCCGCTGTCTCTAGGTAGCAGCAGGGAGGAGGAAGCCTGGAAGGTGAAGTTCACAGCTACTTTACACACCATCTTCGAACAAAGAAAAGCACCCCGATTGTAAACAACAGATAAGAAGCTTTGAAGCCATGCCCTTCACCAGCCACATTGTGGTGTACAATGTGGATTGTACTGTGGATTCTTCTGCTGTGGATTCTTCAAAAGCTAAACATCCGGTGTACCCACAAACAGAAAACTTATCAAAGCCTGTGTGCTGCTTGGTGGATTTTCACAAATCCAATACCTGTGCAAGAGCTGGATAGAAGCAGGTACCGCCCAGCTCCCCGTACTGTTGACAGGCCCAGGACGTGCCAGTTTCGGTCACTTCTGAGGTGGCTGCTCCAGGCAGAGCTGCGAGAAGCTCAGGGAGGACACAGTGGGGCCAGGGCAGTCCACATGCAGCTGCTCTGCAGTCTCTGCTGTGGAACTAGCCCATTCACATGCACCTGCCACGCCCGCCCTGTTTCAGCAGTGAGTACCCAGTGTCCTGGGAATATCCTTGGTTCTGGGCCCACCGGACAGCTGGTCACCCTGCATCACCCCAAAGATGTAGTCTTGGGAGTAGAGCCATCCTAGTGGGGCCTTGGGAGAGATGCCCACCTCCAGCAGCAGTGGTCTTTGAAAGGTGACTCCTGGGGGCTGTCCCTTTCACTGAGGCTCTCAGAGTGTAATTAGGAAAGCAGATGGCTTTACAAAGTAAAGAAGCCGGACCAAGGAAGACAGTGCCAAGATTCTCGGAGGGCAGACCTCAGCTTGCAGTACCCTCACTGCTCTGGCTTGGACAGGCAACAGGACACAAGCCACAAGCTATCAGTTCTCTCCCCTCCAATCAGCACACCCAGGCAGCAGCTGTTTCTCAGAAATTCATTCATTCATTCATTCATTCATTCATTCATTCATTCCAGTGTTTCTATTCCCGGTGCCACTAGAAGCCATGAGGCACAGGCAGTTCAGCTGTCCCTGCCTCCATCTGTGGGAAGTTTGAGACCTCATTAGGGAGTTTTGGCCAACACACAGAAGCACACACATACCTTCAGGTGGCTGAGTACCACTTTAGAAGGCAGAGGTCTCAACCCACCAGGGAGGAGCAGTGTGGGCAGAGGATGTGTGTTTGCAGGACAGTAGGTGAACTGGTGGCCGGAGTAGAGTGGGCAAGGAAGTGGTAAGGGGTTGGGGGCACAGAAAAGGCCAAGGCCTGAGAGCAGGGTCTTGGATGCCAGGGAGTGCCGAGGTCTGATGCAGAGATGCCTCATTTCTGCACACTGTGTGTATGAGGTGCCAAACAGACATAGGGGCCACCAAGACATTGGGTTCTCAAACAGATGGAGGGGGCAGGCTGCCCAGGCTCAGGAGCCACAAGGCCAGTGCATAAGGCCTTGGTGAGAAGACCCAGCAGCAGGGAGCCCCCAGTTGCCTGGCACTGGATCCCTGGGGGTCATCCCTTAGAAGGCTGTGGGTAGAGAGGGGAAGACGAGCCCACCTTGAGATGGGCTGGGACCAGCTTCTTTGCTCTGGGCAGGCCCCCAGTGCCAGGCATTGAGGGGGTTCCAACCAAGAAAATGGGCATTACTACCTGCTTGCTCCTGCCACCCATCTGTGTCGTGTTCTCTGGATCTGATGCTTGGGGAGACTATGGCACTGGCACAGGGATGGGCCACCAGTTACTGGAGAGGTCAGGCGCAAGTCGGGGCCTCCTGAGGGCTTGTGGGGCTAATGGGGACTCTAGCAGCCTGGCTGTGGGCAGGG
This sequence comes from Sapajus apella, assembly GCF_009761245.1. NCBI lineage: Eukaryota > Metazoa > Chordata > Mammalia > Primates > Cebidae > Sapajus > Sapajus apella. Next base: position 924,317 of record NW_022436954.1, on the reverse strand, counting down.
AGGGTCTGGGGACATGGCTCCAACTGTGGCCTGCTGACCATCACAGCCTTGGGCTCACTCCTTAGAATCCACGTCCTCCAGAATCTCCTGGAGTGCATTTGTGGTGGCTGGATGCTGTCCTTCTGTGACCTCGGCCACTTAGGGAGAAGTTTGTTCCTGTGCCTTGGGAGGGTCAGGGGGCTGGAGAGCTGTTTCCTTGGAAGTGTGAGAGGCAGGCATTACTCTTCTCTGGGCAGGAGAGACCATGTTTTCGGAAAAGGGCCTCTCGGGGAGTGAGCCACTCATGGGGGATTCTCAGGAAGCTTGGCTGTGGGGCCAGGACCCTGGTGTCCCCAGAACCTTCCTTGTCTGCAGCTGACAGTCTGGGTGCACGTTCTGGCGGCACCTCCACACAGTCACACTGCCCCAGCCAGAGGTGCTCCTGCATGGGGGCAGGCTGGCTGCCCAGATGCGATGTCTCATATCTGAGCCTGCAGAAGCTGCTGTTCCCACCTAACTCCTAATCAGAAGGGCCCCCTGATTCCCGATTCTGTCCCCTATATCCCTCATAGACCTGCTGCCCCCAGCAGACTGCAGCAAATGGCAGGAGCTACTGAGGAGAGCTCAGAGGAAATGAGGCTCCCATGGGCCCTGGAAACGCCACTTGGCCTTCCCTGAAAGCTGATGACAAAGAGGCAGGGCTTACAGAGATGGAACTAGGTTTGGAATCAGTTCTTGGGCATCTGACCCCCCTCTGACCTCTGAAATCTGTCTACCCCAGGTCTTCCTGGGTCATGAGCCACTTCTAAACAAAGTTGCTTTGGATGAGCTCCCCTGCAGGCCCAGCCCCAACTGGAGGGCCGTCCCTCCCGCTTCAAAGAGGGATGGCATCTGGAGCCCTGGTCCTGGTGGGTCTGCACTCCTCTGGAGTCAGCATGTTGTGGGGTCCAGAGCCTGCGGGGGGACCCTGCTGCTTGCTGGGTGCCTGTGGGCAGGAGGACGCTTGCCTCTCTAGCGGGGTGTACTCAGTAAACAGCATGGCTTCTTGCCCTGGCAAGCACTTGGGGGCAGCGATGCGGCACCAACGGGGCCTCAAACCATCCACACACACCCTAGGATGTTCCCTTTGGTTCCCATCCAGTGCTTACCAAGGGTCAAATCTCACCCACACAGTGCCTCAATCAGTTTTGACTTAGCTGTCACAATTTAAAAAGTACAAGAGCTTTGCATAAAAAGTCTAGAATTTCAGTTTCCATTGAAAAAAAACTGCCAGAACCCTGGCACTTGGGGAGATGGGCCACCCACTTGCAAGCAACATCCTCCCCTGCTGTTAGCTGGGGCTGTGATTGCTGCTGTGCCTGCCCGCCCCAGCCTCCCGGGCCCTGGCATCACCTCCTTGGCTTGAGGGGGCATTGGATTTGTGGCTCTTGCCAGCCACCAGTGAAAGAGAACACTGTTATCACTGCCTTTGATACCATCTGTGTTTAGACTTTTGGGAAGGGACAGATTGAACTCTGCACATTGCTGGTCTCAAACTCAGTCCAGGTGACATTCATGAAATTGATTTCTATTTCCTAGGGAACCTGCAGGTGACTGGTGAGCCCTGTATCATCTAAGCTTCCCAGGTCAGTCTCCTGTGCCAGAGCTCAGATCTCAAACATTAACCTTGTGCCCAAAGTCTTTGCCCTGCAGAGGGAGAGGGGGTGTCTGCAAGGGGCCTGCAGCAGCCTCTATCAGAATGAGGAAGAGGCATGTCATGTGGGTCCTGGGGCAGAGGCAGGTGGCCACCCTGTCTGTCCCATTCTTGAGTTACACTGAACCCTAGATGCACGCCCAGTGGACAGACACGGACATGAGGTCTTGAGGGGACTGTGGGGGACCCCAACTCAAACCTGGGCTTGCGAAAGCCAGGAAAGTGGCTCCGAATCTCACGCTTAATATAGAAACCACATCCCCATCAATGAAGAGCCGGTCCCATCATCAAGCATGTGGTCCCAGTGACGCGCGTTTGCAATTAGACTCTAAATACCATCAAGGCACTAAAAATGCCGACTTCCCCAAAGCAGCTGGGCCTGGGAGGCACCCGCAGGAGTGGGGCTTGCAATTTTTCGGGGTGTTTAGAGGCTGTACAAATGAACTCAGACCGGTAGTAACTCCTGCAACGCACACTTGCTCTGCGCCTCTCCAGGGTGTGGTTTAAATTCTGTCAAGAGGACACAGGCCATGAGAATGTGCTACAGGGACCTCCATAATATGGGCCCAGGGTACGAGGCCCCCCTGGTGAGAACTTGGCTACACTGACAGCCTGTGCCCGGCTCTGACCTTGGGCAATGGGAACCTGTCCACCAGGAGCACCACTGAGTGCCAGGCCTCACGGGGTGGATGGTGCCCATGTGCTGCTGGGCACATAGCTGCCGTGTCCCCCTCAGCTGAGCACAGAGAATCCATCCTGACCCTCTGCCCACACTGACCATTCCCAACAGAATGCTCAGCACCCCTTCCCACCATCCTGTCCCTCCAGTTGCCCCTAAGGGCAGGGCTAAGTCCTGGGGCGGGGCAGACTCTGCCCCCTGCCCTACCCTGCCTGCTGATGCATCATCTATGTGTCCCCAGATACTTGTTCTGGACAGAGCTGTGTCCTGCCCAAATTTATATGTTGGAATCCTCAAAATATGACCAGTATGTCAAAATATGACCTTATTTGGAAAGAGAGTCTTTGCAGATACAGTCAAGTTAAAAAGAGGCCATCAGGGAGAGTCTAACACAGGTGACTAGTGTTCTTACGAAAAGGGGAAATTTGGGCTGGGCACGGTGGCTCACACCTGTAATCCTAGCACTCTGGGAGGTTGAGGTGGGTGGGTTGCTCAAGCACAGGAGTTTCAGACCAGCCTGCACAACAGAGTGAGACCCCATGTCTACAAAAAATACAAGTTAGTTAGGTGTACTGGTGTGTGCCTGTGGACCCACCTACTTGGGATGCTAAGGCAGGAGGATCACCTGAGCTCTGGAGGTCGAGACTGCAATAAGCCATGATTGTGCTACTGCACTCCAGCCTGGGCAATAGAGTGAGACCCTGTCTCAAAGGGGGTTGGGGGAGTCTGGATATAGAGACATGCACACAAGGAGAAGGTGCCATGAAGGCTGAGATCAGGGTAATGCTTCTGTAAGCCAAGAGATGCTAGAGGTTGCCAGGAAACCACCAGCTGCTGTGGAAGAGGCCTGGAAGATTTTCCCTCACAGCCTCAGAGGGAACCCATGATACTGCCACCTTGATCTCAAACTTCTGGCCTCCAGGGCTGTGGGAGAGCCCCTGTCTAGCTAAAGGTGCCCACCTGCAGTGCTTGGTCACCAGGCCTGTGCCTTGTCGGAACTTCTTGGCCACCACCCTGAGGACTGCTCTGTCGTAGCCCTCCACCACAGGGTGTCTCTGTCCACTGCCTGCTGAGGCTCACGTGCCCCTGCAGCACAACTGGTGCCCATGCAGTGGCACAGGTCTCCAGCCCTTGGCCGACGTGAGTGGATACTGATTGATTGGACCACAGCCTTGTCTGTTGGTTAGACAAACTCCCCCAGGGGCCCAGCGTGGGGACACTGGCTATTGGCCTTAGAGTAAAAATGGCCCCAAGTTCCATTTATCCTTTTGAAAGGGGCTCTCAGCACAGAGCTCTGCACTCTTCCTTGCAGGAGCTCAGAACACGGCCATCTGGCATGTAGCTCTGGGTCTGAGGCGTTGGCGTGGCCTTTGGGTCAGCTTTCCTCAGCTCCCCCGCCCCCTCACCCTGTCTTTCAGCTCTGATTCAGCCCACCCTGCTGGCCACGACTTGAAGCTGAGGACCTACAGTGGCAGCATGTCTATGTCCCCCCAGTCCATGTGTGAAACCCTCACTGCCAGTGTGATGGGGTTGGGAGGCGGGGACTCTGGGAAGTGATTACATCATGAGGTGGAGCCTTCGTGAATGGGATTAGTGCCCTTATAAAAGGGATCCTGGAGCAACCCTTTGCCCTTTCTGTCCTTTGAGGAGAAGCTGGCTTTCAGCAAACCATGAAGCCGGCCAGTGCCATGATTTTGGACTTCTGGTCTCCAGAGCTGGGAGAAATACGTGCTGTTTAAACTACCTGATCTGTATATTCTTTTGCGGCAGCCCAAATGGACTAAGAACTCGAGTGACAAACAATGGCTGTGTCTACTTACCCAGGACCCTGGCCACAGCCCCTCCCTTGAGATCTTAGGGACTGGCCTCCTGTCTCCCATCCTCTGCAGATACATATATTGTACCAGGCTTGAGATGGGGTGGGAGGAGGTATCTTGGCCAGCAGGTGACCCAGGAGTGACTGGTCTTAGTTAAAGGGAAGCTGGGAGGCAGGGACTGGAGGAGCAGACCCTGGGGCTGCAGTCTACCCAGACCTGCAGAGATGGTGAAGGCAGCTCTGGCATGTAAAGATCACAGCTGCCAGGAGCTGCTACTGCTGCTGTTAGCAGACCCATAGCCAAGGTTGGTGGCTGGGGCCTCCTGGAGATCCTGGGGGAAAGGGTATTGTGAGTGGGAACTTAGAGGCATTGCCATGGAAAATGACTGCGGCAGCCCTGGGAGGAAGCAGGCAGTGCAGGCTGGAGGCCACAGCCCTCCCGCGGTCATGCTTGTAACAGAGTGTCTGCCCTTCCCCACCCCACAGAGGTCCTATCAAAACTGCCTCCTTTAGCAGGGCTAACTGGGGAATGTGGGTCCCTGAGAAGAGACTATCTGTCCTACCTCTGCCAGCCCCCACACCCCCAAGTTTCTGCCACTAGACCCAGCTGTCTGTGAGGCCTCTAGATACAAATCCTGTCCTTCTCTTCCCTGCACCTCACTCCTCTGTCCAGGGGCTGAGGGAACCCATCTGCAGGAAGAGGGTGTCCTCCAGAATGGGTCCATGTCACTGTCTTCTGCCTTTAGGGGAAATGTCTCTGCCTTGTACGAGTCATGGTACAGTGAGTCCTAGAGCTTACTGCAGTCCTCCCTGAGCTGAGCACACAACGGGTGGAGCTCATGCTCCCAGCTGCCTTCGCCTTTCCTGGTGAAGAGGAAGTGTGATTCCATTTTCCGGACAGAAGCTACACAGCCACATGAAGTAGCAGCACCTACTCCTTGCTGCCTCAGAGCCAGCCCCAAGCAAAGAGGCTGTTTCAGCCTCCCCTCGACCATGCTGGTCTTAAATTCTCATCCCGTTCTGCAAAGTAAACAAGTTGTAGATGAAGACCTTTCCCAAAAGTAAGAAACATACCAAGGTCAAAGCTGTGCACTGTGTGGCTTTGGACTTTTGTGCACCTGCTCCCTGTGTGAAGGTGAGCACTTTAACAAGGCACAAGAATGCCAATAGAGTGTGCTCCAACACTCATCAACACTTCTGTGGGAAGAGTGGGACAAAGGCCTGGCTGGCAACTCAACTCAATGTGAAATTAATTGACAAGATCAGCACTCAACAAGGCAGGACTGGAAAATTCAGTTATATTTCCCTACCCAGCTCAACAGGGACAGAGGAAAAAAGAGCTTTAGGATCTTTAGAATTTCCCAGTCTTTAAACAAACCTATAATCAGTTTAACCTGCAATGAGACGTTGGAACCAGCTACAGTCCTTAAAACAGATGCCAGAAATTGCTCCTGTGGTGACACACTGCAGAGACAGAAACGGCAGAAAAGGTGAAATGCTTGCTGTTTCCTCATATGCTCAGATTGGCAACTTGAACTTTCATGGGGTTTCAGTGCCCCTCAAAAAACCTGGACCTGCAATTCTGGAATGCTGCCACCAGGGAAAGGTATGGCTTGATCACTTGCCAGATTTATAGAAGGCTCAGGTAAGTACTGAGGCTCCTGGGATAACTGCCTTGGAGTAGAGAGAAACTGTTCGGACATCATGGATCCAGGTAACTCCAAAAAAAGAGTAATGTGCCTATCCATGCATCACCCTTATATACAGACATGGAGACATTTACAGAGTGAGTGAATCACAGCCGCATCCAGGTAGATGGCAAGAACCCAAGCTTGTCATCAGCCACAGTCCAGGGAATTTCTGTGAAGAATGGGCATACCTGCCTTCCTTTGTAAGTGATTCTCTTCTTTCACTTAAATTGTTATTTAAAATATCAAAGCTGTACCTACACATACACATAGTTTACAGAAACAGTTCCACAGGATTGTTACAATGACACCCCATCACCCAGCCTTACTTCTCCCTCTGAGCCTTCAGCTACTTAATTAATTTTATAGCTATCACTCCATCTCTGAACGCCTATTTTTGCTACTTGATATTTACATTTTTGATACTATCTGCTGACAAACTGTCATGGAAAAGGATGACTTGGCTTGGAGTTTCTGAACAGTGGCACTATGGTGATTTTGGACCAATTAATTCTTTGTTGTGGGTGTACACTGTAGGATGTTTAGCAGTGTTCCTAAATTCTACCTGCCAGCTGCCAACAGTCTCCACCCCCAAGCACGAAAACCAAGAATGTTTCCAGATATTGCCAAATGTCCTATGGAAGGTCAAGACACCATCAGTTGAGAACCACTAATTTAGCTATTTTTTAAAAACTCCACCCTCCCCGCTATTTTCCCAGTACCACCATCCTCTGAACATATTTATGTCAAAATTTTAGAGTGCCATTCAGGATTTACATCATGACTATGTAAAATCTATTCATAGCTAAACGATATAGTATACTATGATTACTTTGTCTTTTCCTGTACATTTTGTTCTCCCTAGAGCAAAATAATTTTGTTTATTGGTTGGTTTTTCTATGTACTTAACAGTAATTCAAATCCAAATGCTTACCTAATTATGTAAATCTCTTCTCAGAATCTTCAAATACATTATCCATTTTAAGTTGTCTTCCTGAAGAAATATTTCCTGAACACTTTTGATCTGCACTGAACAACCAGAATTAAGTGTTTTCTGGCAGCTGTCCCCATTACTGTAATCCTCAGGATTCCTTTGATTGTTTCTTTCCATGTTGGATCTCCTGAATTCCTGTATTTGTTTATTTGGTTCAAAAACCTCATGCTTTATAAAGGACATCCTCCAGTATCTTCCCCCCGAAGGAGTTTGGAGATAATTTGTTTGAGACATTGACTATTTGAAAATAGCTTTATCTGTTCATTTAATTGGTAGTTTGGCTGGGTATAAAATTTGAGGTTAGAGAACAGGGTAAAGTAAGTTCCTAAGATTAACTCTTCTGCAGGTAATGGCTATAAAATCTGGACAAAGTATGAGCCCTACCCCCAAACCAACAAATGAATTCTCTTGAAGGCTCTGGGGAGTGAACAAAGAAAGACAGGCATATTTTAGATGAGAGCTGAAAATTAGAAGCTTGATGCAATGGACGCAGTATGGTGTGAATCACCTGCAGTTTTTTTAAAAAAAATTTATTTAATCCAGATCCTGCACAAACCTGCAGCTCTGATAGAAATCAGAGGACACGGCTCAGGGTGAACACAGCTGTCAAAGTAATGGCAGAACTCCAGAAAAGAGAGAGCTAAAGAAGGGTAGTTTCATGTTCAGTGTGTAAACTCTTCCTAGGTCTTTGGTTGATGTCTGAGCTGTGTGTGCATAGGGAAGATGCCAATAAGTTTGCTGAAAGGCTAATATATCTGAACTGAAATTTGAGCTGCTGCCACTATAGGACAGACAAAGATTGCAATTTGAGTCTAACCAGGTCGTTAATAGCTAAAACAAAACATCAACACCCATCAAAGGAATGTAACACAATCCAGAGTTGCCACAGCATAACAATCATTTGGTATACAACTCAAACTTAGCAAACTGAGAGATGACAGATGTTGGAATTATCAGATGAGGACTTTAAAAAAACAGCTACTGTTAATAATACCCAACTAAGTAAAGGAAAATAGGCTTATAGTGAATAAAACAGGAAATCCCAAGGATATTTTAAGAATTATATGGAATTGTTAAAACTAACAAATATCTGAAACTAAAAAAAATGCATCATATGGGTTTAACATCAGCATGGATATATATGACAGAGCTAATAGTGAATTTGAAAGACACACCAAGAGAACATATCCAATCCAAAGGAGAGAGAGAGAAAAAGATTTTAAAAAGCAGAACAGATTATTAAGGATCAAAATGAGAGTCCCAGAAGGGGAGAAAATTAGAGTGAAAGAAGACAGAGAAAATGAGTCAAAAATTTTTTTGAAAAAATGATGGCCAAGGACTTCCCCGATTAGGTGAAAGACATAAACTTATAGATTCAAGAAGCTTGTGAATCCCAAAAAGGATGCATATAAAAAAAGTCATGCCTAGGCACACTATAGTCAGTTCTGCTCAAAGTCAAAGATACGGTGAGAATCTTAAGGAAGCCTGAGAAATTATTTACATTATTCACACTCCACAGAAAAATGACTGAATAATTGCAGACTTTGCATCAGAAACCACAGAGAAGAACTTCTTGTAGAAGACTGCGGAACAACATCTTTAACAGGTGAAAGTAGAAAAACTCAACTAGAATTCCATTTCTGGTGAAAATTCTTTAAATAATGAAGGCAAAATGAAGACCTTTATAAAGAAATGAAAACCATGTTATTTGTTGCCAGAAGCCTGCACTATAAGAAATGCTAAAGAATATTTTTCAAGCTGAAGGGAAGTGGGACTGGATCTGTGGAGGCACAAAGGGTACCACAAATGGTAAACACCTGGATAAAAAACACAAGATTATTTTCCTTCTTAAAAGTAGATATGACTGTTTCAGGCGAAAATAATAATACCGGTTTTGGGGTTTACAAGTATGTACATGTAACACACATGACAATTATAGAATAAAGTAGGGCAAGAGTGAAGAAGATACACCTGTATGTTTCCCAGGTGGTTATATTTTACGTGAAGTGTACGATTGGAACTCTAAGTAGACTATGGAAAGCTAAAAATGTATACTGTCATCCTTGAGCCACTGCTCAAAGAATGTGAACAGGTACAGCATAAAGTCAATGCATCAATTAAGGGGTTCTAAGAATAGTCAGATAATCCAAAATAAGGCAGAAACGGAGAAAAGAAAACAAACCAAGGAGATAAACTGAAGACAAGCTTGTAGACCTGGGTGGAAGAACATGGACAACTCTATTGAATGTTAAATAGAATAAAGCTCCAATTAAACATCAGGCCTTAGCAAGTGGATTAAAAAGAAGACCTAATTATGCTGTCCATATACTTTTAATACAAAGACACTGAAAGACTGAGAGTGAATAAACGGGAAAAGATAGTTCCTGGGTGGAATGGCTGTTAATGTCAGACAAAATAGATTTCAACCACTTGAAAAACAGTTTGGCAATTTCTCAAAATGTAAACACAGTTACCATATGACCCAGAAATTCCACGCCTAGCTGTACAGCCAAGAGTGGCGAAAACATCATATGTCCACACAAAAACCTGTACATGACAGTTCATAGCAGCTTTTACTCCTAATAGTCAAAAAGCAGGGGTGGGATGAATGGGGAATGGCTGCTAACGGGCATGAGGTTTTTTTAGGGGTGGTGATACAGTGTTCTAAAAATAGATTGTGCTAATGTTTACACAACTGTGAATTAACTGTTCACTGGCCTGTGCACTTTAAAAGCTTAAGTTTTATGGTGAGTTATATCTCAGTAAAGCTGTTACTAAAAAGCATACTTCAAGTATTACCAGAAATGAAGAGGCATATTTCATAATGATAAAAAAGGCAATTTATAAGTAAGATATAACAATCATAAATGTTTCCACAACGAATAACAGCTTCAGTGTAATGAGGCAACATTTGACAGAACAAGAGGGAGAAATAGAGAACTCCACAAACACAGAAGGAAATTTCAATACCGCTTTCTCAAATTGGCAAAACAGCCCCCCGCCGCTGCAAAAAATCAATAAAGACAAATGATCTGAACCACCACCTTAACCACCTTGACCTTTTTTTTTTTTTTTTTTTTTTTTGTTGGCAGGGTGGGGTTTTTTTTTTTTTTTTTTTTTTGAGTCATTCTACAAAAGAGCAAAGTTAAAAACCAAGGCCCTGGCAAGAGGGTTTAAACCTTCCTCATTCTAGGAGCCATCCCCAACTCCTCCATGTCCCCAGCTGTGTCACTGCTGCAGTTCATGGGGGTGGAGGGCTTGCTATTTTTGCCCCCCCACCAAACTCAAAAAGGGAAAGATCTACCACTTAGAAACACCTTCCCCTCACCCCAATCTCCCTCAAGTTGATCCTGGTTACAGAAGGCCATGGCAAGAACTGTTGAGGTCCTGCAGGAGTTCTGAACCCCAGAAGGTCATGGCCAGGGCACTGTGAAGAATGCATTGTAATTATCTGGCTCGGCACCTCACTCCCTGAGGCCAGGTGCACTCTCTCAGGCCAGGGAGGACTGGAGGTCAGGGCCTTAGCTGGGAGCTGGTGCAGGCAGATACGCTCAGATTTGAAGGGGCAGCAGCCATTCCCTTGCATGAAGAACCAGATACTTCTAGACTACGACACCCAGTAACTTCAGAGTATACATTCTTTTCAAGTGTGCATGGAACAGTCTCCAAAATAAATGCTATGCTGGTCCATACACTTCTAGGTTGGAAATGCTTCCAGAATCTTGAAGGCTGTGCTTCACCTGGTTTCCAGGTGTGCTGTGAGGGACCCGATGCCATTCCCATTTTGATCTTTTGTATGGTGTCTGCCTCCCTGTCTGCTGCCCGTCTCCTCCCTACTGAGACACCTGTGACATACTCTCTTTGTTCCAAATTTTCTGAAATGTATTGGTGTGCCTTGGTGCGTCTCTTTTCTTCACTGAGTGCTTACTGATCCTCTTCTATCAGGAAACTCAGTGCTAGAAACTTTTTTTTTCTTTTTCTAATTCAGAGGCAGGGTCCTGCTCTATTGCCCAGGCTGGAGTGCAGCCTGACACAATCATAGCTCACCTGTAGCCTTGAACCCCTGGGCTCAAGTGATCCTCCTGCCTCAGCCTCCTGAAGAGCTGGGACTACAGGCATGTGCCACTACACCTGGTTTATTTATTTTCTTTTTGTGGAGTCTTGCTGTGACTCCTAGCCTCAAGCGGTCCTCCCAGAGTGTTGTGATTACAGGCGTGAGCCACCATGCCCAGCTTAAAGTTTTCTTAAATTACCTTTAAAAAAATTTTTTTTTTTTTTTGGACACAGGGTCTTGCTGTGTAACCCAGGCAGGAGTTCAGCAGTGTGATCATGGCTCACTGCAGCTTTGACTTCCCAGGCTCAGGTGATTCTCCCATCTCAGCCTCCCAAGTAGCTCAGAGTACAGATGCATGCCACTGTGTAGAAACAGGGTTTCACCATGTTGCCCAGGCTGGTCTCAAACTCTTGGGTTCAAGTGATCTGTCCACCTTGGCCTCCCAAATTGCTGGGACTATGGTAGGCATGAGCCACTATGCCCGGGCATATTTTTCTCTTTTCTGAGAAATTCTTCTCAATTTTATCTTTCAATCCATCTTTCAAAATTTTAATACCAGCCAGGAGCAGTGGCTCGTGCCAATAATCCCAGCATTCTGGGAAGCTGAGGTGGGAGAACTGCTTGAAGCCAAGGGTTTGAGACGAGCTGGACAGCATAGTGAGACCTCGTTCCTCCACAAAAGCTTTTAAAAATGAGCCAAGCATGGTAGCCCGTGGCTGTGGTTCCAGCTATTCAGAGGTTGAGGTGGGAGGATCCCTTGAGGCTGAGGCTGCAGCAAGCCATGATCACACCACTGCATTCCAGCCTGGGCAACAGGGCAAGACCTGTCTCAACAAAATTTTTTTTATACCTGCTATAATATTTTTAATTTTCAGGAACTCTTATTTTGTTCTCTGAATGATCATTTCAGAAAGAACATTTTACTTAATTAAAGGATGCAATATTTTCTTTGATCTCACTGAGCATATTAATAATACATTTCTTAATCTTACTCTTCCTGCATATTGGTTCCTTCAGTTTTTTTCACCATGTTTGTTTTGGGCTGTATTTCATATTATTTCATCAAGTGTCTGATGTTCTTTGGAAGGCACCGTATATTTCAGAGTAGGCCCTAAAAGTCTAAGTTCGATCGCAGCCAGTTATTTTGTGAATACTGACAAACTGATCCTGAAGTTTATATGGAAAGGTAAGAGGCCCAAATTAGCCCACACAATATTGAAGGAGGACAAAGTCACAGGGCTGACACTCCCCAACTTCAAGAGTTACTATACAGCTACAGTAATCAAGGCAGCGGGGCACTGGCGAAAGAACAGACAAACAGACCAATGATCAGAATAGAAAGCCCAGAAATAGACCCACACAAGTAGAGTCAACTGATCTTTGACAAAGGAGCAAAGACAGTTCCATGGAGAAAGGACAGTCTTTTCAACAAGCCATGCTGACATCCATAGGCAAAAAATGAATGTAGAGGTAGACCTGAATCTTTCACAAAAATTAACCCCTAGTGCATCACGAACTCAAATGTAAAAAGCAAAACTGTGACACTTCCAGAAGTTCTAGGTGACCTTGAGTCTGGTGATGAGTTTTAGATACAACACCAAAAGCATAATCATAAAAGACAAAATTGGTGTTGGACCTCTTTAAATTAAAAACTCTGCCAAATGCACCCTGAAGGGAATAAAAAGATAAACTACAGACTGGGGGAAATTCTTGGCAAAATACATAACAGATAAAGGACTGGTATTTGAAATACAAAAAGAACTCTTACCTCTCAACAGTAGGAAAACATCTGAATTAAAAAATGGGGCTGGGTGTGGTGGCTTGCGCCTGTAATTCCAGCACTTTGGGAGGCCAAGTCAGGTGGATCACCTGAGGTCAGGAGTTTGAGACCAGCCTGGCCAACATGGTGAAACCCCGTCTCCACTAAAAGTACAAAAATCAGCCAGGTGTGGTGGCACACGTCTGTAATCCCAGCTACTTGGGAGGCTGAGGCAGGAGAATTGCTTGAACATGGGAGGCAGAGGTTGCGGTGAGTCAAGAATGCACCTCTGCACTCCAGCCTGTGCAACAGAGTGAGACTCTGTCTCAAAAAAAGGGGGAGGGGCAAAATATCTGAATAGACAACTCACCAGCATACACAGATGGCAAATAAATGCTCAGCCTCATGTGGAATAAAGGATAGCAAATTAAGCCAACAGAGAGACACCACTACACACTCTATTGGAATGGCCAGAATGCCAAATACTGACCACACCAAATGCTGGTGAGGATGTGCAGCAACCAGAACGCTTATCATTGCTGGCGGGAACGCAAAATAACACAGGCACTTTGGAAGACAGTAGGCAGTTTCTTGTAAGACAACACATGTTTACCCTGTGATCCTAAACGCTCCTTTGTGTTTACCCAAATGAACTGACAACGGGTCCACACAAAAGCCTACATGCAGATGTTTATAGCAGCTTTATTCATAACTGCCGAACCTGGAAGCAAGTTTGATGTGCCTTGGGTGCTGAAAGACACCCAGATGTCTTTCGGGAGGTGAGTGGACAAACACACCCGTCCATCTAAAAAACGGAATATTAATTGGCACTCAAAAGAAAGGAGCTACGGAGCCATGGAAAGGCCTGGAGGAAGCTTTCATGCATGTTGCTAAGTGAAAGAAGCCAATCTCAAAAGGCTGCACCCTGTATGATTCCAACTGCATGGCATTCTAGAAAAGGCAAACTATGGAGAAGGTAAAAAGATCAGTGGTTGCCAGGGGCTCAGGGGGAGGGAAGGTGGAACAGAAGCACAGAGTTTTTTAGGACAGTGAGCCTGTTCTGTTTGATACTATAATGGTATGTACAGGATATTATACAAAACCCATAGAATGTACAGGACCAAGAGTGAATCCTCACGTAGACTATGGACTTTAGTCAACAATAGTGTATCAACAATATTGGCTTCTCAGTTTGCCAAATGTCCCACACTAAGGCAAGATATGAAACATAGGGACGGCCGGGTGTGGTGGCTCACGCCTGTAATCCCAGCACTTTGCGAGGCTGAGGCAGGCGGATCACCTTAGGTTGGGGATTTGAGACCAGTCTGACCAACGTGAAGAAACCCTGTCTCCAAAAATACAAAATTAGCCAGGTGTGGTGGGCACATGGCTGTAATCTCAGCTACTCAGGAGGTTGAGGCAGGAGAATCGTTTGAACCCGGGAGGTGGAGGTTGCGATGAATTGAGGTTGCGCCATTGCACTCCAGCCTGGGCAACAAGAGCGAAACTGTCTCAAAAAGACAGAGAAAAGAAAGGAAAAATGGGGAAAGCGGGGAGAGGTACAAGGGGGCATGTGGCAACTCGGTACTTTTCACTCATTTTTCCCCATAAACTAAAACTCCTCAAAACATAAAGTCCACTAATTAAAGAGAGGCTAATTTCTATCAGTTTTTATTATGGAAGAAGCCCAGTGTTATATCACAGCAGAGAGAGAGTACACTAAGCCACTGTCGTCCCTTCAGCTACAGTCAGCCATTACTGCCTCCGAGAGCACCCACCCAGCCCCGGGGATTATCATATCCCTCTGCGTTTCCTGGAAATGGCTCGGGGCATGCCTTCTATTAAAAGACAAAGACTCTTAATAAGAACAACTGAGATGGGAGGATGGCTTCAGCCCGGGAGGTTGAGGCTGCTATTAGCAGGGATCACACCACTGTATTCCAGCCTCCGTGACAGAGTGAGACCGTCTCAAACAAAACAAAAAAACTCTATGCCATTCTCACGCCTAAAAAGCAGCTCTGCATTCCTGGTCTCATGAGGCAACTCATCATGGCTCAGGCTCCCTGAGTGTACAGCTGGTCTACTTGACTCATGCGTCGAGCAAGATGCACATGTTACATCTGGCTGGCACATCTCTGAAGCCTTTTTACATCTCCAGGCTTTCCCCACCATTCCTCTTTTAGTTCATTTGCTGAACAAAGCGAGTCAATTGCATCCTGCGGCATTGCTTTAATTAGTGGTGGTCAGAGGCAGGATCGTGTCCAGGCGAACTTTGCAGGTGGCACTGGGCACGCCCACGCCAGGAGCCCCGGCATGGCTGCTTGGGTCTTTCCGCGAGGAGATGGCACCAGTGGGTCAGGCACCCTCAGCCTGGCCACCCTCATCCTTTACCTCCTGGGAGGGGTGGAACACTGATGTCTGGCTTCTGTTGCTCCTTCTCCACTTATTAGTTGGAATCACTTTTAATTTTTGGAGGCAAGGTCTTGCTCTGTGACAACCCAGGCTGGAATGCAGTGGCATCATCTCAGCACACTGCAGCTTTGACCTCCTGGGGTCAGGTGATCCTTCCACCTCAGCGTCTCAAGTGTCTGAGACCATAGGTGTGTGCCACCACGCTGGGCTAATTTTTGTAGAGATGGGGTCTTCCTGTGTTGACCAGGCTGGTCTTGAACTGCTGGGCTCAAGTGATCCACCTGAGCCTCCCAAAGTTGCTAGGATCACAGGCATGACCCACTGCGCCCAGCCACAGCATTTTTAAGAAGAAACTTTCCCTTTTCAACACTTTGATGACCCTGAGGCTGGATGCTCTTTCATCAGTTTTCATATGAATGAGTTGCTTTCTTCAAGTGACCAGTTCTTTAAAAAGTGCCATTATGAAGTCAGGGATGTTTATAAGAACACATCTGATAAAGGTTTGAATCCACTACAATTACTATTCTTTGTTTTTATTTTTTTGAGACAGGGTCTTACTCTGTTACCCAGGCTGGAGTGCAGTGGCATGATCCCAGCTCACTGCAGCCTTGATCTCCTGGGCTCAAGTGATTCTCTCATCTTGGCTTCCCAAGTAGCTGGGACCACAGGTGTGCACCACCACGCCTGGCTAATTTTTGTTGAGGTCTCGCCTTGTTGCCCAGGCTGGTCTCGAACTCCTGGGCTCAAGCAGTCTACCTGGCTCAGCCTCCCAGAGTGTTGGGATGACAGGCGTAAGCCACCATGCCTGGTCTCACCTTTGTTTTTAAACAATTCTTTTATTTTAGAACAGTTTTAGATTTAGAACACTGCGAAGATAGTGTCCGGAATTCCCATACACTCCGTGCTGTTTCCCCTATTATTAACATCTCACACTAGCACGGGACATTTGTCACAATTAATAAACCAGTATTGACCCATTATCATTAACTAAAGCACTCACATCATATTCAGATTTCTCTAATCTTTACCTGAGGCCCCTTGTCTGTCCCAGGACCTGTCCAGAACGCCACATTCCGTTTAGTCACCGCATCTCTAGGCTCTGCGTGCTGGGAAGGTTTTGTAGACTTTGTTTTGTTGACTGTGACAGTTTTGGCTGCCGGTTGGGTCTTTTGTATGATCCCTGAATTCAGATTTTTTTCTCATTAGACTTGAGGTACATATGGGTTTTCAGGAGGTAAAGAGCCATTCCTGTCACATAGTATCGACGGCATGCAAGGTCACCAAGACTTACGCTCTGGTCGCCTGGCCAAGGGAGGGCTCGCCGGGCTCCTGCACCTTGAACTCACTCTTGTCTCCCTCCTTTCCACGCTGTGCTCTCGGAGGAAGTCACTGCGCACTGCCCACACCTCTGAGGGGTGGGGAGTTACCACTTCCTTGAGGACAGAGTATCTTTGCAGATTTTAGGGAAGATTTTCTATTCCTCCCTTTACTTTTCGGTTGTTTATTTATATCAGTGTGGACCCACGGACAGTCATTTTGTACTCTGAATGTAACCCAATGTGACTTAATTTTCTAGCTCAAAGTGTCCCAGCCTTGGCCTTTGGGAGCTCCCTGGGGTCCGCCCCAGCCTTTTGTTTTTGACCAAGTCCTTCCTTTCTGGTTCTGCAGGATGCTCCAGGCTGCTGCCTTCTGCTGCTCTTTCGAATCCTCCACCGTGCTGTATCAGCAGCCCTCCCTCATGCTGGCACCTGAGCCCGTCACATGTGACTTTGTGTCTTCAGTACCTTCCTTGCTTTCAAGTGTGACAAAATATTTTACGCTCTTCATGAGATGATACTGATAGCTTCAGCAGAAATTTAGGGCGATGCTGTTTTTACTTGTTTTCTTTTACATTGGTGTCTCTCTTTGCTGAAAAATCCAGGTTCCTAAGGATTGACATGAAGGTCATGGTCTATTTGCTCTATCATTTATTAATCAATCATGAATCAGTCTATCATTAGATACTTTCAGACTACCACCACCAGTGTCACCACTGATAACAGGACTACTGAAAAGAGGTTATGATTTCTTTGCAGTTTGCATTGACATGCAAATTGCCACTTGACATAATTTGTTAATGCCATTAATTTAATTAGCAGTTATGTTCATTTCTATCATTTGGTTTTGGATTTTGAGATTTTCCAAATTTTGACTTGTGTTTTACAATGATGTGAAACATTGAGTCAGTCCTGAGATGGAACCTTCTGCTCTTTCTCTTATACTTCCTCTTCCTGCATCCTCCCTCTTGAGGCAATGTTAAATTAAAACAAGTTATTTTGGTGGATTATCCTTCCATTAAAAAGAAGAAATCAGTAAATACCTGTATGCTTCTGTATGTGTACCAGTGTGTGTGCATGTGTGTGTATGTGCATGTGTGTGCACATGTATTTGTGCGAGTGTATGTTCGTGTGTGTGTGAGTGCATGTGTGTGCATGTGCATATGTGCATGTTTGTGTGCATGTGTGTATACGTGTGCGTATGTGGGTGTGTGTGCGTGTGCATGTGAGTGCGTATGTGCGCATGTGCATGTCTGCGTATGTGTGCATGTGTGCGTGTGTATGTGTGCGTGTATGTAGGCATGTGTGTGCGGGTGTGTATTCATGTGTGTATGTGGGTGCGAGTGCGTGTGTGTGTGCATGTGTGTATGTGGGTGTGAGTGAGTGTGTGCATGTGTGTATGTGGGTGTGAGTGCGTGTGTGTGTGCGTGTGCATCCCCTCCCCACCTTCCTTGGGTAAACAGCAGCATGTGTTCACATTCTTCTGGCCTTGCCTTTCCCACGTAACAACACACCCTGGAGACGCTGCTCCCGCCTGGCTGCAGCACGTGCTCTCCCTGCAAGGCTGCTCTGCCGTGCACACTGCAGGCTCCTGCTGGTGGGTCTGGTGCTTAGTGTTCTGCACTCCACACAGCTGGAAACAGCCACGTGAGTGCTTGTTCTCATTTTCTGAGTGCAGCTTTGGGCTAAGTTCACATCCATGGGGTTGCTGGCTGTCATGGTTTCTTATCAAGTTACCCATCAGCCTCAGCCCAGATTACCTCCACCTCTTGGGCAGACACCACTGCTGTGGTTCTGCCACGTGGTTCTGACTCCACTGGCTTTCCCCACCACAGCCCCGGCTCCAGCTTTCTGAGGCCTCTGAGTCTACTTGCCGTGCCGCTGCCAAACTGTGCAGCCGCCGTCGCCCTTTCTGCTTGGTCCTTGATGGTCTCTGCCTCTTTAAGAGTGGCTTTCCTGCTGCGTGCATGGCTGAATGTCCCTCTTTTGCTGGACGTTGCCAGTCAAATCTCTAAAAATTCATTTATTCTTGAAGAAGATACAAGATGATACCGAAGGGGCGGCCGCACCATGCTTGTCCAGGCAATGGCGCCCCCTGCAACCCGCCAGCCAGGCAGCCACTCTTACACACGTGCGGGGGTTGTCATTCTTAGCTTGTCTCCAGCCATGGTTTATTCGAACCTGAATCTTATTTCCTCCTTTGGCTGGAAAGCTCTCTGATGGGACCCCCTCTATCATCTCTCATCCCACCCAGGGGCTCTGAGTCCCTGCAGGCTCGGGCTTTGACAGGCCAGGCCCCTTATTGGCTCCAGCTCCACAGGCTGGCCGGCCACATGTTCCTGCTGCTTTTCCAAGGCTTTAAAGCTGTCCATGGCCTTTCATTGCCATCCATTTGGACCGGGTCCTAGCCCCTCAGTGACTGCCGCTGTCAGAGGGGGAGATGAAAGAAGGAGAAGGGCACTGCCCCCACCTCCAGCCAGGTGGCATCATTTCTGAGACTCGTGCAGAAGGGAAGCCACCCCCAACTCAAGCCAGCCAGGTACTTGGGCCCCTAAAGCCACAGCTCCGTTCTTAGCAGCCACAGTTGCCCCTGGCAACGTGCAGCAGTGGGCAGGCTGCCTTCACCGAGGCCTCGCTCCAGACCTGCAGCTCCAGTCCACACCCGCTTTGAAAAGTGTTTACACACAATGCCAGGAGGTCTCCGGCAGAGGGCCTGCGGTGCAAGGAAGCCCACGGGCCCACACCTGCAGCGCTGGCGCGGGTGTGGAGGGGCGGCTGCCTGTCTCCTGCCCCTCCCCGAGCATCAAGGCAGGTGGGTGGCACAGCAGGGTGTGCTTCTGCCTCCCCTGGGCCAGCTGGCTGCTGTGTGCACACCGGGAGGCCTCTCCATCCAGAGCACCAGGAGGAGGCTGGCCTCACACCTCAAGCATGCGGCTGGTTACAAATGCAGATTCCTGGCCCTCACAGCAGCAGGTGCTCTGTAAATACCATCGAGCAGTTCTTTTTCGGACCGTGGCAGAACACAGTGGGGTGGGAATGACTGGGTTCTCAGCTCCTCCACGCCAGGTGAGTGTGACCTTAGGGCATGGCTCTGGCCCTCATCACCTGTCTGCCCCAGGGGAGAAGCAGCCCAGCAGTCTCCATGAGAATGCAGGGGACAGTGTGATGTGACGGAGAGGCCCTGCTCTGCTGGAAGGGCCCCCGTGCTGTAGGCTGGCTTTCCGGCTTTGGCGGGCTTTGTCTGCGGTCCTGCCTCCTCCCCGGCTGTCCTTGCCATGCACCCTGTGCGGCTGGTCCTGGAGGGCAGCGTCCACTGGTTCCTGTGTCAGGAGGAGCTATCTAGCTGGGGCTGGGCTGTGCACGAATCAGGGGCTGTAGGGGATTCTCCATCCACTACCTTGTTCTCAATAAGAATATCCACAATTTCAGTTCACAGCAGTGGAAAAGCATCACTCAGAGACAGAGTTGGAGAGCCAGGGTGGCATCCTCTGAGAGCACCCTTCATCCTGCCATGTCCTTTAGCTGTTTTCCCTCCTGTGTGCTCAGGCTCTGCATGGCCACTGTGTGCTGGCCTCAAGGCCCCTGTCAGGGGTTGTGGCCCAGGCTGAGTACCTGGAACATAAGGGGGATACCTAGCCATATCTGCAGTGTGACTAGCAAGGCAACTTTAAGAGCCAGTGCCAACTGAGCACCGACGATGTGGCTGTCCCTGCGCTGAGGACCTTACACGGTACGCCATTCAGTCCTCGTGAGCACCCTATGGACCAGGTGGCTACTGGATCCCATTTTATGGATGAGGGACGGAAGCCACAGTGGGATCCCTGGGTCATCCGCTCTCTATCAGGAGAGTAACCAAGAGCAGTCCCGCCTCCCCGGGGGCAGTGCAGCCGTGAGTGCCACCGTTGGAGACAGGAGAGCACCGGGGCAGCTGTGCGGCTCACATCCATGCTGGCCTTACCAGCGTGGATGGCGCAGACTCTCAGGGAGCTTGGAGAAGCATACAGACTATCTTCAGCTTAACCTGGTGGTGACAGCCACTGGAGTTGCTCTTTACTGGAGCAAGTTGGTACGACCCCAGACACCCGGATGCAGCTATGACCTTGTGAATTCCTTTGCTCCACATTGATGTGCATGGAGCATCAGCAGTCTGCTTTCACCTGGCAGTGCCACTGGTCCGTGGGCACAGCCCGGCCTCAAGCTACCCCAGGCCTCTTGCTCTCTGCCATCCCAGGGCCCTCAGAGACCCCATCAGCTCAGCTTTCCAGAAAACATCATGCTGTCCACTACACTGATGGTATTACGGTAACTAGATCATGAGCAGGAAGTTGCGCAGGCTTCAGATGCCTTCTATGCAAACCAAAGGGTGGGGGAGGAAGCCCGCAAGGATGCAGGGGCTGCCAGTTCAGTGCGGGTTCTGGGTCCTCAGTGCTCCAGAGCGTGTGGCGATAGCCCCTCTGAGGGGAGGGGCACGCCGCCGCCTCTCACACCTCATGCACACTTGCTCACACGTCCGAGGGGAGGGGCACGCCGCCGCCTCTCACACCTCATGCACACTTGCTCACACGTCCGAGGGGAGGGGCATGCCGCCGCCTCTCACACCTCATGCACACTTGCTCACACGTCCGAGGGGAGGGGCACACCGCTGCCTCTCACACCTCATGCACACTTGCTCACATGCACACAGGCATGGGGCTTGGCAGGTCTCTGTGGAATGGAGGCAAC
>NW_022436954.1:892484-903105 GCF_009761245.1 Sapajus apella | reverse complement strand
TCTCACACCTCATGCACACTTGCTCACACGTCCGAGGGGAGGGGCACGCCGCCGCCTCTCACACCTCATGCACACTTGCTCACACGTCCGAGGGGAGGGGCATGCCGCCGCCTCTCACACCTCATGCACACTTGCTCACACGTCCGAGGGGAGGGGGCTTGGCAGGTCTCTGTGGAATGGAGGCAACTCAGGCCATGTTCGAGCACTTTTCCCAGCCCATCTGAAAGTCCTTTGCAAGCCCGCCGACTTCCAGTGGGGACCAGAGGAAGATAAGGTTCTGTGCAGGTCCCAGCTGCGGCACAGGCCCTGCCGCCCTGCCAATCGCCTGACAGCCCAGCAGCTTCAGCGACACTTGCAGTGCCCATGGCAAGCAGGGACGCCGCGTGGAGGCTCTTGCCAGCACCAGTGACAGAATCCCAGTGCAGGCTCAAGGACCTGGGGACAAATCCAGGCCCTTCTCTGCAGGTAACTCTTCTCCATCTGGGAAACGTTTCTCTGGCTTGCTCCTGGGCTGTGGTGTTCGTCCTGCCCAAGGCTTGTCCCGCCAGGTCGCTTCTGTTAACTTTGTGCACCAGCCCCCAAGATCCGCCAAGGAAACGGCTGCTGGGGATGGCAGCCCCCCTCCAAGAGCTAAGGACAGCAGCCCCTCACGTCCAGGACAGCTCATCCCACATCTGTGAACCCTAGCCAGCAGACCTAGGGTGGGCAGGGGATGGTGGATTTTTTTTTTCTTTTGCTGTCTTCCGCTTGGAGCATGAGACAGACTAAGAGAGGGGCAGAGAAACGGGCATGGGGTAGGGGAGAAAACAGGCTCTTTTTCTTGAAACGCCAGGGTTGGCAGCCACAGAACAGGAGCACACGGTCCTGGCACTGTCCACCCTCCCAGGGAAGCACCCCGATAAGCACACACACCAAGTCCTGGATGGGACCAAGCTACCACTCTGCCCCTGGAACAGCATGTTCAGAAGGGGGTCTCTGCTCTCCAGCTCACCCCGTCCCAGCCCCCAGGGATGCGGCCCCTTTGGTTTTGTGAAGGTGAGGTGATGGGGGGAAGTCCTGCTCCCCGGAGCTTCCTCCCCGCTCTGACTCCTATCCCCTCTGCTGGACTTCCCCACCGCAGTCTCGGCAGCCTGGGGGACAACTGTCCATCATTCCCAGCCAGCAGGCCTCTCTCAGGAGGACAGGCCCTGGCATACCCCCCACCCCGACCACCTTTGCAGTTCAGATACAACTGACCGGCACTCACATTAAAACAGAGATCTGGAGACGGACGGAACGGACTCCTAGTAGCAGTAAGATACCAAACTTTTTAAACAAGACCTGAGGCTGTGCCAGGCAAGGTGAAGTCAGGCGCTCTGAACCTGGAGAATAAGATGGGTTCCAGCTGCCGCAAGGCTTTCCTGTTTCTCTAGCAGCTAAGCAAGTGCTGGCCTTGGGATAAGCAACATTAAAACAGTGACAGCTTGTCCACCTCCGGACGCTGACAGCTGACCCCGTTCCACCCGCCACAGCAGCTGTGACTGGACTAGAGAATGATTTCAGGGACTTTCTCCTGACAAGAGACCACCGGCCGTGGGCTGGCTCTGGCCGGTTCACAGAGGCTGCACTGAGCGCCTTTGAGTTCCTGCTTCACTTTGACAGGTGGGACCTGACTGCAGCGCCTTCAAATGTGAAGTCTTTGCCCCTAGGTGACCAAGGGGAGCACGCAGCATGCATGTGTGCTCAGTGCGCACGTGTCAGGACCCCGTGTGAATCCTCACGGCTCCTCCCGTAACCTGCTGAGGATGCTCAGCCAGTGCAGGCTCACTCCAGCCTCCCCTCCCACGAAGTGCCTGCTTCCAGCTTCGGCCGGTGGCTGCGCTTCCCAGCTGGTCACAGTGCCACCTCGCCGCAGGCTTAGCCCTTTACAAAATAGTCTCCTTTTGAAATTTTACGACTTTGTGGTTCCTTTTCAGTGGACACCGCTCCTCCCCCTCCCCTACTCTGAGGCAAGAAGGACCCCCTCCCTCTCCCCTGAACTGCCCCCACCATGTGCTCCTGACCTCTGCAGGCCTGGCCCTCTCAGCGCATCCCAGGGGGCCCCTCTGAACCCCTCTCCTCGCTGTACCTGCCCCATCTGGCCACCCCCGTAGGAGCATCCCTGCCCCCATCTCAGAGGTGTGCCAACTGCCCAGGTCACCTTGGCTGCCAACCGCACGCTCCCCGTCCTCAGCGCTTCCCACACGACCACACCCCAGACCCTCCTCATACTGCCCCTTCTCCGATCCTGGCCTCTGGACCTTCTCCACATCACGCTGGTGTTGTGACCTACACACGGCTCTGATTCCACAGCTGTGGTCGGGGAGGGAGAGCCCAGAGACCCAGTCCTTCGTTGACCAAACGCTCCTGAACGTTCTGCCTAGGCCCTGCCCCTGTCCCCACCCGGGGCTCCTGTAGTTAAAGCCCCCTGGGGAGGGTGTGGTGCCGGCCTGGCTGTGGGCTTGTGCTGACCCCTTCTGGAGCCGGGCTGGGCTGACCCTCATCCTGTTCCTCTTGGGCGGAGCTTGCAGCCCCTGGGAGCTCATTCTAGAACCACCCCCATGGTCCCGGCTTCCCAGTGGGCCCTGGAGAATGGTGTGGGCTCAGGCGGGGCCTGATTCAAGTTGGGGAATCCTAGAGCGGCATGGCTTCCTGGTGTGTTTAAAATACTCATTTACTCTTCACTCAGAAGGGCAGCTGCTATAAATGGCCTCTAGCAGCCTGGAGATGGCACTGCTGGTGTCATCAGCCAGCCCAGGCCTGCAGAGGGGCCTCCTCCCTGGAGCCACCGTGGGCTGGGTCCCCAAATCTCTCCCGGCCATTCATGTGGCCTCGCAGGGGACGTGGTGGTGACTCAGCCTTGGAAGCTGTGGAGAAGGCCCCTCTGATGAGCTGAGCTACGAATGTGCCTGGCCCTCCTTCAGGACATTCCTCCTGGGTTCCCGCAGGTGCTGTGCTTCTCCCAGCTCGCCAGTCACCATGGGCCCCCTTCACCCTCCCGCTCAGCATAGGTGACGTCCCCAGCGGGTCCTGAGGATGCTTGCTTCCTTCCACTCCCCTGCTTGTCAGGGCATAGTAAAGAACTGCCCTGGAGAGACCCCCTTCTGCCCTCAGTCCAGGCTCTGCCAGGCCTGCCTCTGCCCAGGCCTTCTCCTGCCCATGCTCCTTCACCGGGTGACCCAGACCTTGCCAGGGCCTGTCCCCGTCCCCACCCCTGGGACTCAGGTGCCTTAGGTGTCTCAGTGGCAAATTGGGATGGTAGTGGGAGGTAGAGGCCTAAGCGCATGCTAAGGACCTGGAGAGCTGCGGGCGCACCAGTAGCAAGTGGGCAGGCGGCACCGCTCATCACCATCCTCACACGCCCCGCAGGGGATCCAGACCCAGAGGACAAGGAGGGGGGGAGCAGGAGGTGGAAGCCAGGATGGCAGCGCAGAAACCAACTGAGCGTCGGGTGCACCTGGGTGAGATGCTGCCAGCCCCAGCTGAGGACCTGGCAGGCTGAGAGGCTGAGACCCTGTCCCCAGGTGTCCCTGAGGTCCGAGGGTCAGCTTGCCAATGTGTGGGACGAACGTGGCTCTCGGGCCGCGCTGATGCCTGGTATCTGGTGGAAGCAGGAGGGTTTGGCAGGTCCTCGGCAGGGTGCAGCCTCCCGGGCTGACACAAAGCTCCTTGCCAGTGCCTCAAAGTGCAATGCAGGTGCCACCTGGTGCCCATGGGACCCTGGAAAGGGGCTCCAGGACCCACAGAACACCCCAGTTCATGGCCCTTTATGACATCCATGGGAGGGGCTGGACGGTACTCTTTCCTGTTTACCATGTGGTGTCCAAGTCGCCCAGAGCTGCCTTCACCTGCCCCAGTCAGCCAGCGTGGGGACAGCAGAACTCCACGAGGGGCCCCCGCATCCTAGTGAAGGCCTGGGCAGAGGCAGGCCTGGCAGAGCCTGGGACTGAGGGCTGAAGGGGGTCTCTCCAGGGCAGTTCTTTACTACACACTGACAAGCAGGTCAAGACGCAGGCTCCCAGGGGCGTGGAAGGAAGCACTGCAGAGTCTCACCCAGCCCTGGAAGCAGCCCTGGAAGCGGGCACTATCATCATCCCCATCTTCCAGACGGGAGACTGGGCCCAGAGAAGGCAAGTGACTTGCTCAAGGTCACACAGCTGGTCCTGGCGGCTGGCGCAGCGGAAATGGGCAGTTGGGCTTCAGTGCACGGGCTCCTCACTACCACCCAGTACTCCCCACAAGGCGTCGTGTGATATGGGCTGCAGTGGGGCGGACGCAGACTCTGGGTCATGTTAGAACAGCCTGGAAGGTCCTCCTCTCCTGAAAGGGATTCCAAGATCTATGAGCCTTAGCATTGTGGTAAAATACCCGTGGCACGACACTGACTACTGACAACATTTAGTACTGTCCCAGCACTTTGCAACACCACCTCTGTCTCATTCCAGAACGTTTATATCGCCCAGAAGGAAACCCTGCACTCATGAGCAGTCGCTCCCCTCCTGTACCCACTGGCCTCCTCCCTGTGTCTGTGGATTTGCCTCTTCTGGGCATTTCATGTGAAAGGAATCAGACACCATCTGGCCTTTTGCATCTGGCTTCTTTCACCTGGCCTCGTGTTTTTAGGGTTCGCAACGTTGGACCAGACATCAGTCTTCTGTTCCTCTTTATGGCTGAGTAATATTCCACTGTGTGGGCTGGCCACAGTTGGTTTTCTTGCTTACCAGTTGTGAGCATGTGTGGTTTGGGTTGTGGGGATGTGGGATGGTGCCGCTGCTATGAAGACAGTGTGGCATTCCTCAAAACACTGGACAGGGTCACCACACAATCCAGCAATTCCATTTATGGATACAGAACCAAAGAAAAGAACGCGGGGACTCAAGCAGATAGTTGCTTGCCATGGTCACAGCGGCGTCATTCACAATAACCAAGAGGTGGGTGCAACCCAAATGGCCCTTGATGGATGAATGGATAAACCAAATGTGGTTTCTCCATGCACTGGAATATTACTCAGCCTTGAAAAGGAGGAGGCCTGGCAGTGGCTCATGCCTGTAATCTATGCACTATGTTGCCCACGCTGGTCTCAAACTCCCAGGCTGAAGCAATCCTCCTACCCAGGAGTTCAAGACCAGCCTGGGCAACATGGTGAGACACCATTTCTACAGAAAATTTAAAAATTAGCCGGGTGTGGTGACGTGAGGCTGAGGTGGGAGGATTGCTTGAGCCTGGGAATTTGAGGCTGCAGTGAGCCACGATCACACCACTGCCCTCCAGCCTGGGCGACAGAGCAAGACCTCATGTCAAAAAAATTTAAAAACAAAAAAAGAAGGAAATCTGACACATACCACACCATGGATAAACCTTGAGGACGGTATGGTCCGTGAAATAAGCCAGACACGAAAAGACCAATACTGCATGATTCCATTTATCTGAGGTCCCTTGAGTAGCCAAATCCACAGAGACAGAAAGTAGAACAGTGGGTGCCTGGGGCTGGGAGAGGAGAGAAGAAAGAGCTGGTGTTTACTGGGGACAGAGTTCGGTTTGGGAAGACGGAAGGTTCTGGAGATGGATGGTGGTGGCGACCCCACAACAACATAAGTATATGAAGTGTATGCTTAAAAATGGCTAAGATTTTGTCTGGGCGCTGTGGCTTATGCTTGGAATCCCAGCACGTTGGGAGGCCGAGGTGGGCGGATCATTTGAGGCCAGGCGTTTGAGACCAGTCTAGACAACATAGTAAAACCCCATCTCCACTAAAAATACAAAAAAAAAAAAAAAAAATTACTCGGGCTTGCTGGCACACGTCTGTAGTCCCAGCTACTTGGTGGCTGAGGCATGAGAGTCACCTGAACCTAGGAGATGAAGGTTGCTGTGAGCGAAGACAGCGCCACTGCGCCCCAGCCTGGGCAACGGAGCAAGACCGTCTCAAGGAAACAGAACCAAAACCAGAAAAACACTCAAAAAGGCTAAGACTGGATTTTACATGTATTTACTATGATTGAAAATAATTTTTTAAAAGGGACAGGCACAGCCCAGGCACCTCACCTGCCAGCACCATGAGTGGCTCTCTGGGCCTCGGCCTCCGTCTGCAGGGCTGGTGGTGGGGTCGCCTTTTGGGGTCTCAGAGGATCAAACACAAGCGCACCCAGGCACCCGGCCTGAGCCTGGGGTACGCGCTCGGCGGAGGGGAGGTGTGGTTTTTCTTCTCCCACGCTAGACTGACTGGCCCATGTGTGGACTGTTCCCAGGACACGGTTGAGGGTGAGGCCCCAGGGAGGCCTGGGACCATGCCAGGGCCGGCCGGGTTACTGTGGCATGCAGCAGGGCTTTGATGATGAGTCTAGGGCTAAGGTCCCATCTCAGTGTCCCCAGGCCCTGCTGTGTGGCCACAGGCACTCTGCTGCCCCTCTGTGTCCTAGGAATGGGACAAGCAGTACCTCGGGGCAGGCGTGGAGACTGGATAGGAGCACAGAGACCCTGGGGGCCTGGGGAAGTCCTGGGCCTGCCCGTCACTCGGGGGCTGGAAGTGGCTTCTCCATACCTGGTCACTTGCTGGCTGGCCCCACACTGATGGGACAGGGTCCTTGCAGCCCCACTGCTCCCCCACCCCCTACATCTCTTGCCCAACTCACAGCTCTGGGTGCTGGGCCTTCCTCTACCAACCCTTCCCAGAGCTGACAGTAGGGACCAGATCTCTGCTAATCTGCCTGGACCGTGGCGTGCGGTGACAGTTCTGGGATAGAAGCCCCTCTTGAGGACAGAAGCTGGGCACTGAGCTCCTAGCATTTCCCTCCAACCTGGGCTTCCTCCCTCCGGCTCACTGCACCTGGGCAGAAAGGCCCAAGGGAACGTCTCCTCGATTTTTCCGCCTGTCACTGAGAAGCTGGGTATGCTGAGCTGAAATTCCTGTGGCAGCAGCTGTTCTCAGGAACATGTCGGTTCCATAAGGCCGGGGCCTCCACACTGTGCGAGATAAATGTGTTTCGGGGGATCAGCAGGCAGGGTTGCCCTGGACAACTGTGTAGGTTGCTCACTGCACAAGGGCGTCTGCTGGGGGTGGTGTTCAAGTCCAGTCTGTGTTCTGCTTCCCCATGCTGTGCACAGCTGCTGGCATGCCCGCCCAGAGTAGCGGGGGGCCTTCTCACATGTGCATAGAGGTATTGTGGGCTCACAGAGGTGGCCCAGTAGCAAACGCCTTGAGTCTGGGCAGAACTGTGAGTCTGTGTGCCTTTTCCTAGAGGGAGGGCCCCTGGTCCCCACCAGACTCTAAAATGGAGTCCCAACCCAGGAAGAGGCCCAGAGCCCCTCTTCCAGGGAAGCAGGCCCAGCACGGTGAAGCCAGCTCCTGACACAGTCCACTGTCCGTGGAAAAAAAAAGGAGCATTCAGTGGGAATGCAAAATGGTACAACTGCTGTGAAAAAGAGTTTGAAGTTTCCTCAAAGAGTTAAACACGGAAACCCAGTGTCCCAGCAATTCACGCCTACTTCTAACCCCAAAAGAATTCAGAGCAAGGTCTCAGACCGATGCATGCAGATCGACGTCCATAGCAGCACCGTCCAACAGCTGAAGGACGGACGCAACCCCGTGCCTACGGACAGAGGAATGAATAAACCCTCTGTGGTCTAGACACGCAGTGCAGCGCTTGCAGAAAGCAACGAACGCTGACGCGTGCCACGGCAGTGAGCTGAGACACGCGGCAGAGTGAAGGAAGCGACGAAGCGCTACACGTCGCATGATTCCACGTAGTGTCCGGAGCATCCAAATCCACAGCGGCGGAAAGCAGACGCTGCCAGAGGCTGGGGGGATGGGGAATGGGAATGGCGGCTCATGGGGACGGGGCTCCTTCTGCGGGGACGGAAATCTCCCGGAATTGGAAGAAGGTGATGGTTGCATAACCCCGTGAATGTGTCAAATATCACTGTATACTTTAAAATGGTAAATCTTATGTTACGTGTATTTTATGAACATTTGACATTTTTAGGTTTTTATTTTTGTAGATATGGGGTCTCGCTGTGTTGTCTAGGCTTGTGTCAAACTCCTGGGCTCAAGCAATCCTCCTGCCTTGGCCTCCCAAAGTGTTGGGCCTACAGGTGTGAGCCACTGTGCCCCGCCTTACCACCACTTAAAAAAAAGACAGTCCAAGGCCTCAAATACAGAGACTACCAGGTACAAATTCAACATCCGTATTCCAGTGTCAGAACTGCCGAGAACGTCCAGCCTAGCTCCACAACCAGGGCCCGTGCCATCCGGCCCCTCCCCCTGTGTGTCCAGCATTCCCTCTGCCACAGCATTCCCCAGTGCCTGGCTGCCATCAGCTTTTCTGGGGATATGTATATATTTTTTTAATTGAGATGAGCATATATAATGTAAAATTCACACTTTTAAAGTGTGGGGCGCCATGGCATTTAGTACATTCAGTGTTGTGCAAGCACCACCTTGAGTTCACCCCCCACAAGGAAACCCCCTACCCATTAGCAGTCAGTGGCCACTCTCCCCCTCCCCAGCCACAGGCACGCACCGATCGGCCTGGACATTTCATGAAAATGGAACAGTGGGCCATGCTGCCTTTTATGTCTGCCTCTTTCAGTCCGTGTCACATCTTTCACGCTCACCCACAGGTGGCATGGCTCCACGCTTTCTTCCTTTTTATGGGCAAGTAGTGTCCCGCTGCATGAGTGCCCACTCTCCAAGAGCTGTGGTGCATGGCTGGTCTGAGCCCGTCCCAGCCCAGAGTCTCCTGGTGAAGGAGGAATGAAGGCCTGATCCGCTGGGCGCTGCACTAGACGACCAGTGGATTAGTCCATTCTCCGGCAGCTGTTAAGGACTTACTCAAGACTGGGTAATCGTTTTGAGATGGAGTTTCGCTCCTGTTACCCAGGCTGGAGTGCAAGGGCACAGTCTCAGCTAACCACAACTTCCACCTCCTGGGTTCAAGCAATTCTCCTGCCTCGGCCTCCTGAGTAGCTGGGATGACAGGCATGCGCCACCACGCCCAGCTAATTTTGTATTTTTTATAGAGATGGGGTTTCTCCATGTTGGTCAGGCTGGTCTTGAACTCCCGACCTCAGGTGATCCACCTGCCTTGGCCTCCCAAAGTGCTAGGATTATAGGTGTGAGCTACCATGCCTGGCAGGTAATTTATAAAGGAAAGAAGTTCAATTGACTCACGATTCTGCATGGCTGGGGAGGCCTCAGGAAACTTACAATCATGGCGGAAGGGGAAGCAAACATGTCCTTCCTCACATAGCAGCAAGAGAGAAGTGCCAAGTAAAAGGGGGAAAAGCCCCTTATAAAACCATCAGATCTTCTGAAAACTCACTATCATGAGAACAGCATGAGGGTAACCACATCCTGATCCAATTACTTCCCACTGGGTCCCTCCCATGACACAAGGGGATTATGGGAACTACAATTCAAGATGAGATTTGGATGGGGACACAGCCACACCATATCAGGCAGTAACTCACTAAGTCCTCACTCAGCCCTGGGCAACAGGTGCTGTTACTGTCCCCATTCACAGACAGAAGCCACCATGGAGGGCCCAGGGCAGGACACAGGGCTGGGATGAAGCCCCAGGTGTCCTAGTCTGCAATCTGTGCTCTTGCCCCTGAGCCAGGCTGGCTTCAACAAATGCCAGCTGGATGAAAGAATGACAGTGTCCTAAGACTGCTGGGGAGTCCAGACTGGTGGCTTCACTCTAGCATGTCACTTCCTTCCTCCTATAAATGACAGTGACACAGCACATCAGTTCAGGTGACCCCTCAGACACTACAGACACCACAGACCGAGGGGTGGAGAGGACAGTATGAGGTAGGGACTCACGATCTGCATGACGGCCTCTCCCCTGACTGACTGCCTCACTGAGGGTGCGGTCAGGCCATGAAGCTGCTTTGGCCCCACAGAGACGAGGATTGTCAAGTTCGTTAGCTATGCAGGGGCAGGAGGCATGTGGATGGTGTCTGTGGCTAGGGAAACTGACAAAGGAGCCACGGCTCTGGGACCCTGGGAAGAGGGGTTCTCGGCTCCCTCACCCCACTTCCCACCCATGTTGAACAGGGCAGAGCTGGCCTGGAGGGAAGATTGGCTTTGGGGCAGGTGGGGCAGCACATCAAGTGGTGCTCAAGACCAGGGACGGCTCCATGAACACCTTCCGCCCTGCCACCCTCCATTATCCATTTTCCATCCATCCACTCACCTAATTCATCCTCCATCACATCAGTCAGTCCATCCATGACTCCGTCCATCCCTCCATCCATCCTTCTATCCATCCACCCCATCCATCTGTCCTTCCATCCATCCTCTCTCCTCTATCAGTCAGTCCATCCATCACTCCATCATTCCATCCATCCGTTCTTCCATTCATCTGTCCATCCATTCATCCATTTATCCACCACCATCCATCCATCTATCCATCTGCCATCATCCATTAGTCTAACCACTCATCCATCCATCCATTCCATCCACCCACCCATCTATCCATACTCCCATTCAACCTCCCACCCACCCACCCATCCATTCATCCGTCCTCCCATCCATCCACCCACCCGCCCACCCATCTATCCATCCTCCCATCCATCCACCCACCCACCCACCGATCCATCCATC
>NW_022436954.1:857276-892474 GCF_009761245.1 Sapajus apella | reverse complement strand
ACCCACCGATCCATCCATCCTCCCATCCATCCACCCACCCACCCACCGATCCATCCATCTTCCCATCTATCCTCCCATCCATCCATCCATCCATCCATCCATCCTCCCACCTGTCCATCTATTCATCCATCCATCCATCCTCCCACCCGTCCATCTATTCATCCATCCTCCCACCCGTCCATCTGTCCATCTGTCCGTCCATCCGTCCGCCCGTCCATCCATCCATCCATCCATCCATCCATCCATCCATCCATCTGCCATCATCTGTCAGTCCATCCATCCAGCATCCATCAGTCCATTTGTCCATCTGTTCGTCCATCCCCTCATCCTTCTGTCTGCTTGTGCATGTGATGTCCGTCAGGTTGCCTCTGTGAGGTCAAGCATTCTGCTAGCCAGTGGGGAATGAAGAACTCCTGGTCCCGTCTCTCAGGGCTGCACAGTTTGGCAGGAGGATGGCCACCTAGGCCACCTGGGCCACCTGGCAGTACTGTGGGAAGTCCCTGTGCTCCACAGGGCAGGAGAGGTTCAGGTGGGCCATTTGCTGGCAGGGAGAGCACTTGGGGAGCTTGAGAGCCTGAGAAGAATGGAGCAGGGCCCTCAGGCCCTGGTAAGCTGTTGGGGAAGTAGTGATGGGCCAGGGACCCCAGAAAAGGCACAAAGCTCAGAATGGACATGTATTTTACCTGGGGCTGCATGACTGTGGGGGCTGTGTGGGGGCTGGGCCTGAAGCCAGCAGCCCCACAGGGCCCAACACTGTGCAGGTGCACATATTACCGGTGAGGCATGTGGACATGCCCGCATCCCCAGGCCTAGGCCACTGACAGCGCCATGCCTGCCCCCCGGGGACCCTCACCCTGGGCTCAAGCCCACAAAGGCCTGCTGGAGACACCAACCCAGGAGACCTCCTGCCCTTGGTCTTGCTGCCCGGCTCTGTGCTGAGCCCGGCTCTGTGCTGAGCCCGCCTCTGTGGTCTGAGTGGATCTCACAGCGCCAGGGGCTGGGCCAGCTGTAAGTGGCAGGGCACGGCCACGGTTGTCGTTTGTTAAAGTTCAAGTCCATTGGACCAAGCTGAGCATGAGACTTGGTCTAAAATAAAACCGGAGCTGCGTCAGTGTGTGGGCCGGCTCTGTAGGCTGGAGGCCACTCCACAGCCAGCAAAGTGTGGCTGTGCTCCCCGGGGCCATCCCCACCCAGGCTGGCGAGCTGT
Organism: Sapajus apella; assembly: GCF_009761245.1. Lineage (NCBI taxonomy): Eukaryota > Metazoa > Chordata > Mammalia > Primates > Cebidae > Sapajus > Sapajus apella. The sequence goes on along the minus strand of NW_022436954.1, from coordinate 891,267 downwards.
CCCCATGGAGCTGAGCTGAGGCCTCTGGCGAACCCGAGAGGCAGAATGGCTGGCGGATCCCGAGGCTGTATCTGCACCCGCATGGCTGCGGTGGGCACAGGGCCCATTGCTAGTGGCCTGATTCCCACACTCAGCATCCCTCACGAGCTCCTGGGATTCAGGCCTGCTGCTCCCCTCAGCTGGCTTGGGGTCAGATATCCCAGGCTTGGCTCTCACTGCCTGAGCCAGAGAATCATGGGGTGAGAACAGAGCAGAGGACCCTTTTTACTCCAGGAAATAAACACAGCATTTTCTGAGCCATGTTGGGTGTTGGCTTTGTGTCGCACGTCAGCTAGAAGAGGGGTTCCTCAGATGAGGCTGGGGAGGGGTGGGCACATGGCCTGCCCATTCTCCTTTCGCTCCCTTGGGACCTCCCCAACACTGAGATCCTAGGGATGCAGTTTGAAAATGTCTGGATTCTAGAAGCCTAGTGGAGCAGGTACTGCCAGGCACCTCTTGATGTCAAGCCTCCCCTTCTGCCCTACTATGAGCTTGATGTTATTTGGGGTTTTGGTGTTCCCAGAGTCTACATGACACAGTTCTAGCCAGTAAGATGCAGATGTAAATCCGCTGGGAATTTCTAGTAAAGTTTGATTTTTCTAATACAAATGCCAACCTGTCACTTCCTTTGGCCTTCTTGCCTGGGAGATGAAGGTGAAGGCCGGATCTTCAGCAGCCATCCTGTGACAGTGATGTTACGGCCAAGAGAATTAAAGCTGTAGAAGCATTGACCTGTTGAGCTGATGCCTGCAACTATGTGCCTCTGGATTTAAAGATAAAATAACCTCTAACCTTTTAAAAAGTTTCTGTTTACTTAGGTTATCTTGAAAGCAGGAGCCAGTCCCTGATTGATAAACTTGGTAAGGTCCCACCTGGCTCAGAGGGCCCACATTCCTATGCCCTTGGATTCTGTTCTGTTTCATTATCCCCACAGCTCTGAGAAAGAACTGGGCGATCAACCGCTAACATCCCGGCTCAGGACCGATGGAGAACATGCTGTAAGCCAGGGCTGTCTGTCCGCATCTGTCTCCCCTTCTCCTCCACTGGGAAAACCAAACCATGGCCCTGCGTGGACATGTCTCCTTTCCATTCAGCCCTGAGTACATGCTGGCACAATGGGGCCAGGATACCTCATGCTGAATGTGTTTGTGGGGTGAGTATCAGCCGGCCGGGAGGGGCTGCCCACTGCATAGTACTGGGGCACAGGGGAGGGGATGTGCCCAGGGAAGGTGATGAAGACACAGAGGTCAGAGGGGCAGGGCACGGGGAAGGCGCACAGTGCGGGGGAGGGTAGGGAAGTGCCCTGGGTGAGGGGAGCAGTCGCCCATGGTAGAATCGCAGGTGTGGGCGCAGCAAGGGCTCGGAGAGGCTGGTGGCACAGCAGAGCCAGTGCTAGGACCTCTGTGCTGCGTGGGTGAGTGTGGACTTGCCCTGTGGGTGGCAGGCAGATGGGGAGGGTTTCCAGGGCGGACAGGGTGACAGCTAAGTGGATGAGCAGGGAGAACGAGGCTAGGGCGATGGCAGGCGTCCAGGAGAGGACTGTAGCTGGCTTGCATTTGTTCAAACCTCCCCAGCCTCAGCAGTGGGCTGAGCCCGCTCTGCCAAGTCCCCTGAGAGTCTGCCTCTCAAGTCCACTGCAAGGGTGTCCCCAACAGCCAGCACCCCCTAGAATTTAGGCCTCAGAAGCGGAGGACGCAAACCTGCCCCCCAGGATGCCCGTCAGGAAAGAAGGCCCCAGGGCCAGCATGGCAGCCCCTAAAAGATACATCCTAGCTCCCCTGAACCTGTGAATATGACTATTTGGAAAAAGTCTTTGCAAATGTAATTATATTTCTCCATAGGAGATGCACTGGGATTTATGGTGGTTTTAAAACCAATGACAAGTGTCCTGGTAAGAGACATTAGAGGAGACGCAGCCGGGAGAGGCCATGTGGAGGGGACGGCAGAGACAGGAGCGGAGCAGCCACAGCCGGGGAGTGCCGGGAGCCCCCAGAAGCTAGAAGTGGCAGGAGGCCGCCTCCCCAGAGCCTTGGGAGTGAGCGGGCCCTGGCGGTGCTCGGCTGCAGCCCTGTGAGGCTGCTGTCTGACTCCTGGCTCCCGGGACTGGGGGGACACAGTCCTCTTGCTTGAAGCCGCCCCATTTGTCAGCACTTGTGGCAATCTCAGGACACTCAGACACTCCCAACACAGAACTAGGTGGCTGGGCCCTGCCTCGGTCCTGCAGAGGTGCTCTGCAGAGGGCACCCTCGAGACCGCTGGCCACAGGGACTGCGTGTGCGCGTCCCGGGTTGGTGCAGCCGACGTAGCCCCGCAGCAGGTCCTGGAGGCCCGTGGGGGGGTCTTCCCAGAGGCATTTTATGGGGCACTTGGCCTAGTTGGATTTTACAATGAGAGGGCAGCGAGAGACCCCAAGAGAGTCACAGAAAAGTGATCTCAAAGTTGCTCACTCGCTTGCAGAGGGGCACTGCCCTCAGACAGTCATGGCCATCCTGGGCCCAGCGCACCCCTGGGCAGTAGTGAGTGGTGAGGATGAGGGGCAGAGACCAGTGGAGATTCAGGTGGTCGCTGCTGTCTCCCCAGCCTGAGGCCTGGTAGGGCCAGAGGGCAGAGTCACCCCACCCTGGGGGACCCTGCAGCCCTGCCTGTGGACATAGCCAGCAGGCCACACGGAGTCCACAGGCACTGACCTCTTCCAGACAGCCTTGACAGTCCCTCCCCAGGATCAGCCAACAATGACCGGGGGCGGGGGATCTGAGGCCACCGCCTTTGTCCCGAGGGGCTGGGCCAAGCACGCACAAGGGAGCGGACGCTGCCCACTGGGCCTCTTGTGGACCGTGTGCTGAACCTCTGTGCCAGGCCCTGGACAGGGCAAAATCATGGGGTGGCACACGGCTCATACAGTGTTCAGGGGTGCGTCCTCACCCTGAGCCCCTGAGCCGGTGCTGTGGACAGGTGGCTCCCACTGTCCCATGCAGTGTCCTGGCCCCCAGTCAGAGTGGAGCTCTGGTCAGGAGGAAGGAGCAGGATGACCTGGGGGGGACCTGTCTGCTGCAGGAAGTGCATGGCGGAGGAGGCGGCCGTCACCCTTGCTCCGGCAGTGGTGGAGTCTGTGCCGGTTCCCTGGGGCTCTGCCTGCTCCAGGCGGAGATGACACCCGCCAGCCCAGGGGACAGAGCCTCCAGGGAACAGCCCCATTCCACACAGAGAAGCCCTGGGTGGGGCAGTCTGAGTGTCGGGGGCAGCCCTGAGTGCTGTCTCAGGGGCGCCCCCAGTCCCACTGTGAATCACCCCCATCAGCTGTGGCTACTGAGACGCAGCCTAGAGGCGGACGTAGGCTAGGAAGCCTCCTGGGCCGTCCCGTCGGCCATCATAAGCCTGGCACCCAGACACCTGACTTGCAGAACCACTCTCCCTCTTGCTGGGGGCCGATGTGCAGATTTACTTTTGTTTTATGCAGAGTTCTCACAGGCTGGCTAACTGGGTCCGCTGCACACAGGGGATCAGGGTCAGGAAGTCAGAGAACTTAGACGGGCTGCAGAGGCAGGCCCACGCACGCAGAGGGAGAGGCCAGATGGCCAAGCGCGCACAGCCCACCCCAGGACGAAACAGCAATGAATGCCCCTGCCACAGAGGGCAGGCGGTGCCCAACGCAGCTGGCAGGATGGCCTTGGAGGACTAGTCACTGAATGATGTTCTCCATGTAGACAGAGCAGAGCCAATGAAGAACATTTTAGAACATTCCATCCCGAATGGGGGCCAGCCTCCGCGTCACGTGCCCAACAGATCTGCGGGGGAAAGGTGCTGGGGTTAGACCACGCGGAAAGCTCCCTTACCACGCTCACTCATGAGGGAACCAGCGGCATGGGCAGCCCCACAGGCTGGCAGCAACTCCGGCGCTCTTATCTACCCAACTCCTCCCTGCCCAGGCTCTGTTGTGGGGACCGGGAGGTAATCTGGGCGCTGACCACATCCGCCCTCTCCTCGTTAGCTAGGATGAGCCGTGACCCAGCAGGCTGGGGTTTCTAGGGAGCGCCTTTCTCTCCCGGGGCAGCTGTAGCAAAGGGCCTGGAGACATTCATTTGCCCACAGTCCTGGAGGTGAAGTCCAAGATCGAGGTGTGGGCAGGGTGGGTTCCTCTGGGGACTGCAAGGCGGCTTCTGTTCCAGGCATTTCTGCGCCCCTGGTGGCAGCTGGCAAGCCTTGGTGTCCCTGGCTTGGAGGAGCATCATCCCCCTCTGCCTTCATCTTCGTCCAGCCTTCCCGCTGCATGCCTGTCTGCACCCAAACTTCCCTCTTCTTACAAGGACATGGGCCAGTAGACCAGCGGCCGTCCTACCTGTGTGAGCCCATCTTAACCAGTCACATCGCAATGTCCAGATTCCTAAGCAAGGCCTTGCTCTGGCATGACGGGGGTTAGGGCTTCAACTTAAGAATCTGGGGAACATGATTCACACCACAGCCGTGTTATGGGCATGCCTGTCACACCCCTCCCCCAGGCCAGTGTCACTGAGGGCAGGGGTGGGGCTTGCCCATCTCTGCAAGGAGAACAGAACCAGCAAGTAGGGCACCCTCGGGCAGGTCAAGGGGACGGTGTCTGAGAAACCCAGGCAGGCTGCAGTCCCCTCTCTCCTGCGGACTCGGGATGGTGAGGACCATTCTCATCCTACCCGCTCCTCCCTGACCGCAAGAGCCTGGGAATCTCACGTCCAGCCTGACACACACCCGAGACCCACAGCTGCAGCTTCACGATTAGCGACGGGGGAGAGCTGACTCCATGGGGGCTGGAAACTCCCCGCTGACCCCACCCAGGGCTGCGTCTTTATAGTTTTAATTTTTTCTTTTTGAGACAGAGTCTTGATCCGTTGCCAGGCTGGTGGAGTGCAACGGCGTGATCTGGGCTCACTGCAACCTCTGCGTCTGGGGTTCAAGTGATTCTCCTGCCTCAGCCTCCTGAGAAGCTGGGATCACAGGCACGTGCCACCACACCCGGCCAATTTTTGTATTTTTAGTAGAGACAGGGTTTTACCATGTTGGTCAGGATGCTCTTGATCTCCTGACCTCGTGATCCACCCATCTCGGCCTCCCAAAGTGCTGGGATTACAGGCGTGAGCCACCACACCGGCCTATACTTTAAATTTTTAATTGTGGTAAAATCCACATAACATAAAACATACATGGTAACCCCTGTTAGTGCACAATTGTGTGCACTGAACACATTGACAGTGTCCAGGACATTCTCATCTTCCCAAATGAGCCTGTCCCTGTGAACCTCTCACGCCCCATCTCCTTCCCAGCCCCTGGCACTCCCCAACTGACTTTCCGTCTCTGTGGACTTGGTTCCTCTAGAGGCAGCGTTTGAGTGGGAGGGAGCAGGGCTGAGCTTGTCTCCCATGACTGGCTAGCTTCACCCGGCATAATACCCTCCAGGCCCCTCCACAGGAGGCCTTTGTAGCCGGTGTTGGTTTTCCTTCCTTCCTGAGATAGAAGAGGTTCCCCATTCTGGATACACCACATCTGCCTTCCTCTTGCACCCATGATGGACGCCTGGGCTGGGCCTTTCACCCGAGAACACCCATGCTTCCCGGTCCGCCCGGCGGCACCTCGAAGCCTCCGCTACTCATCAGCCTGGTGGGAAAAGCAGGACTAGCCACTGGCCCCCCACCAACCATCCTCAGCTTCATCAAGAAAATGGGCAGCTGGCTATGCCAGCTGGGCAGCTCCCTGGTGTGGCCTCCCAGCCAGTTACATCACATGCAGCAGGTGGGCCAGCGGGCATGAGCCAGCTGGGACAGGGTGGGTGATGAGCAGATGCATAGGTGACTGCAGGCCTCGCCAGAGATCTCCTGGGCAGGGAGAGTGAGGCCAGCAGGCACTGACAGATGTGGGGCATGGAACCTGCTATCCAAAGTGGCTCTGAGAGCCCCATTTACAGCCTAAGGCAGTGGTTTTCAAGTGGGGGCAACAGTGCCCCCACAAAGGACATTCAGCCATATTGGAAGATATTTCTGGTTGTCACAACTGGTGTTGCTACTGGCTTCGTGTGGGTGGAGACCAAGGAAGCACAGGACAGTCCCTGAAAACAGAGCATTGTGGCGTCCTAGGTGCCCCTAATGCCGGGGCCGACACTGCCCTAAGGCTGAGGGCAGCCATACTGGAAGGCACCCTGCAGTTCCCGAGGCAGCAGGCACAGAGTGGGGCCCATGCAGGCCAGGGAGCTCCTCATTCAGAAGCTTCTGCACACCCGGTGACAGTGGCAAGAGAGGGTTCACTGCCCCAGATCCATGCTACTCCTCTGTGCACGGGCCACTGAGTGTGCAGTAGGGGCATGGGCAGCCTCCCCTGGTGACTGGGCAAATGCCGAGTGCCTGCTGTGTGCTATGCTTGAGTTATTGCAGGGAGGTTACAAAAATAGATGACACAGTGAGCTGAACAGTGACCCCCGAAAAATATGGCCATGCCCTTAGCCCCTGGCACCTACCAGTATGACGTTATTTGGAAATGGGGTCTTTGTAGGTATAATTAAAGATCTCGAGATGAGCTCATCCTGGGTTACTGAGGTGGGCCCGGAATCCAATGATGTGCGCCCTTACGAGGGATGAGAAGGGAGAGGAGGAGGGGGCTGTGTGATGACAGAGACACAGGTTGGCTCCATGTGGCCACCAGCCAAGGAATACCAGGAACCCCAGAGCTGGAGGAGGTAAGGAAGGACCCTCCCCTGGAGCCTAGAGGGGCTCCTGGCTTTGCCCACATCTTGATTTTCGAATGGTGGCCTCCAAACCGTGAGTAAATCCATGTGTATCGTTTGCAGTGCAGCCCCTACAGATGCATGTGAGCTGTGCTCAGCCCCGCTCAGGGGACACAGCCGCAGGCTCCTGACCCTCACTAGGCAGGGCTCTGGGACTCTCTCCAATGCCTCCACTCTAACCAGTAGGCCCTTGGTGCTCCCTGGAGCACAAACCCAATAGCCCAGGAAGGTCTGACCATGACTCAGAAGTCATGTGGGCCTCAGGGGCTGCTCCTGGAAGCTGGTTCCTAAAGAAGCTGTGCACACGTATGTCTACTGCAGCACTGTTCACAACAGCAAAGACTGGGAACCAGCCCAAATGCCCGTCAGTGATAGACTGGAGAAAGAAAACGTGGCACATATGTACCATGGAATACTATGCAGCCATAAAAAAGGATGAGTTCATGTCCCTTGCAGGGACATGGATGAATCTGGAAACCATCATTCTCAGCAAACTGACACAGGAATAGAAAATCAAACACTGCATGTTCTCACTCATAAGCGGGTATTGAACAATCAGAACACACGGACACGGGGAGGGGAACATCACACACCTGGGCCTGTGGGGGGTGGGGAGCTAGGGGAGGGATAGCAGGGGGTGAGGGGATAGGAGAGGGATAGCATTAGAAATGCCTAATGTAGATGATGGGGTGATGGGTGTAGCAAACCACCATGGCACGTGTATACCTACGTAACAAACCACACTCTGCACATGTACCCCAGAACTTAAAGTATTAAAAAAAAAAAAAAGCTGTTTCACAAGATGACCTGATCATGCAGCTTCCTGCACCCCGGTGGGGTTTCCAAGAAGCCCCCTAACTCCCGGGCAGCATAGCCTCAGTTTCCCCCCTGCCATGAGGAGAGGCAGGCGTTTTCTCCAGTACCTCAAGGGCTGTCTCTCATTTGGAGATCTCAGCAGGAAGGAGGCTGCCCCAGGGCGGCTGACCAGTCCCACACTTGAGAACTTGAACCGAGTAAGTAGGTGGGGGAGGGGCAGGGGCAGCCCGCACCGGGTGAGGAGGCAGAGCCCTCCACCAGCCTGGCACGGGTGGCAGCTGAGCTCCCCAGGACAACTGCAGGTGCTTTCTGGAACTGCGGTTTGATGGCTGGGCACATTTTAGAACAGAGGACACTCTGTTAGAGAAACGCGTGGAGGAACCATAGGCCGCCTGATTGTGAAATGGGCATTTGGTTTTCCTCTCTTTTACTGACATATGGCTCCTAAAATCTTGGGAATCTCCAGAATGCTGAGTGTCTCTGTATGCTAATGAGATGACTGGTGGCTGGGGGTCCCCAGGAGCTTCAGAATAGGGGCTGGTTACCAGGAGAACCGATCCCAAGATTAGAGGGTTGAAATTTTCAGCCCTGCCTCCCAGACTCCAGGGAGGAGAGAGAGGAGCTGAAGGTTGTGTTGATTTAATCATGTCCGAATAATGAAACTTGCATAAAAACCCCAAAAGGACACGGTTTGAAGGAGATTCTGAATAGATGAACACGTGGAGGTTCCTGGGAAGTGGTGCACCTGGGGGGGCATGAAAGCTGCACGCCCACCCCTGAACCTCCCCCCACACATCACCCCATTTGTAACATCCTTTATAAGAAAACAGCAAGGCCAGTGCCGTGGCTCATGCCTGTAATCCCAGCGCTTTGGGAGGCCGAGGCAGGCGGACTGCCTGAGCTCAGGAGTTCGCAACCAGCCTGGGCAACATGGTGAAAACCCATCTCTACTAAAATACAAAAAATTGGCCGGGCATGGCGGCATGCACCTGTAGTCCCAACTACATGGGAGAGTGAGGCAGAAGAATTGCTTGAATCCGGGAGGCAGAGGTTGCGCTGAGCTGAGATTGAGCTACTGCACTCCAGCCAGCTGACAGAGCAAGCTTCCGTCTCAAAAAAAAAAAAAAAAAAAAACACCCCAAAACCAGCAAATGTATTTCCCTCCATTCTGTGAGCTGCTCTAGCAAATTAATCCAACCTGAGAAGGGCACCATGGGGACTCCGATTCATAGCTGGTGGGTCAGAGGCAAGGCTATAACCTGGGGCTTGTGCTTGGCACCTGCAAAGGATGGGGGGCCCGTCCCATGGGACTGAGCCTCACCCTGTGTGATTGACATGCTCTCCAGGTGGACAGTGCAGAACTGAGCTGAATGAGGGGACCCGTGGGTATCCGAGGGAACCGGCCGCTGGCTTGCTGTGTGTGGGAAACCCATTTATAAGGCCACTGAGTGCTCTGCATGGACCGCGTTGAGAGAGCATAATGGGAAGAAACTGAGTTTGCTTTTTCCTATAGCCTCACAGTCCCCCCAAATTTTGCCTCAACTAGAGGCCGTTAGCAGACATGTCCCCATTTCTTAAGGCAACGCTCTAGAAGCCGGGAAGCAGCCTATTTGGAAAGCCCAACCTTGACCTCCCACCCTGTACCTCTCTCTCCCTGGGGATGACAGGTCTGGTTCAGACCTCCACTCTCCACACTCAGGAGAGAGTCCTGGGGCCACAGAACCTCTCCAGCCCCCGGCCTGCCCACCCTGGGCCTCAGTGTCCTCATCTGGAAAGTGGACCAGTCCCAGCTCCCCCTCCCCATAGCTGCTGTGAAGATAAAATGAGCCCCTAAAGGTGCAGCCCCACACGTGGGACCTTCCAGACCAGCTGGTAGCACTTGTCATTATTTAGCCTGGGGTTTGGAGGGGGACAAGGCTACTGCCCTGTCTGACCCCGTGACATCCAGAAGACAGTGACGGACGAATCCCACTGTGGGCCACGCAGTGTGTATGCTTCCCCAGCGTCCAAATCCCTGCCCAGGAGAGTCCCTCGGCAGGGTCAGGACGGGACATCCCGCTCTCAGCTCACAGCAGACACTGTCCCATCCCAACACCTGCTCCCTGCCTGAACCTGTAGATGGACCTTGGACCAGGAGGGGGCTGACCACCTCTGCAGGGACGCGGGTCTTCCATCCGGTAGGAGACGATAGGGCGGCCCTTGCTGCCGTGACCTGAAACCACAGTCTCACTACGACGACCGAGGTGAGACCTCAGCCCACTCTGCAAAAGCGGCTGTCCTGGGTGAGGCACCAGTGTCCCCGTCCAGGGACCCTTCGGGGACTGCATCCTCTGAGCCCACATGAGCCCCAAGGACGCCATCACAGGATCATGTGGGGCTGTGGCCTCTGGGGCTGGTCAGCTGCTGTGTCTCCTGCTGGGGTCGTGGTGGACCCCAGAGGAAGGCTGCAAGGCCTGGGGAGCTTCTCCCACACGCCGAGCGCGGGCACAGGGTAGCCTCTTGGAGGAGGATGGGCCAGTGGCAGGAGCCCAGGCCAGGGCAGGCAAGGGCCACTGGGGCCTGGGAGGGGCGGTGCTGTGATCCCCTGTTCACCACCCAGGCCCTGCCATGGGCATCTCTTTTTGCCTAGGAACAGATGGAAGTGGCTCCCGCAGTCCCAGGCACCCGCTGTCTGAGCTCCTAATCCGGCTGGCTGGCTGGAGGCGGCCTCTTGTGTTGCTAATCAGCTCCTCTGTGTGTGAGTCTCGTCCTCCTGACCAGCTCCCAGCTCCCAGCTCCCACCCGGCTGTAGCTCCCGCTCCAGAGGCATTTGGGGCCCTGACTCACTGGCCCTGGGGCTGGGCTTCCGGGGAGGGGCTGGCCCAGCAGGGGAGTCAGGGTAGCTCTGGGAAGCCTGACCCACCGCACGCTCTCTCCTGGATGTCGCCCGCCACGGCGCCCACTGCAGAGCTGAGGTCCTCACCTCAGAGACTTGGTTTCCTCCCCTGAGAGCAGCTCAGTGACAGCACGGTCTTCCCAAGGCCATCGGGATGGGGGGATTCACGCAAGCCCGCGCACGGCGCCTGTACACAGTAAGTGCTCATTAAACAGCTGGTGTTTTCTATTTTTCTGACACCAAATACATCATTCCAACTTCAACCAATTCTATAATCCCCACCAGCTGGGTGTCCTCCTGCTCAGTTCAATTCTGACAGTACCTCCCAGAGTCAGCACAGACCCCACGGTGAGAGACCCAGTCCCACAGGACTCCCCGCGCCTTGGATGCCAGTCACCAAGCAGTGGCTCCCCAGACAACCCACACTTCTGCACAGCTGACTACAAGTCAGAGCTCACATAACCCTTGCTCGGGTCTGATATTTGCTAGAACCATTCACAATCCTTAGGAACACGTGTCACTTATGACAACTGTTTTACTATGGAGGCTGCACCTCCAAACAGCCCACAGGGAAGAGAAGAAGCTTGCGGGAAACGGCGGGAAACACCCTCTGGGTACCATCAGCTCGGAAGCGCCACAGCCTGGTTTTTTTTTAAATTTCATTTATTTATTACACAAATTTTTTTTTTTGTAGAGATGGGGTCTCCCTATGCTGCCCAGGCAGGTCTTGAACTCCTGAGCTCAAGCAATCCGCCCGCCTCAGCCTCCCAAAGTGCTGGGATCACAGGTGTGAGCCACGGTGCCCAGAGTTTTAATAGAGGTTCCAGTACGTAGGCGCAGCTGATTAATCACTGCTCAGTGGCAACTGAGCTCAGCCTCCAGCCCCTCTTCCTGAACCTTCTGCTCCTCTAGAATCATGTGATTGGTTCTTCTGGTGACCAGCCCCTGCCACCCTGAAGCTATCTAGCCTCTGCCTCCCCCAGGTGTCATCTCATTAAGATATAAAAGACAGGAAATTCCAAGGGTTTTAGGAGTTCTGTGCCAGGAACTAGGCACACATGTTGTTTTACTATTCTGAGTCGTCGTGAGCCCAGGCTCCTGCCCCACTGCAGCCTTTCCTTAAGAACAAGACCCCGCCAGCTTCCTGGACCCTCATACTATGGCCCAGTCGTGTTGAAGCCTCTCCCTGCCAACTGGGCCGGTGCAGAGCCCTGGCGGACCCTGGTGGAGGGTGTTCACTGCCCTGCTGGCCTTGGCAGATGCTGGGCTGTCCCGGTCCCCTCCCTGGGAATGGTGAAGGGGGCAGAAGGTGCTCACCTCCCTGCTGGCCTTGGGCGTCTCCAGCATGTCAGGCCCTCGAGGCCCCTCCAGCTGCAGAAACTTCTGGGGGTGTCCTGCCTTGGCCAGCTCTGTGCTTGCCAAGTGGATGAGGAAGATGCTTTGCTTCACTGGGCTCTTTGGCCCTCTCCTAAGTCCATCTGTGCACTTCCATATCCAATCCAACTTTAGCAAAAACCCTGCCAAGTAGGTGTAGCAAGACCCCCGACCCTGGATATCTGATCAGGCTCCTCACCCCCCACCGCCACCCGGGATGTCTGCTCACCCCAGCCTGCCTGCGGCAAGAATCCTGTTAGGTTGGTGTAGCCAGAATCTCCCGCACCCTGGATGCTTCCACGCAGGAACTTTCCAACCTCTTCCACCCACCCTGCTCCTGGGTCCGAATCCCCGCTGGCCAGGTAGTATTAGGAGCTAGGCCTTGTCCTGAACTGAGTCCCCTCCCCTACTGCAGTAGTCTAGATGAAATCTGCATTTATTGCTTTGACTCCTTTTTTTTTTTTTTTTGAGGCAAAGTCTTGCTCTGTTGCCAGGCTGGAGTGCAGTGGTGCGATCTCAGCTCACTGTAACCTCTTCCTCCTGGGTTCAAGTGATTCTCTCGCCTCAGCCTCCCAAGTAGCTGCGACTACAGGTGCCTGCCACTGTGCCCGGCTAATTTTTGTGTTTTTAGTAGAGACGGGATTTCGCCAAGTCGGCCAGGCTGGTCTCGAACTCCTGACCTCAAGTAATCCGCCCACCTCGGCCTCCCAAAGTGCCGCACCAGGCCCACTGCTTTAACTTCTGTTCACTTGTCACCACGCGGTCCAGCACAGAGCAGGTGCCTGTAATCCCAGCTGCAGGGCAAGTCCAGGTGTCAAACAGCTACTCCGGAAGGCACAGACCCACTTTGAAAAGAAAAACAGCTTTTCTGGGACCCCCGTTTGAATAACTGACTTGAAAGGCTGAGCTCTTACTCTGTGTCTTCCAAGTGCAAATTAACTTGGCTAAAGGAATCCTTGGTCCCCATGACCATTTAGACACAGTCGAGACGGATAATTTCAGCCTTCTTGGCAAGTTCTTGGCAAGCCCCTGCAAGCCCGAGGCTGAGCTTCATGGCAGCAGAGTGGAGATAAGTTTGTTATCAGCTCACTGAGTTTCAACTAGAACCGGAAACATCCTGTCTCCCTGCCAGCCACACAGAATGCCCTAGAAGGCTGTGGGTGTGGCTGGCATAAGCAGTCTGGCCTGGGCTGGATCAGCCTCCTGGGTGAAGGAGGTGCTGACATATGTGGCCTGTCCTGGACAGATTGGAGCCACCGCCCTCTTACTCTGCCCTCTTTCCCACGGAGGGCAAGCAGGGGTTGCCAGCATCCCGGGTGGGCTGTGTCCAGACACTGACCACCCCTGGAGTGGGCGGCTGCTCTCCCCACTCAGCTGCCCCCTGCCTGAAATAGACGCTTCCTGTTTTCTCCTGTGACTTCAGTCTTTGAAAGGAGCCTCGGATACAGATGTGCACACACAGCCTTCTCTAGCAATTGACGGATGGCTGGATTTCTCTTCCTCCTGGGACTGCCCTGATCCCAGGTGGGGAGACTGTTTCTAGGACCTTCCAGCCCCAGTCCCGTCCCGTTCTCCCAACACTTCCCTGCTCCTGACCTCAGCCCGCCTGCCGCTGGGCTGTGTCCTCAGGGCAGTACCTAGGGCTTGGTGGGAGGCTAGCCGGTGCCCGTTCCTGGACACAGCACCCACTCTTTGCTGTGGCTGTGTGCAAACCTGTCCCTCCCCTTCCAAAGTCCCCAGGGATGAGCGTGGAGGCTGTCACTTCTCTCGTAGGATGCAGGTGTGGTGTATGGGAGAGGGTGCCCCGTGTGAGTGCTGAACCCTGGCAGTTGGGATTACAGGTGGCTGTGGGCTGAAGAGTGTTACCCCCAAAGCTACACCCATGTCCTAACCCCCGGAATCTGTGAGTGTGACCTTATTTGGAGACAGGGTCTCTGTAGATGTCATCAAGTTCAGATGAGGTCACAAGGGTAGATCCTCATCCAGTCACCGATGTTCTCAAAAAAGAGGAAAATATGGACACGCCTGGTGGGAAGGAGGCCAGGTGAGGACAGATGCAGAGATGGGGGCTGCTGCCACCAGCCAAGGGGCACCAGGGCTTCCAGTAGCCGCCGGGAGCAGGAGGATGCTGGAGGAGTAGGAAAGGCTTGTGCCCCAGGGCCTTCCCGGAGAGCACGGCCCCACTGACACCCGACTTCAGAGAGCTGGTCCCCAAACTTTCAGGGGCCACACTTCTGTTGTTCTAGCCACAGAGACGCAGGAAACACATTCCCAGACACAGCTGTGCACACTGGGGCTCCCGGCGTGCAAGCTCATGCTGACCACACGGACCCTGCAGCCACGGTCCGACTTACAGAGGTACTTAGCACAGACCGCAAGCACCACAGTCCCCAGTTAGCTGCGCGTGGAGCAAAGGATTCCAGGCTGGCTCAGCTGAAGGCATCCCTTCCAGATACGGACGAGGCGCAGCGGCCGCACGCACGCACGCCTTTTCAAGTTGATTCCGCCCTTCTCTCCGCGAGCCCACAGTCACACTGGTCCCCCCAGCGAATGACCCTTAAAAATAAGGCCTCAATGGGCCAGAAAGGCGCTCCTCTGTATTTAGAAATGGAGCTGCCTGCTTCCTTTTCGGTGACTGGACACTGACTAGGACGGCCTTGTGACATCTGCAAAGCGAGGTCGCTGTCACTGCTGTCTTCTCCTTTGGTGTTGGAGGCAGCGTGGCTGGGGACAGGCAGGGGCCATTGCTCGCCTCTCAGAAGCTGAGCTCAGGTGGGCTGTGACTCAAGGTCACCAGCCAGGGACTGGGGACGTGATGGGACAGCCGTGGCGCAGAGCTCTGTCCCTGGGATGGGACGAATTTATTAGGAAATCGAAGGAATCTTTAGCCCTGTTGGAATTCACGCCTCTTGGAGGTGAGCCCTTTTCTATGGAGAGTTAACACCGACAAAGGAGGTGGAGGAAATGGAACTGGAACTGCATTTCCGGCCGGATTCCCGCTGCCCTTTGAGATTTGGGCTTTCCACCAGGGCAGGGCTTGCAGAAGACATAGCGAAGCTCTGGTCCCATGGGCTAGGTGGGCTGTCTTCCGCTGGGCTCTGTCGGGCGATGTCCAGGGCTGGCCGAGACTTCTCCATGCGCATGGCATTGTCCTGTAGCCTCCCCAGTGCCCCCCAGAACAACCCCACTGACTTGGCTGCCACCCCAGATGCCAGGAAGCCAAGAGCAGCTCAGGCCCACCAGCCCCCGCCTGACTCCTCTCTTCCTACTCCTGCCCGGGGTTCCTGTATCCCTGGGGCAGGGAGGCACCAAGCCCCCGTGCCCACCCAGCAGCCCAGCTGCTTTGCTGCAGACCCACTCCCAGCAGTGCCTCTGAGGGGACAGATCCTGCCGTGAATGACCTCAGCCCTCTGGGAGCCCTCTCCCCTTGTCTGTTAGGCAGAGGAGACCCTCCCCACCTGGAGGGTGGGCAGGAGCACAGCTGGCCTTGGAGCAGACGCCACCCCTCCCCTGCTGGGCCTGCCGCACTCGCCCCCCCGGTGGGCTGGGGCTGGGGCAGGGGCTGCTCTCCAGTCTCCGGCAAATGCTGCATTCTGCAGCCCTGGCCCTGCTTCTCCTCACTATATACACCAGGGTCCTTCTACTCAAGGCCAAGGTCATTCCCACTGCCGCTGCCGCTCAGTGAAAACCTCCTCTGCTGCTGAGGACTCGGTTCAGGGGGAAAAACCACATCCCTGGGGTCGGCTCCAGTTTGGTCCCGGATCCTCGTGGGTCGGTGGGCTAGGATCTGAGTGATGCTGTTAGTGAGGGTCCCAAGTGAGGGAGAACCCTGGGGAGGGTGCACACCCTGTAGGCACAGCGCCCAAACCTTTCTTCTGTTCTGGGCCCTGGGAGGGGGTGGGAGGCGGTCAGCAGCTGGACCTCAGGGCAGAACACGTTCTAGGTGTTCTAGGGCCTGAGGTGGTGGGAATGTGAGTCCGGCCTCCGGGCCTCCATGGAGCTGGCCAAAGAAACATCGAGGCGTGGACCGACGGCTCCAGAGAGGCCACTTGTCTAGCCTCATGAGCAGACACGCGTGGACCCACAGCCGCCCTGCGGTGACAAGTGCTCTCCAGGAAGGTCTAGGGGCACTGAGAAGGCGATGCCCCCTGAGGGCCGAGTGTGGAGGGCTGAGGGGCTCCAGTGACCCCCTCCCACCCCCCGGGACCTCATCCCTGCTCTTTCCTGGGGTCCACATTTTTAACATACATTCATTCTGCTTGTGTCAGCAGCAGCAAATGTTCTTTTTTGAGGAAGAAAACAAGCACATCTAGAAAGCTCCCTTGGTGTTCCCTACGATGTGGCTCTTTCAGCTTCAAAGAAGTGTCTGAGGACTTGGGAGGGATGCCGGAGACTACAGGCTGCCCGCTCTGCCATCTAGGGATGCCAGAGCCTCTGCTCTGCCCGCTGCCCGCTGCCCCTTCTCCCAGCTGGGGTGTGGAGCCTGACCTCTTATTTTAAATTCATGAGCAGAATTCTCAAAAAATTCCTACCGCATGCAGAATGCCCCAACTGACTTTCGCCCAGCATCTGGGCTCTGATGGCGGCCACGTGCCTGTCACCTCCCCCCGGCCGCGGCAGCCCCGGCAGCCCCTTTGTGATGCTTGCCATGGCCTGTGCTCCAGGCAGGCGCTGCTTCCTCAGGCTGACTCAGTGGGTTTTTTTTTCACTCAAATTCCCAAGCCTCCACGAAGCAGGAGCATGAATAGAGCTTTAATTCTACAATGATGCACTAGTTACGTCTTTGTACCAACACACGGAAACACGCTCCCTCAACACGACGCGCAGCCCCGCCCCATGTCCCACTCAGCCACAGCTGTGGGCCCCACCTGGGGACGTGGCGTCTCTGCTCACCCATCTGGCCCCTGGCCTAGAGTGATGCTAAACCCCCACAGGCCTGGACTGTGGGTCCTGTGAGTGGGCACAGTCAGGAGTGCCAGCCTGGGACCCTTCTGTATGGCCTTGAGGCCAGTGGGCTGGGGAGCGGGACCCTCTATTCACCAAGGCTGTGCTGCCAGCTTCCCAGCCTGAGGCCTGGAAAAGACGGTGGGGGCCTGGGCTTCCCCCCTCCTGGGATCTGTACATTTTATTGGAGACCATGGATGAAGCTTAAGTGTGATGAGTAATTCCAGGCACTTCCCGAGACCACATTTACCAGTGACAATGCCTGAGGTCAGGGTGATTCCCCGGAGGGCTGCACGGAGAAGCAGGCCTTGACCTCTGCTTCGAAGAATCATATGAGCAGGTGAGGTGACAGTTGGAAGGGGCAGACAGCATTTTCCAGGGACAGCCAGGCTGCCTGCGAACATACGCACAGACAGGCCAGCAGCACGTGGGCCTTTCCTGGGAGGAGAGACCCTGAGAGAACGCCCAGGCGCCTCCAGCCCAGGCCAAGCCTCGGGAGGTGGGCGCTCCCGGTGCCAGCCCAGCAGGGCGCTGGAACACTCACATGCCAAGCTCGGGGAGATTTATAGCTCAATTTAGTTCCTGTATGTCCCACGTCATGGCGAGTCATTTATCGAGTGCTTCAGCTTGACAACAACTGAAAAATTAATCCCAACAGCAAGCGATTAACTTCTGCAAGGGGATCAGATGCCTCATTTCCCAGGCTCTGATCTCCAGGCATCATCTAGGAAGCAATCCGTCACTTTCCACCCAGGATGACACAGGCGGAGGCTGACCCTGGGCAAGCCGCCAGGGCTCCACGGCTGCCTCTGGGGCTCGTTGCTGGGCGTCATGAAAAACCCGCAGCTTAAGAGTTCTCTGCGGCGCAGGTGGACAGCGGTGGACACAGCCCGGGGGGCAAGGGAGTCGCTGCATCCAGCTGCATCGGGACATTTTCCTTCTTGTGTGTCTGAGGACGGAGGGTGACTCTGGTGCCCACCTGGCTTCTAAGCTGGACCCAGTTCCAGAAGCCTCTAGTTGTCAGCTGGGGCTGCCCTAACGGAACACACAGACGGGATGGCCTAATAGACAGTCTGGAGGTCAAGGTCCGAGAGCAAGGTATCTGAGGTCCCTTGCCTTGGATGGCGGCCTTCCCCCTTGTCCTCATGGTCGCCCTTCTGTGCGTGTCTGTGTCCTAATCCCCTCTTAAGGACACAGCGATTTGGGATTAGGGCCCACCCTAATGGCCTCACTTGACTTTAATCATCTCCTTTTTTTTTTTTTTTTTTTGAGAGAGTCTTACTCTGTCACCCAGGCTGGAGTGCAGTGGTGTGATATCAGCTCACTGCAACCTCTGTCTCCCAGGTTCAAGCAATTCTCCTGCCTCAGCCACCCAAGTAGCTGGGACTACAGGCACCTGCCACCATGCCAGGCTCATTTCTTTTGTATTTTTAGTAGAGATGGGGTTTCCCATGTTGGTCAGGCTGGTCTCAAACTCCTGACCTCAAATGATCCGCCTGCCTCGGCCTCCCAAAGTGCTGGGATTACAGGCATGAGCCACTGCGCACAGTCTGACCTTAATCTTCTCTTTAAAGACCTTGTCTTTAAATACAGTCACATTTGAAGTACTGGGGATTGGGACTTCAACACATGGGTTTTGGAGGGGCACAACTCGGCTGTGACTATCCCCAGTAGCCCCTGCCATTCCCAGCTCCTGCCCTGACTGCTCGGTCACTGGAGCACTCAGCCATGTGAGGTGCAGCAGTAGGACGCAAGTCCCTTCAGGGTCAGGATCCCGGCACGCGGGCCCTTTCACCAAGGGCTGTGCGACCTTCAGAAAGACGCTTCCCTTCTCTGGGGGAACACGCAGCAGAACCAGACAGTACTGGGGGCTTGCTTCTGCTCTGCCACTTGGGCTTCCAGTGATGATTTACGTGACAGGGTTGAAGTCAGAATGTATGGTACATCCCTGCATTAGCTGACACCCCCTTAGTGAGTAAGAGCCCTGTCACGTCAGAAATCACTTCTCATCCAGGTAGGATCTGGATCAGCTCACTTCCAACTGGTGATTCCGGGGTGTGTGGTGGACAGGAAGTCAGCAGCAATCTGAATCAGGGCATGGAAGAGAACTGGAAATGGCCTGGGGTGGCTGCCTGGATGCGATCCCTGGCTGCAGGAAGTCCCCAGTTTAGGTTGGCTTCTTTTGCTTAATGATTTAAGTTTCCTCCATGTCTCTCGTGGCTCAATACCTTGTTTCTTTTTTATGGCATGACAGCTCATTTCTTTTCATTGCTCAGTACTGGGGGTGACAGCCTGGCCTGGCCTTCTCCTCTGGGGTAGGCAGAAGGGAGGAGCAGCCTATGCTGAAGGGGGAGGAAATCCCAAGTCCAGCCCCTGTCCCCAGAAGTGCACGGGGGGAAAAAACACTGTGTCGGCAACGCTCCCCTCCTGATAAGAAATCACATGCACCTCCTTGACCCTCCAACTACTTCCAGAATGTTCCATGCACCTCCTAAGAGCGTGGCTTTGATGGGCCCTAAAGGGGGTCCAGTCTCAAATGGCCGCAAAAGTCAACGGGTGCTCAGACGATCACCCACAGTGGAGCTTCAGGGAGGGTTCTCGAGCAGCCTAACACCTGTTCCATTCTCTCGGTAACAGGTTCCCCTGTCATCTTGTATTCTACCATGAGTCAAAACTTGCAAGGACGTACGTACCTCATCACATTTTAACCAAGGCTTTTTATCTTGGAACATTTTTTGATTTGCAGAAAAACTACACAGAAAGTTCAGAGTCCACATATTCCCTCTCCTCACCCCTCCCCCACGCTCCTGTTAGTGATACCTCGCATTAGCCGGCTCATTTGTTGCGATTCATGAACCGGTACTGACACATTAGAATGAACTGAATCCACAGTCATCGTCGGTCTCCTTGTGGTAGTGTATATCTGTTGGTTTCAGCATATTTATAATGCCACGTACCCCCTCCAGTGCCATACAGAACATCGCCACTGCCCAGCAATGCCTGTGCCCCGCCTTTCACCCCCTCCCTGCCCACAATCCCTGGCAACTGCTGATTTTTCACTATCTCCATAGTTTCTTTTTTTTTTTTTTTTGAGAATGTCATATACAGGTACATCTCACATCATTGCACTGCACCAACATTGCCTTTCTTTTCTTTTTCTTTTTTTTTGAGACAGTTTCGCTCTTGTTGTCCAGGCTGGAGTGCAATGGCATGATCTCGGCTCACCGCAACCTCCATGAGTTCAAGCGATTCTCCTGCTTCAGCCTCCTGAGTAGCTGGGATTACAGGCATGAACCATCACACCTGGCTAATTTTGTATTTTTAGTAGAGATGGGGTTTCTCCATGTTGGACAGGCTGGTCTCGAACTCCTGACCTCAGGTGACCCACCTGCCTTGGCCTCCCTAAGTGCTGGGATTATAGGCGTGAGCCACCGCGCCCGGACGCTTTTTTTTTTTTTTTTTTTTTAAAAACAAATTGAAGGTCTGCAGCAACCCCACGTGGAGTCAGCCCATCAGCACCATTTTCCCTAGGGCACATGCACACTTTGTCTCTGTGTCACAGGTCGGATAATTCCCCCGATATTCCAAACTTTCTGTTATGATGATCTGTGATTCATACTTTTTGAAGCTACTCCTGGAATTGTTTTTGGGGTGCCGTAAAACACACTCAAATAAGATGGCGAATGTAACCGATGAATGTTGTGTGTTCTGACTGCCCCACCGACCGTCCACGCCTCCATCTCTCTCCCTCTGCGTGGGCCTCCTCCTTCCCTGAGACACAGCACTATTTAAATGAGGCCAATTAATAACCCTACAATGGCCTGTAAGTGGTCAAGTGAAAGGAAGAGTCACACGTCTGTCACTTTAAATCGAAAGCTAGAAATGTTGAAGCTTAGTGAGGAAGGCAGGCTGAAAGCGAGGCTTTCTGTGCCAAAGAGAGCCAAGCTGTGAATGCGAAGGAAAAGATCTTGAAGGAAATCAAAGGTGCTACTCTGGGCTGGGCGTGGCAGCTCACGCCTGTAATGTCAGCACTTTGGGAGGCCAAGGTGGGAGGATCGCTTGAGCCCTGAGAGCAGCCTGGGCAACATAGAGAGACTCCATCTATACAAAAAGTAAACAATAAATTAGCCGACATGGTGGTGTGTGCTTGTAGTCCCAGCTACTCCAGAGGCTGAGGCAGTGGATCACTCCAGGGTAGGAGTCTGAGGCTGCAGAGAGCTATGAACACGCCACTGCACTCCAGCCTGGGACACAGAGTGAGACCCTGTTTCAAAAAAGAAAAGGCGCTACTCCAGTGAACATAGAAATGATAAGAAAGCGAGGCATCCTCATTGCTGAAATGGAGAAAGTTTCAGTGGTCTGGAGAGAAAATCAAGCTGGTCACGACCTTCCCTTAAGCCAAAGCTTAACCCACAGCCACGCCCTAGCTCTCTTCAAGTCTGTGAAGGCTGAGGGAGGTGAGGAAGCTACAGACATAAAGTCTGAGGCTAGCCGAGGCTGTTCATGAGATGTAAGGAAAGACGCCATCTCCGTAACATAGAATAGAAGTGCGAGGTGAGCAGCAAGTGCTGATGGAGGAGCGGCAGCAGGTGCTCCGGATGCTCCGGCTGAGCTCACCGATGGAGGCGACTGCCCTCAACCACAGGTTTTTGGCGCAGCCTGCTTAGGTTCGCTCCTTTTGCTTAATGATACGGATTTAAGTTTCCTCCATGTCTTTTGTGGCTTCATAGCTCATCTCTTTTCATTGCTGAATACTATTCCATTGTCCGAATACGTCACAGTTTGTTTGAGCAGTCACGCATCCGGGTTGCATCCAGTTTTTGGCAATTATGAATAAAGCAGCTATAAGGACTTACGGGCAGCCTCATCTCTTTGTTGTCTTTTTTCTCTCTTTTTCTTTCGTCCCCTTCCCCTTCCCCCCCGCCCCCGTCTCTCTCTCTTTCTTTCTTTTCTCTTGCTCTGTTGCCCAGACTGGCTCAAGGGATCCTCCTGCCTTAGCCTCCTGAATGGCTGAGACTACAGGCATGCACCACCACATCAGCTATTTTTTTTTTTTTTTTTTTAAGGCAGAGTCTTACTGTGTCACCCAGCCTGGAGTGCAGTGGTGTGACCTCAGCTCATTGGAGTCTCAGCCTCCCAGGCTCAAGCAATTCTCCTGCCTCGGTCTCTTAAACATCTGGGATTACGGGTATCTGTTACATCGCCTGGCTAATCTTTGTATTTTTAGCAGAGACAGTGTTTCACCATGTTCACCAGGCTGGTCTCTAACTCCTGACCTCAAGTGCTCTGCCCACCTTGGCCTCCCAAAGTGCTGGGATTACAGGCACTCGCCACCATGCCCAGCTAATTTTTGTATTTTTAGTAGAGTCGGGGTTTTGAGATGTTGGGCAGGCTGGTCTCGAACTCCTGACCTCAAGTGAGCCGCCCTCCTTGGTCCCTGAAAGTGCTGGGATTACAGGCATGAGCCACCACGCCCGGCCCGTAGGCTATTTTTTAGAACACTTTGAGCTTTACCAAAAGAAACAATACAGAGCGCAGTCAGAGAGTTTCCCTACACTACGCTGCTTCTTCTTCCATGAACAGCAACACAGTTAACATTCTGTCAGCTCCCAGGTTTTCCACCTCAAATCACTTACTGACAAGACTGTTCCCTAGCAGGACACCCAGAGCCGCCTCAGCTTTCTGACAGTGGCGTGGCACCCCCCGCACCGGTGCTCCATGGCCCACCTGACCCTGGGGACACACCTGGACAAGTGGAGCTCTGGGGCCAAGTCCTGGAAGCACAGAGGATGAGCCAGAGGGCATCTGCATCGATCATTTTTACAGGAACTGATGAGCTGTCCTCCAAGGAGGACATGCAATGTAACCTCTCCCCAAAACAGAAGGCAGTGCCCACTGCCCAGTCCACTTCTGCCCATACAGTAGCTGATCAGACTCAAAAACAAGAGTCCTCACACAAAAGAGCCCTTCTCTCTTCCCAGGCCACCGATATTCTGGGGGTTGCTCCTTTTTTTTTTTTTTTTTTTTTTTTTTTTTGAGACAGAGTCTCACTCTGTTGACCAGGCTGGAGTATAGTGGTTGATTGCACAACCTCAGCTCACTGCAGCCTCCACCTCCTGTGTTCAAGCAATTCTCCTGCCTCTGCCTCCCGAGCAGCTGGGACTACAGGCGTGCACCACCATGCCCCGCTAATTTTTGTATTTTTAGCAGAGATGGGGTTTTGCCATGTTGACCAGGCTGGTCTCAAACTCCTAACCTCAAGTGACCCACCTGCCTCAGCCTCCCAAAGTGCTGGGATTACAGGCGTGACCCACTCAGCTTGGGCTTGCAATTCAAGTGGACCAGAATGTCCTGGATCCCCTGGACACCCCAGAGGGTAATTCTATATATTAGCAAAAAATGATCACAAACAGAAATTCAAAAATCCTCTACCATGTCTTCAAAAAATACAAACTAGAAATAAATATAACAAAAGATTTACAAGACCTGTACACTGAAAGCATTAAAACATGGCTGAGAGAAATGGAAGATCTCAATAAATGAAGAGGTTTTAGATTTTGTGGTGGAAGACTCAGTCTCTCCCAATTGCTCTATAGAGTCAAGGGCCTGTAGTCCCAGCTACTAGGGAGGCTGAGGCAGGAGAATTGCTTGAACTCGGGAGGTGGAGGTTGCAGTGAACCGAGATTGCACCATTGCACTCCAGCCTGGGCAAGAGAGGGAGACTCCATCTCAAAAAAAAAAAAAAAAAAAAAAAACGACAAAGTTGGAGGTCTCACTCAACCTGATTCCAAGGCTTGTTATAAAGATACAGTAATCAAACGGTGGCACCAAGCTAGACATGTAGATAATGGAACAGAAGAGGGAGTGCAGAGACAGCTCCCCCCCGCCATGTGAACAGCAGGCTTCTGATAAAGGGCAAAGGCAATTCAACGGAGCGGGAATCTGCAGCATTCCTCCTCTCTCATTTCTGCTATAGGTTATGTGCCTTCTCTTTTCTCCTTCTGGATCTGCCTGGCTAGAGGTTTCTCCATTCATTCATTCATTCATTCATTCATTCATTCATAGATATGGTCTTACTCTGCCACCCAGGTTGGAGTGCAGTGGCGTGATCACAGTTCACTGGAGCCTCGACCTCTGAGGCTCAATCCATCTTCCTGCTTCAGCCTCCTAAGTAGCTGGGACTACAGTCATGTGCCATCATGCATGGCTAATTTTTATATTTTAGTAGAGACAAGGTTTTCCCATGTTTCCCAGGCTGGTCTCAAACTCCTGAGCTCAAGCGATCTGCCCAGCTTGGTCTCCCAAAGTGCATCCATTTTATGGATGATGTCGCCAAAGAACCGGCTTTTGATTTCTCCACGTTCCTTGATTGTTTCCTATTTTCTACTTCGCTGATTGCTGTGATCTTAATTACTTCATTTCTTCTGCTTCCTTGTTTTTGTTGTTGAGACAGGGTCTTACTCTGTTGCCCAGACTGGAGTGCAGCGGTGCAATCCTAGCTCACTGTGGCTTCAAACTCCTGGGCTCATGTGATTTTCCCACTTCGCTCTTCTGAGTAGCTAGAATTGCAGATGTGCACCATCACACCCAGCTACTTTTTAACTTTTTGTAGAGATGGAGATCTCACTATATTGCCCAGCCTGGTCTGGACCTCCTGGCCTCAGGTGAGCCTCCCACCTTGGTCTCCCAAAGTGCTGGGATTATAGGCGTGAACCATCATACTCGGCATTACGTTGGTTTTAATTTGCTCTTTGTTTTTTTAGATTCTAAAGGTAGAGGCTGAAGCACTGATTTGAGGCCCTTCTTCTTTTCTAGCATGGGAATTTAGTGCTAGAAATGTTTCCTTACAGACACTTGAGTTGCATCCCACACATTTTGATATGTTGTACTTTCATTTTCATTTGGTTCAAATATTTTTTCTTTTCTTTTTTGAGACAGAGTCTCGCTCTGTCACCAGGCTGGAGTGCAGTGGTGTGATCCCAGCTCACTTCGACCTCCACCTCCCAGGTTCAAATGATTCTCCTGCCTCAGCCTCCCAAGCAGCTGGGACTACAGGCGCATGCCACCACACCTGGCTAATTTTTGTATTTTTAGTAGAAAAGGGGTTTCACCATGTTGGCCAGGATGGTCTCAATCTTTTGACCTCATGTTCCACCCACCTTGGCCTCCCAAAGTGCTGGGATTACAGGCGTGAGCCGCCACGCCCGGCCACTTCAAGTATTTTCTAATTTTCCATTTGATTTCTACTTTAATCCAGGTGTTATTTAAAATATCATTATTTACTTTCCTAATATTTGGGGGATTTTATAGAGATCTTTCTCTTTTTGGTTTCTAATATGATTCCATTTTGGTGAGAGCACACATCTCTATGACTTGAATAGTTTTGAATTAATTGAGACTGGTTTTATGGAGTATACCATGGTTTACCTTAATAACCATTGCAAGTACACTTGAAAAAAAGCACAGAGGGTTCTTTCCACAACTGTAAGTTAAGTCAGCTGGTTGAAGGGTTTGTTCATGGTTTCCTATATCCTGGCTGGCTTTCTGTATACTTCTATCAGTTACAGAAGGAGAGGTGACTATGCTTGTAGTTTTATCTGTTTTTCCTTGCAGATCTATTTTTTGCTTTATGTATTTTAAGCCTCTGTTATTAGGTGTATAAATGTTTAGTGTTTTTAATGTCAGAGAACTGATCCTTTTACCATAATGAAATAATCTTCTTGACCACTGTTAACATTCTTTGTTCTAAAATCTATTTTGATACTAATATCATCACCCCAGTTTTCTCTGGATTAGGGTTAATGTGGTATATGCCTTTCCACCTGTTTACTCTTAGCACTTTTGTGTCTTTATAATTAAAGGGTGCTCCTCGGAAGTGAGCATTTATTCAACTTGAAAGCTCTGCCCTTAAAATGGGGGTGTTTATATCATGTGCATTGCATGTGATTGCTGATAAGAAGTTTAACTCTGTCCTCTTTCCATTTTGCTTTTAATTTGTCCCATGTCTACTTGACCCACACCTACATTCTCTCATTTTCTGCCTTCTTTCAGGTTGATTTTTTCTTTTCTTTTTTGAGATGGAGTCTTGTTCTGTCACCCAGGCTGGAGTGCAATGGCACGGTCACTGCAACCTCCACCTCTTGGGTTTAAGCGATTCTCCCACCTCAGCCTCCTGAGTAGCTGGGACTATAGGCGCCTGCCACCACACCTGGCTAATTTTTTTTGTATTTTTAATAGAGACAGGGTTTCACTATGTTGGCCAGGCTGGTCTTAAACTCCTGACCTCATGATCCCCCCACCTGAGCCTCCCAAAGTGCTGGGATTACAGGCATGAGCCACCGCGCCTGGCCCTTGGGTTAATAATTGTTTATGATCCCATTGTATTTCCTCTGTCACCTTATCAGCTGTTATTCTGTTATTTCAGCAGTTGCTTTAGAGTTTATATTTATAGCAGACACCCTTAACTGATCACTGTGTGATCTAATGTGTGATGTTCTACCACTTCACGGACAGTACAAGACCGTGCACCAGGACACTTGCCTCTTCCCCTCCTAGACTGTGTGCCCTGTTACCACACCGATCATCTCTCCATGCTGTAACCCCCAAACTACATGGAGCTTTCTGTCTCAAGGCAGTTCTCTTTTGAAGGGATTTAAAAAAAACGAATTTTACATATATGGCCATGCAGTGAAGTTCTTCGCTCCTTGGTGTATTGCCATCTGTGGTCACTTCCTTTTTCTTTTTTTTTTTGAGACAGAGTCTCACTCTGCCACCCAGGCTGGGGTGCAGGGGCGCGATCTCGGCTCACCACTGCAACCTCCGCCTCCCGGGTTCAAGCGATTCTCCTGCCTCAGCCTCCTGAGTCACTGGGACTACAGGTGCGTGCCACCATGCCCGGCTAATTTTTTTATTTTTAGTAGAGACGGGGTTTCACCATGTTGGTCAGGATGGTCTCATCTCTTGACCTTGTGATCCGCCCGCCTTGGCCTCCCAAAGTGCTGGGATCACAGGTGTGAGCCACCACGCCCGACCCACTTTCTTTTTATCTGAAAGACGACCTTTTACATTCTTTATAGTCACCTAACCTGCTGGTGACGAATGACAAAACCTTTTGTATGTTTCAGAAGTCTTTATTTCACCTTTGTTGAAATAATTCTGTTTGAATAATTCTGTCGGAATGCTATTGAAATAATTCTGTTGAATCATTCTGCTTTTTCCTCTCTTTCAACACTTTAAAGGTATTTGTCCACGATCTTCTCATTCGCCTGGTTTCTGACCATCTGCCTGCCGTCATCTTTCTCCTTCATGTGTCATGTGTCCTTCTATCCCCACGGGACTACTTTGAACATATTTGTCCTTATCTCCAGTTCTGAGCAATTTGAATACTATGTGGCAGGGTGTGCTTCTGTCTGGAAAAAGTTACATCATTACTTCAAATATTTTTCCTTTTTTTTTTTTTTTGAGATGGAGTCTCGCTCTGTAGCCCAGGCTGGAGTGCAGTGGCACAATCTTGGCTCACTGCGACCTCTGCCTCCCAAGTTCAAAAGATCCTCCTGCCTCAGCCTCCCAAGTAGCTAAGACTACAGGCGCCTGCCACCACACCCTGCTAATTTTTTGTATTTTGAGTAGAGACGGGGTTTCACCATGTTGGCCAGGCTGGTCTTGAATTCCTGACCTCAACTGATCTGCCCGCCTTGGCCTCCTAAAGTGCTGGGATTACAGGCGTGAACCGCCGCGCCCGGCCTTCAGATATTTTTTTTTTACCCTCCCCCTACAACCACTGTCACTTCAGGGACTCCTCCAACATGTATATTGGGCTGTTGGAGGCTGTCTTGCAGTAGTTCCAGCTACTTGGGAGGCTGAGGCAGAGAGAATCACTTGAGCCTGGGAGGCAGGTTGCGCCATTGCACTCCAGCCTGGGCGACAGAGGGAGACTCCCCCTCAAAAAAAAAAAATTATTTTTCTCTGAGTTCACTATTCCTTTCTCCGGTAACGTTGAATGTACCCTCAACCTCATCCTGTGTGTCTGTCAGCTCGCACATTGTGGTTTTCATCCCTGGAAGTTCGATTTGGGTTAAAATGTAAGGAAATGCTTTCTGTTAAAATACACACAACAAAATTTGTCATATTAACCATTTAAAAATGTACATTCCAGTGGGCTTTAAAAACGTCTTCTGTGTTTATATTTAACTTTTTGGACATATGGAATACAGTTTTAATGATTCTTTTAATATCCTTGTCTGCTAACTCTAACATCTGTGTTAATCCCCAGTCAATTTAGATAATGGATTTCTCTCTTCCTCACGGGCTGTATTTTCCTGCTTCTTTGCAAGACAGGGGATTTCTGAACGGATGCCAGACATCATAATTTGTGCTTGTTGGGGGTGCTGGGTAGGTCTGTGTTCTGGTCTCGAGCTTTGCTCTGGGTGTAGTTAAGTCACCTGAAAGCAGTTTGATCCTTTCAGATCTTTCATTTCCTTCCTTCCTCTCCTTCTCTCCCTTCTTCCCTCCCTCCTTTCTTTCCTTCCTTCCTTCCTTCCTTTCTTTCTTGACAGTCTTGCTTTGCCACCCAGGCTGGAGTACAGTGGCATAGTCTCGGCTCACTGCAAACTCCACTTCCTGGGTCCAAGCAATTCTCCTGCCTCAGCCTCCCGAGTAGCTGGGATTACAGGCGCCCGGCCACTATGCCCTGCTAATTTTTTATTTCTTAGTACGGATGGGTTTCACCATGTTGGCCAGGCTGGTCTCAAACTCCTGACCTTGTGATCCGCCTGCCTCGGCCTCCCAAAGTGCTGAGAGTACAGGTGTATTTTTTGAGGTGGAATCTCGCTCTGTTGCTCTGGCTGGAGTGCAATGGCTCAATCTGAGCTCACTGCAACCTCGGCTTCCCAAGTTCAGGCAATTCTCACTCCTCAGCCTCCCTAGTGGCTGGGACTACGGGCACATTATCATCCTGCCTGGCTAATTTTTTTTTTTTTTGTATTTTTAGTAGAGATGGGGTTTCACCATGTTGGCCAGGCTGGTCTCACTCCTCACCTCAAATGATCTGCTTGCCTTGGCCCGACAAAGTGCCAGAGTTACAGGCATGAACCACTGTGCCTGGCCCCTTCCATATCTTAACAAAAAAAAAAAAAAAAGATTTGTTAGGTGGGACCCACGTCATTTTTAGGCTGGGACCGATTGTTCCCCTCGCCAGAGGCAACGCCTTTCTGAATAATACTCTACACTACACTCCATGAATTACAGGCTTTTTTCAGTCTGGTGGGTGGAAAAAGGCAGCACCCCAGCCCTGTGGAGGTGGAGACACTGGCTGTTTCCCTCCCATGCACCGACCACCCCTTGTTGGAAACTTGCAGGGTCTCTGCAGTTACCCAGGCTTCTCTGTGTGCAGCTGTTTCCTCTCTCCTGGGAAATCTGGCTGCCCAGGCCTCCCGGACTCTTTCAACTCAATTTCCTTCCCCACCCCCCACCTTTTTTATTTTATTTTATTTTTTTGAGATGGAGTCTTGCTGGTGATGCTGGAGTGCAATGGCATGACCTCAGCTCACTGCAACCTCCACTTCCTGGGTGTAAGCAATTCTCCTGTCTCAGCCTCCCGAATAGCTGGGACTATAGGTGTCTGCCAACATGCCCAGCTAACTTTTGTATTTTTTTTTTTTTTGAGATGGAGTCTTGCTCTGTCGCCCAGGTTAGAGTCGGTGGCGTGATCTCGACTCACTGCAACCTCTGCCTTCAGGGTTCAAGCGATTCTCCTGCCTTAGCCTCTCAAGTAGCTGGGACTACAGGTGCCAGCCACCACGCCTGGCTAGTTTTTGTATTTTTAGTAGAGATTGGGTTTCACCATAATGGCCAGGCTGGTCTCTAACTCCTGACCTCAAGTGATTTTCCTGCCTTGGCGTCTCAAAGTGCTGGGATTACAGGTGTGAGCCATTGTGCCTGGCCTCAATCTCTTCACTGCGATGTTCTCCTAGTCTCTGCCTGGGTTCCCTCTCCCTGTCCCACAGCCTGGAAACGCTCGGCGCACGAAGCTGGGGCAAGTATAGGGCTCATCCCATCTGTCTCTCGTGCTTTAGCGATCACCTTCATTTATTACCTGGTGTCTGGTTGTAAAACCTATTGCTTTATGTATTTTGGTTGTTTCTTGAGGATAGGTAAATCTGGTCTGTGTTTCTCCATCTTGGCCACAAGGAGAAGCTGATGCAGAAATAGGCATTATCATATATTTGTAAAATGTTCGAGTTTCTTTTCTCATGGAAAATTGCAAACAGAAAGCAATGCAAAGAGGAAGACTGTATGATTCGGTTTTCACGCTGCTGATAAAGACATACCCAAGACTGGGTAGTTTACAAAGAAAAGAGGTTTAATTGACTCACAGTTCCACGTGGCTGGGGAGGCCTCACAATCATGATGGAAGGCAAAAGGCATGTCTTACATGGTGGCAGGCAAGAGAGAATGGGAGCCAAGCTGAAGGGGTTTCCCCTTATAAAACCATCAGATCTGAGACTTGTTCACTACCACGAGAACAGTATGGGGGAGACCACCCCCATGTTTCAGTTATCTCCCAGTGGGTCCCTCCCACAACACGTGGGAATTGCGGGAGCTACAATTCGAGATGAGATTTGGGTGGGGACACAGCCAAACCATATCAAATACCATGACGAGCTCCATGATCTAGCCCAAAGCTTCTGCAATCGTCCATCTCACTGCATTATTTTCAGTAAGACGAAAGCCACACTTCCCTGGCTTTAATCCAAACCACGCCTCACTTCTCATGGATGCTGTTAACAGTTGACCCCAAATGGGAGTGGAAAAGTGACGCCGCGCCCTCCCAGGACAGGGACAGCACCCAGCACCAAATCCAGGGCTGGGACCACAGTCCCCAGGCCCCAGGCTCACTCGCAGGAGCACGGCTCCCACAGCCCGAACCCCAATGTGGACGCCAAGACTTTCCAGTCTGAGTCCTTCTGAAGTTTGCAGCCACAATGGACCATACGCGGGCGATTACTGATCCTGAAAAGGAAGAAATTGCGGTGTTTCTGAGAGTGAAACTTACCCCACCCTGCCCTTCCCGCCCCGCGTTCGATGGCGAGCGTACCCCCAGCAGCTATCCCGGCGTGCACAGACACTCAGACACTACCAGATCAGACATGGGTGGTTAACAAGTAATTCATTTAGTCTCCATCATAACCACTTAGCAATCTGTTTCCTCTCTATTTCCTGTTCGGAGACCTTTGGATGTGCCAACCTGAATAATTGATTGGAGCAGAAAAGCCTCAAGCCTTTGAAGTCCCTCATTAATTACCTGGACAGGAAGAAGGAAGGTTCTCTACTCAGCCACAAAGCGGCTAAACACGATCAAAGAAGCCCTGCCTGGCGTTGATGGGTCCCTCCATTAGCCAGAGGCATTATTTCCCCTCGCTGCTGGAGGAATGCTTCTGGAATCTTCTGAGCTGCTGCTGAATGCCACCAACACTGTAACTGGGTGGTGCCACCACCTACCCTAAGTCAAACACACTGGGCTACGACTGATGGAGGCTATCAGCTGAACTGTGCCCCTCTTAACTCCTATGCTGAAGTCCTAATCTCCAGCACTCAAGAGTGTGAGTCTATATGGAGACAGAGACAGGGCCTGTCCAGAGGTAATTATGTGAAAATGACATCATGAGGAAGAGCCCTAATCCTGTCTGACTGCTGTCCTTATAAGACCCTGAGATGAAGCTGGGTGCGGTGGCCCACGCCTGTAATCCCAGCATTTGGGGAGACCAAGGTGGGTGGATCACCTGAGGTCAGGAGTTCCAAACCAGCCTGGCGAACATGGTGAAACCCTATCTCTACTAAAAATACAAAAAGGAGCTGGGCACAGTGGTGGGCGCCTATAATCCCAGCGACTCGGGAGGCTGAGGCAGGAGAATTGCTTGAACCCAGGAAGCGGAGGTTGCAGTGAGCAGAGATCGTGCCACTGCACCCCAGCCTGGGCATCAAAAAAAAAAAAAAAAAAAAAAAGAACTGGAGGTCTGTACACGGGCACACATAAACAGATGACCACAGAGGACCCAGGGAGAAGGTGGCACCTACAAGCCATGGAAGGAAGCCTGAGGAGGACCCAGCCCTGAGACACCTTGATCTTGGACTTCTGGACTCCAGAACTGTGAGAGTCAACGTCTTTTGTCCCAGCCACCCTGTTTGGGGTGCTTTGCTGTGGCAGCCTGAACTACGACAGACACCACGGCCTGAGCTAGCTGCAGAGCTGGGAGGGAGGCTGCAGGTGCCTGTATGTATGCCTCCAACCCAAACACTTCAAACCAGAACTCAGTGAGGAGATGGCCGCAAAAGAGTTAATGGCGAGAATGGAAGTGAGATGGGTGTGGGCCATCAGCTGATGGCGAATACTGGAGGTCAGGTGCAAACGGGCAGTGAGGCCAGTGGGAGGTGGCGGAGTCTGACTCTGCTCGCGATGGATTCCGTGAAGGGATCGGAGCAGAGCTTCCAACACGGAGAACCTAGAAAGCAGCTGCAGCTGCTGCCTCCTCCACGAGACTTAACAGCTGGGGAGGCTGGAGCCGGGGATCCTTCGAGAGGTGGGGCTGTCTCCAGCACCAGGAAGAGTCCTCGATTCCTCTTTGAAACCGCCCTGGAAGTGCGCTTAAGGGCAGAGCTCGGGCAGGGCACCGCCTTGAAAGAAAACGCAGCCGGTGAAGCTTCCTTCCCTCCCTCAAGGCTCCGTGAAAGCTCTTTCCAGAGAGCATCTCTGTTTGATAACCTCGGAAATGCTTTCAGAACGAGTCCGAGGAACTCATTTAATGGATTCTTGGAGGCAGCTGCAATCCTCAGAGCTCTGTGAAGCTGGGGAACTTATTCTTGGTAGAACCTCCAGCTGGAGAGAAACTGTTTGAATTTCCCCAAAGCCAATTCGAGTTGCTGTTCCTCCTGGGAGGATGAATCTCCTGGCACCTCCCGTCTCCCAGGCAGGCAGTGGATTGCTGCTGCCTGCCCAGTTCTCCTGGCCGGAGCTGTTCTTTTCAGCAAGTGGGCAGGGTGGCCTGGCCAGGCACGGTCCACCTGGGAGGAGCTGGGCTCTGGGAGCAATTCTGCCAGATAAACCACCCTTTGGCGGGTGTGGCTCCAAGGCCACCATGGCTAGACCACCCCCTCTTCCTTCCTGGCAGAGGATTTGAACCCTTGGCACCACAACCCAGCTGTTGACAGATGGCGGAGAAGCCTGTGTCCAGCAAGAGCGCAGCTGTGTGGCCAGTGGACTCGGCGTCCACGGCGCAGCAACTGCTCACATTCTGTGAAGGTGCTTGAGGCTGCCACGTACCCTTTCCCCGTCTTCAGGCACGAGCATGCAGGCTCCACTCCCGCTGCTGGACTTACAGTGAACGGAGCCAGGAGAGCGAGTCTGCCCTGCCTCGCCCTAGATTCTGCAGGAAGGTCCCACCCGAACCACCTCGGTCCCACGGAGAGGGAGATCCTCTGTGCTCTCAGCACCAATCGGACTGAGGACAGTCCGAAACCTTCCGGCAGCCCGAGCCCAAGTGTATAGTGACCCCAGGGGAGGCTGGTGGCCAAACCATGCTGCCGGGTCCCGGGGATTGGGCTTGGTAGTGCCTGGGGTGCTCCTGCTCATGCCCCTGGTGGACCCATCTTGCCCTGGTTTCCAGCTGTGGGGAGCAGGGAGCAGCTCCGGGGCTGGCTGAGTTAGCAGGACTTGGGTCCCCAGGGGGAAGGCTGCTCCTGGGCTGCTGTGCTGGGCAGAGGGTGGGCGGCGGGGCTGACGCGTGATGAGGCCCAGGAGAAGAGGCATGGATGGTGCTGCTGGCCGCTTTCCCATCTCACCTCTGCTGGTGCCGCAGCCCTCTCCTTTCTGCAGCTGCCCCCAACATGGAGGCTCGGCTAGCCCTTGGACTCAAGAGTGCCCGGTGACCCCGTTTCCCAGGCCACAGTGATTGGCTGAGGGATGGTCATCCAGGCCAATCAGAATCCTGCCCGGGTTTTTCCTCTACATCTGCTGGGGAAGATGCTCTGTGGGGGGCTGTGATGCTGGCAGATGTGTGAGCAGGGAGGGGGCTCCTCAGCCGGGGGAAAGGCTGAGGCTGGCACAGGAAAGGAGCAAGGGCAGGAGGCCGGTCCGAGAAGGCAGGGACGGCAGTACAGAGCGAGACAGAGACACCCACTGAGACACAGACACAGAGACATGC
>NW_022436954.1:839118-857266 GCF_009761245.1 Sapajus apella | reverse complement strand
ACGCAGAGCGAGACAGAGACACTCACTGAGACAGAGACACAGAGACATACAGAGAGACAAGAGAGCAGAGTGAGAGACAGAGAAAGAAAGAAACAGGTGCAGAACAAGACAGAGAGAGACACAGAGGAGAGAGAGACAGAGGGATGGAGAGATAAACACAGAAAGACAGAGACAGAGACACAGAGAGGAGAGAGACACAGGAGTGGAGAGACAGAAGAAGAAACAGAGACAGAAAGGTGAGAGAGAAAGAGATTAACAGGTACAGAGAGAGACAGAGACAGAGAGAGAGACAGAGAGAAGAGACAGGAGAGAGAAGAGAGACAGAGATAGAGGGGTAGAGAGATAAACACAAAGTCAGAGAGATAGAGACAAAAACACCCAAAGAGAGAGAGACAGAGACACAGAGAGGAGAGAGAGGGAGAAACACAGAGACGGAGGAGAGTGAGAGACAGAAAGAGATAAATAGGTATAGAGAGACACAGGCAGAGAACAGAGTCACAGAGACAGGAGAGAGACAGAGAGAGAGAGAGGGATGGAGAGATAAAGACTGAGTGACAGAGACAGATACAGAGAGGAGACAGAGAGAAGAGAGATACAGAGAGGGAGACAGAGACACAGAGAGAGTCAGGCGCCCAGAACCCCTGTGGCCTCCTGCATCCAGCTGCTCAGTCCCCTGCACATCACTCACCTAGGAAGCTTTAGCTGTCGGGTTGGGCCTCATAAGCTGTCGCTACCTGACTGTTTTCTGACCTATAAAAATGGCAGCTTCACAAGGCTCGACTATTCAGACAAGAGGCAGCCTCCATGGCTTGCAGTCGGGAGAGTCCTGGAGGACGTGGGTTTGGCCGGCGGCCACGCTGACCTGCAGGAGCCCTGCCCCTTTGAAGCCCTTCCTGCTTTTAGATCTGCTGGGTTTGCAAGGGGCCTAGATCGCTCCCATTCTTGATGATTAATTTTCTAAAAATGGTATTTCTAATTCCTGAGGTTAGAACTTCAGGCCCCAGCGCCTCCCCGGGGTGCACGCTCGGGAGGCTGTGGTCAAAGGTACCCCCGCCCGCTGCAGGACCGGGACCAGGACTGGGGTCCCGTCGCCAGGCTTCCTAGGGAGGCCTTGCCCTGAAAGGGGCCCTGGGCAGCCGCGCCGCGCACTCCTCCGCTGGACAGGGCTGGTCCCTCACCTGCTCTGCTGCAGGCCCAGGGCTGCCTCCACGGCTGCCACCTCCAGTGGTGTGTGTGGGCTGCAGCTTCAGACAGGACCCCCTACAGGATCACTGCAGCCCAGCTGGCTCCACGAGAGGAAGCGCCAAGGAGCTGGAGGATGTGGGTGTACCCCAGTGGGGAGTGGGGTGCCGTAGGCCGACGCCCTCCAGGATCAGTGCCCACACCCACCAGGGCCTCACAGTGAGCCCCCTTTGGAGCTACGGGTGCAGTTCCAGGATGCACACCGCTCGCCATCCAACTGGAGATGTGTGTGGGGCTCTGAGAGTGGACAGCCTTCATCAACCCTGCAGTTGTCTCATGCAGAACACACCCACGCTGCATCCTGTGTGTCAGTGCACTCCTGTGCCGTGGTGTTCATGGTGTCAGCCTTCTTCCTTCTGAAGCAATCCAGGAGGCTCAGAAAACCACAGCAGCCGGGCCCCGGAGGTGGATGCTAGGGAATGACTCCCCCGGCTTCTGCAGGCCTCTCGGACCCTGTCCAGCCTCTCCCAACACCCGCTGGAGGTCAGGAGTGTCCACTCCGGGGTCAAGGCCAGGCTCTCCCTCTGCTCCTGTGTTTGTGACTGTCCACTGCCCTGCAGGAGATGGTGTCTAATCCTGCCAGCTGCATGCCAAGGACAGTGTTGTGGGCATGAAATAAGCTTCAAACACCTTGTGGATATTCACCTTAGAGGCTGAGTGGCTTCCCGTTATCCACAGCCCAAAATGGAAGCACGGAGAATCAACAGCAGACTCTCGGCGAGGCCACTGGGCCTGGCCAGGCCCTCTTCAGAGAAAGGGCATGCTGGCAGGCCCTGGATACTTGGATACCATTGTGCTGCTTTTTCTTTGAAATAAAATGTTCATTTTCCAATATGAAAGTGTAGATGCCACCCCCACCACGTGTTCACTCCCAGCTGAGCTGGAGTAGCCCGCTGGCCCTGCAGGCTGACCAGTGGCCTTGGGTCTACGGAGGAGAGGTGAGCTGAGCCTGGCAGAGTCTGTCCTTGGGGAAGAACCAGGGGATGCAGGTCGCTGTGCAGGGAGCTCAGTTGGAGGTCCCTACAGGCAAGGGCAGGGGTCTGTGTAGAGGAGTCGGCAAAGGAGGGTGGTGTGTGCAGGGAGAAGTGGTGAGGCCTGCAGAGAGGGAGGGACGAGGCAGCAGGGGCCCCAGGGAGGAGTGGAGGGGAGGGAGAGGGAATCGGAAATGAGGAGGGGAGGGCTGGGCGCTGTGGGCTGAACGTCTGTGTCTCTGCGACATTCCTGGGTGAGACCCTAACCTCCAATGGCATGGTGTTAGGGGTGGGACCTCTGGGAGGAGATTAGGTGGGGAGGGTGGTGTCCTCACAAAAGGGACCCCAGAGAGCTCACTTACAGTCTCTCCCTCTGCCACGTAAGCACATGAGAAGGCAGCCGTCTATACACCAGGGATGGGCCCGTGCCGGAACCTGGCCCTGCCGGCATGCTGCTCTCTGGCTTCAGCCTCCAGAACTGGGAGAAAATCAACTCCTGTTGGTTTTTTTTTCTGAGACGGAGTCTCACTCTGTCGCCCAGGCTGGAGTGCAGTGGCGTGATCTTGGCTCACTGCAACCTCCGCCTCCCGGGTTCAAGCCATTCTCCTGCCTCAGCCTCCAGAGCAGCTGGGATTACAGGTCCCCACTACCACGCCCGGCTAATTTTTGTATTTTTAGTAGAGATGGGGTTTTGCCATGTTGGCCAGGCTGGTGTTGAACTCCTGACTTCAAGTGATCCTCCCGCCTCATCTTCCCAAAGTGCTGGGATTACAGGCATGAGCCACTGTGCCTGGCCATCCCTGCTGTTTTGAAGCCCCCCAGACTAGGGTACTTTTGCCCCAGCGGGTTTAGTTGACTCAGACAGAAGGGAAGGGATGAAAACGAGGGGAAGAGGGAGAAGATGGAAACAAGGGGAGAAGGCCCCTCTGTTCCCATGACATTCCAGTCCTGGCTTCACAGAAGAAGACACAGGGATGGCCAGTAAGAATAAGAGATGCCCCAGCACCAGGGGTCTCCAGGGAAATGTGGGCTATAGTCACAATGAGATGCCACCTCACACTGTTCCCAATAAAAAGATGACCCAGGCCAGGTGCAGTGGCTCACGCCTGTAATCCCAGCATTTTGGGAGGCCAAGGCGGATGGATCACGAGGTCAGGAGTTCGAGACCAGCCTGACCAACATGGCAAAGCCCCGTCTCTACTAAAAATACAAAAGTTAGCTGGGCATGATGGCGAGCACCTGTAACGTCACCTACATGGGAGGCTGAGGCAGGAGAATTGCATGAACCCAGGAGGTGGAGGCTGCAGTGAGCCAAGATCACACCACTGCACTCCAGCCTGGGAAAACAGAATGAGACTCCATCTCAAAAAAAAAAAAAAAAAAAAAGGGACACACACCAAGTGCCAGTGAGGCCTCAGAGAGGCTGGACCTCCACACATAGCTGGCAGGGGTGCAAGATAGTGCGGCTGCTTTGGGAGACCACTTGGTCATCTCCTAAAGTCACACATCCGCCTGCCACCTGGCCCAGCCCTTCCTCTTCTGAGTATCCAAGAGAAATGAAGGCACCCGTCTACCCCATCTACCCCAAGTCTAGTGCACGTACACTCACAGCAATGTTATGTGCAGTAGGTCAGAATGGGTGCAGCTGAGCATCCATCAACCACGACTGTCACCAGTGTGGGCCATCCACACAATGAAGGCCCCTCACTCAGCAACGTGAAGGAACGGGCTGCCAGTACACACACACCTCAGAGTAATCATGCTGCCTGAGAGGAACCAATCCAAAAAAGAGCATCGGCTGCGTGACTCCATTTTAAGTGAAACTCTAGAGGCTGCAGACAGCTGTGATGTGACGGGGCTGGGCAGTCATGGCAGTGGTGGTGGTGGGGTGGGGGCGGGGTGGGAGCTAGCCAGCTGGTGGATTGACCTTGGCAATGGTTTCCCAAGAACACACACATCTGAAAACGTAAAGAACTGTACAATTTAAATATGTGAAGTTGATGGTACATTGATTATGCCCTAATAGTTTGTAAAAAGTATATCATGATATTACCGATACCACAGGGGAGGCTGCCCCATGCGTCTGTGTGCGTGGGGGATGTGGCATTTGATATAAAGAGGAGTTACTGGGACCTAGACATGAAGATGATGCCGGGGGCCCCTGCTAGGTTGACGAGGTCACGCCTCAGGTTCTGGGAGACAGCTGGAGTCCACATCCCACGCAAGTCCCTGGCTGCCCCTGAGGGTGAGGAGGGGAAATGGGGCAGCTGATGCCCTGAGCCCCCGACCCCACTCCTCACTTTGGCAATCGGCCACTTTCATGCTCTGTCTGACTTAGAGTCTGCAAAGTGCTTCTCACACTGAGGACTTCAGGCCACACCTACCATCCTGGCGACAGTGGAGCCCGCTGGGGGCCCTGAAAGGCCTGGGCTGACATGGTCTTGGGCTCCACACCCTGCCCCAGGGGCAGATGACACTATGCCAGGTTCTCTCCAGCCGCCAAGACCCATCCTCCCCGCCCCCAGCCCTGGTCCTTCTCCAAACACAAATGGTTCTCACGGAAGTCTGGTCTCCTCCTGCCAGCACCAAGGGGCGGCCAAGCCCCCAGCATGGTGCTGATGGAGAGCTCAGCCAGTCCCTCTTGTCTATGACCACAGGGCTCACAGCACTCATGGCAGCCCCTGCCCCAACCTGCTTAGACCTGCCTCAGTTTACCCTCCTGATCAATCTCCAGGTGAGCCGTCACAGACTGCGGAGGTCTGGTCCAAAGGCAGAGCCAGCCCGTGCTTGTTTGGGACCTTTCTTTTGAGCTTCTCCACCTTCCCCACAGCCTGCTGAGAACTCATACCACAGGGCACTCAATTCCCCATCTTCCCCACCGGGAGAGGCAACAGCAGGGTGCGGGGGTGGTCTTTGGAGGCAGGAGAACAGGCTGACTTGATGCCTGGCTCTGCTGCATCCCAGCACTGCAACTGTGACTGACCACCTAATATCTCCCATTCATTCATTCATTCATTCATCATTCATTCATTCACTCACTCACTTACTCACCCAGTCACTCAGTCACCCACTCAGTCACCCACTCAGTCACCCACTCAGTCACTCACTCAGTCACTCACTCAGTAACTCACTCACTCAGTCAGTAAGTCACTCACTCAGTCCCTCACTCAGTCATACACTCAGACACTCAGTCACTCACTCACTCAGTCACTCACTCAGTCACTCAGTCAGTCACTCACTCAGACACTCAGTCACTCACTCACTCAGTCACTCACTCACTCACTCAGTCACTCACTCACTCAGTCACTCACTCACTCACTCAGTCACTCACTCGCTCAGTCACTCACTCAGTCCCTCACTCAGTCACTCACTCAGACACTCAGTCACTCACTCACTCAGTCACTAACTCACTCACTCAGACACTCAGTCACTCACTCAGTCAGTCACTCACTCAGACACTCACTCACTCACTCAGTCACTCACTCAGTCACTCAGTCACTCACTCAGTCCCTCACTCAGTCACTCAGACACTCAGTCAGTCACTCAGTCACTCAGTCAGTCAGTCACTCACTCACTCAGTCACTCACGCACTCAAGTCACTCACTCACTCAGTCACTCACTCAGTCACTCACTCGGTCACTCAGTCACTCAGTCACTCACTCAGTCACTCACTCAGTAACTCACTCACTCAGTCACTCAGTCACTCACTCACTCAATCCCTCCCTCCTCACTCACTCAGTCACTCACTCACCTGACTCTGGGGCCATGGCTTCTCCCATTTTCACACATTTGCACTTTGCCAAGGGACTTTTAGTGAGTGTTCCTTTGCCCATGAGAGTGGCCTAAAGGGCCTCCGTCCCCTTCTCTGACTCCGCCTGCAATCCTGGCCCCACCACAGAGCAGGAAGAGAAGGAGGGGCTGGCTCTGATGGAATCCACCCTGTGCACTGGGACGCAGCTGTTCTGCATCCGGGGAGCACAGACCCAGGGGGTCAGCCTGTGGACTGGGGGATTATGTCACATGTCTGCCGTAGTGCTGGGACACCCAACACATGAAACCCCCTCTGAAACCATTATGGTTGGCAGCCTTATATAAGAAACTCCGACCCCAAACCTCACTGCCCGGAAAGTTTTCTTTCCTTTCCTTCCCTGTCCTCCTCATTTTGCCATGATACCCTGAGGCTGAGTAGAAAGACCCCCGAGATGAGTCCCACCTGCCCTGCAGGCCCCGCCCAGCCATCTACAACCCCATCCCCACACTCACACTCACACACAGAAAGCCACACGCACAAAGGGCATGTTTCTGTTTTAAAACCTTCACTGCCGCAGATCCATGGTGCATTCAAGCCGGGCCCTCCTTCCTCCCTGCTCCGGTCGGGGGCATGGACAGTACATTGACTGGGAAGGACACTGGGGTCCAGGCCAAGCCACCCAGGTGGGCAGCAGAGGGACAGTCACCAAACCCAATGTGACTGTGAAAGTACAAAAGCTGGCCAGGTGCGGTAGCTCACGACTGTAATCCCAGCACTTCGGGAGGCCAAGGTCAGGAGTTCAAGACCAGCCTGGCCAACATGGCAAAACCCCATCTCTAATAAAATACAAAAAAATCAGCTGGGCATAGTGGTGCGCACCTGTAATCCCAGCTACTTGGGAGGCTGAGTCAGGAGAATTGCTTGAACCCAGCAGGCAGGGGTTGCAGTGAGCCGAGATCACACCACTGTACTCCAGCCTGGGCAACACAATGAGACTCTGTCTAAAATAAATAAAACACAAAAAAGAAAAAATTACAAAGGCCAACAGACTCAGCCCAAAGCAGGGAAATGGAGTCCCCTGGGGTGGAGATTAGACACCAGGCTCCTCTTTACGATTCCCTCGCCTCCACCTTTGGTATTTCCACATATTTTGCAATGTGTGCTTGCTTCACAGAGTATAACTAAATCAACACTCAGGTGGTGGGGGTGAGGGATGAGAGAGGGCTATATGATGACTGCTGACAGGCTTCTGCGTAGCCCCAGCACGTGGTGGGGGATGGGGTGGAGAACTTTGAGGGGGTGGGCTGGACAGAGTGGAGGATCCTGAACTCCCATGAGGCTCTCAGGAGCTAGGCTGGGGCACTGGTTGGTTTTCATTCCTTACCGCAGAATCCCCTGGGCTTTGCTGCAGCCTGGCAGTGTCAGGGGCTCTGTAATTATTTGCTGGTGGAGTCAACTGAGTGCTGAGAGTCATAAGTGAGCTTCTGGATGCTGCATCTCCCGTTTCCCTAGAGTGGGAATGTGTCTCCCACCCCCACCCAGAGCATCTCATGGGTTTGAATTGTGGCAGACATACTCCTGGAATGTGAGCACCGGGCCAATCATGTCTACGGGGAACCATCTGTCTCTCAGCACTTCTTATGAGCCCTTGGTTTTCACAGGTGCTGGGGTGCAGCCAAAGACAGGAGAGACTGGGGGTGCAGGGTGACAGAGGCATGGAAACTGCAGGCGAAGATGGGGCACCGAGCCCTCCTGCCAGGGCTCCCTTGGACCCCATCACCTCCCGGGGAGGCAGCCACGCCAGCAGGGAGCACCGGACACAGAGTCAAAAAACCCACACTCCCAGCCTAACTTGCCCTTACCAGCCTGAAGGAGTTACCTGGCTCTTTCGGAGCCTCCTTTTCCCCATCAGTGAGACCCATCTGGGATGCTCAGGGCAGCTGTGAGGCAATGAAAGTCCCTGCAAACAGGTTTCATCATCTCCTTCTCTCTCTGTTTTCTCCCCTGCTAAATAGGGCAGTAGTGCTGCCAACCCCGAGGGGGCCGTGAGTCAGCACCGAGGACAGAGCAGGCAGATGGTCAACACTTGGGGAGTGCCGGTGGCTCTCTAGAAATAATGAGTATCATGCAGTTACCGGAAGGGGTGGCCAGGACACCGTGGGAGCCCAGGAGAGTGCCAGTCCTGCACCTGCCACAGAGGCCACGGCCACTGCCTCCCTCCCCGGGGACGAGCTCCTCCAGTGCCCCCGGCCCCGCATCACCAGGCGCTAGCCTCTTCCCTCAGTCTGGATACGGTGACACAGACGTGACACCATGGAGCCCAGACACCCTCAGGAGGACTTGTGATCCCCGCGCAGTGAGAGGAAGGAAGAGTAGCTCAGAGCCACGCCTTTCTGGAAAGCATAATAAGGGATCATCAGTG
Organism: Sapajus apella; assembly: GCF_009761245.1. NCBI lineage: Eukaryota > Metazoa > Chordata > Mammalia > Primates > Cebidae > Sapajus > Sapajus apella. The sequence continues at coordinate 848,880 of NW_022436954.1, read as the reverse complement.
TCAAAACCCCGAGCTCCGGGCAGGGGACATGATGGCTCCAGCGACCCCAAGACCACCAGGAATGACCCAACCATGTGGACAGCGAGGAGGTCCACGGCCACACCTGTCTCCTTGGTGGAGCTGCTTCATGACACCCACAGACCACAAGACACCTCTGGGCTGGGGAGAGTTACATGACTCCCAGAGCCTCAGTTCCAGTGCACATGGGGACCAAAAGCCACAGGCGGGTTTGCAGGATTGAGCCAGGTAATGGGCGTGGGGTCCAGGTCAGTGACCGTCCCCAGGCCCACGGGCACTGCTGCTGCTTCTCTCGCAGGGGAATCAGCCTTTCCTGATTTTCGTGAAACAGACAAGGCAGCAGATTGATGTGAGGGGCCAGGCCCGGCTCCCTGCCCAGGCCCGCCCCCACCGGAGCATTCAGGGACTGGACTCACGGCTCCTTGCGCTGGTCACACTGCACCCCACAGCCTGGGTGGGCTGACACACAGAGGCAAACTGTGCGCCCCCATTCCTACAGTAAAGTCCTGACCTTCCCCCAACCTCAGAACCTGACTGTATTTGCGGATAGGGCCTTTAAACAGCTGATTAATTTACGATGAGGCCATCAGGGTGGGTCATAATCTAGGGGGACTGATGTCCTTTAGGGAGATGAGGTCACTGACACACTGAGGGGGGACGACCTGTGAGGGCACAGGGAGAAGGCGGCTGAACACGACCCCAGGAGAGAGGCTACAGGAGGAACCAGCCCCGCGCAGCTTGATCTGGTGCTCCAGCCGTCAGAATGAGCCCACCGACGTCCCGTGTAAGTCCTCAGTCTGTGGGGCGCTGTGGTCAGCCTGAGCTGACTCAGACACACAAAGACACACTGACTTAGTGCAGTGCTGTGGCGGCTCTTACACAGTACTCTCGCCACTGCATGGACAGAAAAGCGGCCCACAGGAACGGCGCCTGTCCAAGGCTGGACTCGAACCCCGGCCGAAGTCCTGCAGGGCGCGGTCTATGTCCCAGAACCACAATAGGCTGCAAGAAACGGATGCTCCTGCCCCCTAAAGACAGGAGGAATGCAGATTGCTTTTGAATTTTTATTCCAGCCCCACAAGAGTGGGTTTCAGGAACGGCACCTTCCCTGCTCACCTGAGGATGGTAACATTGTCGGTGCAGAAGGCAAGGTCTCAGGGAGGACACGCCCATGACAGGAGTCACAGCCTTCCCATCCTGAACCACAGCATTGCATGGCCCCAAGTGCTCATGGCCACGACGGGCTCTGGGGGCCAACAGTCTTTATTTGCACTAATCTGACAATGACAGTGGTTCCTCCTCCGTGAAATATACAGTGTGTCCCCGAGAAGGTGGGGGCCCTGGGGCACATCTCACAGGCAGAACCTTCATCTCACACCTTCCCTAACCAGCTGGGTGCCTGGCCTTGTGCTTGGTGACATAGAATCTGCTAGTTTACATGAACTGGCGCAATAGGATGGCCTACGGAAGGGTTTAGCCCAGTGTAGAGATAACCAAGACTGGCTTTCTTTTCAAAGAAGGACGATTGTTCTCTCCTTGAAAATATTACTTATTCATGATGCTTTAGCTGCTGGGGATGCCATGAGCCCAGAGACCATCTTCCTCAGCTGCTCTTAGTCCTTCCCCGGACTCCCCACAGGACGGGTGGCCTCCCCTTACAGACCAGCCCCACACACCACAGCATGAGCGGGTGCTCTCTCTCCAGCTGTTGCTGAATACAGGGGCTTGGGAACCAGAACACAGAGGAGCATGAATGCAGGTGGGAACCAGGCTGGTGCTGGATCCAGGGGAGCAGGAATGCAGGGTTACACACCTTCGCCCCTACTCTGACTTATTAAATTAGGTCTTGCTCAGATTCTGGGCCCAGCCCACCCCTGGCAAGGTGGCCGAGGGTGTGGGCACCTTCCCAGTCCAACCCTGCCTTGTGCTGGACGTGGGGCATGATATTTTTCAAGAACATAATTTCCAGCCGGTGGGCTCACTGTGCTGCCTTAGCATCTACATGAAACACAGATCAAAGCCCCTCACTGGAGCATGAGGTTTCCCCGAAAAGGCCCAGCTGTGGGACAGGGCAATGGTGGCGGCTCTGAGGACAGCCAGGAGAGGCTGCAGCTGGCACCCCATCCCTTCCCTTCCTCCTGCCCAGAAAGCGGGGGTCACAGGCCACCCCATGAGGCAAAGCCCAGTGCTGGATGATGGCATGAATGTAAGACAGGCATGGGCTGAGCTGCGCCTCAGGTGGCGTCTCCTGGTTTGGGCTGGATCCTAGGACCCCAGGTGTCCCAGGACCCGTTCTGTGCAGGTCAGCCTAGTGGTCAGCAGGGCCATGGCCCCCAAATATCCATGCCCTAATCCCCGGGACCTGTGACTATGTGACCATAAGTGGCAAAAGGGACTTTGCAGATGTGAAGACCTTGAGACGGGGAGATGGCCCTGATGTTCAGCGTCATCACAAGGATCCTGATAAGTGGAGGAGGAGCCAGGAGGAGCAGAGCTGGGGAGGTGAGGATGGAAGCAGAGGTCGGAGGGATGAACTGCTGCCTGGAGATGGAGGAGGGGCCACAAGCCAAGGAACACAGGCAGCCTCTAGAAGGCAGAGAAGGCAAGGAAACAGGCTGTCCCGGGGGCTCCAGCAGAGCCCAGCCCTGACCACAGTTTGACTTTAGCCCAGTGAGCCCCATGCTGCATGTCTGGCTTCCAGAACCCTAGGACAATCAACATGTGTTGTTTGAAGCCACCAGGTTCACGGTGACTTGCTGCTCCTGCCTCAGCCCCAGGAAGGGCACAGCTGACTTCTGCAGAGGCTGAGGACACCAGAAAGCTGTGGACATCCACGTGGCTGCTGCGAGGGGGCGCTTTGCAGACCAACCCCTCCCTTTTGGTCATTAATAAATGGGGCGGGGGCAGCTTGGCTGAGGGGCGGCACAGGCTTGCTGGCTACATGTTGCAACGGAAGATCCTGTCATAGCCACAAGGTGGGAGCTCAGCCCTGCACCCCAAGTGGCCCCGGTGTCCAGGGGTCCACCAGCAGGCTGTCTCTGAACGTCCCTTTGTCACTGCAGACCACGCCAGCCTCCAGAACTCTCCATCGCATCCTTTGCCCACCTGCATGATGAAATCAGGCCGCCAATGAGTGGGCTGCTGGGGACCCGGCCTCGTCTGGGCAGTCTGGGTTTGATCGGTGTTGCCAGAGGAACGCGTGGACCCCACAGGGCCTCAAGGTGAAGGAGGAGAGAGCAGTGTTCTGCCAGGACCAAGGACAGCGCCATGGTGTTGGCTCCTCCCACTCCTCAGGCCTGAGGCCGCTCCCCCACTGGTGGCTGCCTGGCCAGGGCCAGGGCTGGGGCAGGCGGGAACAGCGAGGCCAGCGGCCCGGCTCACAGGCACATCTTCATGCCAACCTGAGGCCTCAAGGCCTGTGCCGCTCTCAGAGGCCAGAGCTGGTTTGGCTGTGGGGAGATTTGGGGGGCTCATCTGCTGTTCCCTCTGTGGACCCCAGGTCCTGCTGTACACGTGTGTGGGCGTACACACCACACCCTCCATGGCTCTGCCCTGACCCAGAGCCCACCAGGTCTAGGGGCTCTCAAAGTTCTGGCCCTTCCCCGTCATCAGCACCTAAGTGTTATCTCCAGGCCTTCTGAGGGGTGGCCGGGGAGGGAAGATGCCCAATTTAGGGACCCGATGTGCCCGGACTGAGAATGGATAAAGGCTCACAGCACTTCCTTCTCCAGAAGTCACTGTGAGGATCTCCGTCAGGGACAATGGCAAAAAGCAAGCCTAGCATTTGGAGGATGGGGGAAGGAAAGCCCTCGTGGTCACTGGAATGAAACTCCAAACCCGACCAGCTGCCCCAGTCACCGAGGACAGGCCTCCGTCTTCCTCAAAGGCAGCATCTTTCTAGCGGAACAGCAAATCCTGCATGACATTAAGGCTTTTGGTGCTTCATTTCTTGTGATGTTACTATTTTTTCACTTCTCACCGACACCGTAACTCACTGTACTTTAAAGCTGGCCTGGCCAGGTGCAGTGGCTCAGGTCTGTAATCCCAGCACTTTGGGAGGCCGAAGAGAGCAGATCACCTGAGGTCGGGAGTTTGAGACCAGCCTGGACAACATGGTGAAACCCAGTCTCTACTAAAAATACAAAAATTAACCGGATGTGGTGGTGGTGGGTGCCTGTAATTCCAACTACTTGGGAGGCCGAGGCAGGAGAATCGCTTGAACAGGGGAGGCAGAGGTTGCAGTGAGCTATCACACTTCTGCACTTCAGCCTGGGCAACAGAGCAAGACTCTGTCTCAAAATAAATAAATAAGCAAGTAAGTAAGTTAATAAATAAAGCTAGCTGAAGGCAAAGATTGAAGCCGGGGCCTGGTGCACACAGCGGCATTCCATGAGTATAGACAGCCCAGGCCTGGAGCCGGAGGAACCCACCCCAGGCCTCGCTCTGCCAGCTCTGAGCTGTGAGCGGCGTAGCACCTGCGAAACCACTTACTCTCTCTGGACTCCAATTTAATCTCCTGTAGAGCAAAGCTCCTGATCTCCTCTCTTGGGCATACGAGGGTTGGGGCCAGAAATGTCTGCCAGCCCTGCCCCGAGGCTGATGCACACAGAGGCCACCCTGCTTCCTCCGGGAGCTGCTGGTCAACGGGAGAGGCCAGGCCCAGTCTCCCTTTCCTGCCGAAGAGCTGAGGCCAGAGGAGGGGTCAGCCCGGGGAGAGAGCAGAGAGACTCATGGTGGAGAGTCACAGGGGCTGTCGGCCAGAGAAGGCCTGGGAAAGAAAACAGAGAGGGGCTCCACCCCAGGGGGCCAATGCTGCCATCCTCATGAGGAGAAGGGGCCTGGCATGGGCATCAGCTGAAAGGATGCCTTGCTGTCCCCACCCATCCAGGGCCTCCAAGCCCCTAACTCTATTACTGCTGACTGACGCATGGAGGCCGCCAGCCCCAGCCGGATCCAATTAGCTCACGCACACATGTCTGCAAGTGACGAGGAGGGCTGGGGTGAGATGCTCTGTGCTCAGCGTGCTCAGCAGATGGGACCTGCTCAGCCTCCCTTGGCATCCCTGAGCCAGTGTGTCCCTCTGAGCTCCCTACAGAGATGGCAGGCAGCAGGTCATGCTTAGGCCCGTCTCTGTCTGACCAGTGCGTGTAGGCTGGGGTGGTGGGAGGACATGCAGACTCTCCCTGACCAGTGCGTGTAGGCTGGGGTGGTGGGAGGACATGCAGACTCTCCCTGACCAGTGCGTGTGGGCTGGGGTGGTGGGAGGACATGCAGACTCTCCCCTGGTTCACTGAAGGTCGTCCTGGAGGAATGGGCCTTCTCAGGTCTGGGTGGACAACCAGTTGGGTGTGGGGATGCAGTGTCTCACTTAGGATGTTGTCGGGGTCCCTGCAGGGGCCTTCGCCCGGAGATGACAGCCAAAAGCCAGATGTGCCACAGGCGGCATCCATGTGTGCTACGCGGGTGTTCTAGAAGCTGGTGGAGCTTCAGAAGTGCCTGGGGAGCTTTGCACAAATGCAGACCCTGGGCCCTCTCCCTGGCAATCTGAGTCAGCCAGTCTGGGCTGGGGTGGGCGTGGGGTCTGCATGTCTGAGGAAAAGGACCTCCAGGGGTTGGTGAGGTCTGAGAAGCCCTGGGGAGCACTGGCACGGCCTGCAGTGCAGGAGCTCACTCTCCTGAGGCTTGCCGCAGCCTCGTGGGCCCAGGGTGCTGTCCTGTGGACGGGGGCACTGCTCAGCGCTCCGATGGCCACATGCAGCGAGGAATATGGGGAGGATTGGGGGAGAATCTGTGTGGTGCCTGGCCCCAGGGCAGCAGCACTGAGCTGTGGCTGAGGACATGTAAGGGAGCCGTGGGGGCCAGAGGGTGGATGCCATTGTCTACCTACGGGGTCAGGAGTGCCTCCATAGATGGTGGATTCCCAGGCTGCCTCCGGGAGGCCTAGCAACATCTCCCCAGCTGATACAAGAGGTGTGAGGAGGCCTTGCTGGCACAGGGAGCATGTGGCGAGAAGGTGAGCTGGAGGGCAAGGGACAAGGCCGGGAGCGAGCCGGAAGATTCAGCTGCAGAACGGGGGCCGCCGTGTGACGGGAGCATCCACAGTGCCCGGACCTCCGGGGCTGTGGCACAGGCAGAGTGGGTCCAGCCCTGCCCCACACTGACAGCACAGAGATCGCTCTGTAAATACTGGCAGATGCAATTTCCATGAGCTCTGATTCTTGTAAGGGGCTGGCTGACTTCTGGCTCCAAGGAGGGCAGTGTCAGGAAAGCACAGCTAAATGCCAGCTGCCCAGATGGCACGGAAAGCATGCATTCTGGGTCACCAAATCCCAAGTTCGCTGGGGTTGATCCCCCTCCATAGTGAGTGGCTCAGGATGAAAACCTGGAGCCCGTCCACCCCACGTTCAGTCAGGAGCCTGGTAATGACCCACCGAAGCTGCCCATCCTCTCTGCAGTCTTCTGTCAACTCAGCGGCCAGAGTGATCCTCATCCTCTGTAATCCCACAAGATCTCACTACCACCCCATGGCATAACGCCTGCGGGCTGCCTAGTCCTCAAGGGGTAAAAGCCAGCACGGTCCGGTGGCCGTTCCCATGGCCTGGGCCAGCCACGCCTCCCCTCTCTCCCCTGCCACTCTCAGCAGCTTGCTCAGCCCAGCTGTTTCCTCCAAACTCCAGGCACCACCCGCTGGAATGTTCTTCTCTAGACCACGTGGCTCCTCCTCACCTCCACCACCTTTGTCCTGAAGCTTCCCTGACCACCGTGCATGACTCTGCAGTCACCCCGAGCACGCTCCCCAAGGCCTCATCCCCGGCCGACCCCCAGAACCCTTCACGTCTCTGCCGTGACTGCTGCCTATGACTTGGGTCTGCCTGCTAGCGTGTTGGCTCCATTCTGCCCTTGGTTGGCCCCTGATGTGTCCCCAGCCCTCAGAGTGGGGCCTGGCTCAAGGGCACATTTGCAGGTCCCGTGAGTCCAAAGGTAGGAGGTGGTCACTAAGCCAGGCATCCTGTGCTCGCATCATGTGCAGGGCTGAGTCTGCGTTCTGATCCTGCGTGATGGGTCTGTCATCTGAGTCTTTTTTCTGTCTTTCTGATGCTCTGGCATCCGGGGTTTTGCTGACCCTTGAGGGATGGCCCCTCCAGAGTCAGGTGATTCTTAGAGATAGTAAACAGCTTCCCTGAGAGCTAGACTTTCAAATGCCAACTGACCGAAGCGGAGACCACCCCCACCCCTCCTCCATCCGGCTCCCACACTCCCAGCCACCGTCCCTGCCCTTACCGCCCCAGGGCTGGGCTCCAGACCACCAGGGACAGGCCTTGGGCCCCAGAGCTCTGAAGCTATTCCAGCTGCCAACCCGAAACCCACTTACATTGCCTGCCTTGCCCGCTTCTTCCTGCGGAAATCACGATCAAGCTGCTGTCCACACGTCCCGCCTCCCTCCCTCTGCCTTCTCATAGACCTGGTGCTTCCCTGGGTGGCCCCCAAGGCGTGGCCTTTAACAGCTGTTTCCTGATCCGCTGGCCTCACCCTACTTGAATAATAAAACCTACATTTTAAAACATTGGGGTACACAGGACCCGCCTGACAAAGGACCCAGGAAAGCAAGTCCCTGAAGGTGCTTGTTTTGTGTCATTCCACTAAATGTTCTGAAAAGACAGAGGGGCAGTGCTGGCACAGTCTGGTGCATGCTGGTGTCTGAAGTGGTCTGAGGAGGCACAGACGGTTCAGGGCTGCAGGCAATTCCCTGAAGTCTGTGGCTACCACCCCAGGGGCTTGGCTGCACTGGATTTTGTAGGCGGGGGGGGCACAGTGTGCAGCCTCTCTCAGCTGGCACAGCTCAGACCATAGCACTCCCACTCTGGCTCAAGGGAAATGGTACCATGCTCTGTGCCTTGGGAGACCGACTGACCTAAGGGTGGGCACCTGATCATGGGTGGTCCATCCATTGGCTGGCAGGGGCTAAAGCCAAGAGCTGATGCAAAGGGCACTGCCAATGGGGCAGGGATGGCTAGCAGAGCTAGCTGGACAGGCTGCTTTGGGAAACAGAATTTGGGAACCAGTGACGACAGAACAGACTGGCAGAGTGGGGCAGGGACAGCATGAGGAAGGGGCAGGAAAGCAGCCAGTGGGTAATGCTTCCCCAGGTCCTCAGGGCTCCAGATCCCAGGACACACTGCCCTGTGATACTCTCCAGTCTCACCTGGTATTTAACACAAATTGACCAGAATCCTTCCCTGTTCTTTGTTCCTAGTAAGGACAGGCTTGCTTTTATCCATCCATCCATCATCCATCCACTCATTCATCCATCTATTCACCCGTTCATCCATCTCTCGTCATGTATCCATCTACCCACTTATCCCCCATCCATTCATCCACCCACCCAACTACCCACTCATCTGTCCATTTGCCTACCCATTCACCCACCCATTAGTCCATCGAACTAGCCATCCATCCATCCATGGACCCACCCATCCTCCATTCATCCATCCACTTGACTACCCACCCACTCACCTGTCCATTTGCTCACCCACCCACCCGCTCATTTGTTCATCCAATTAGCCATCCATCCATCCATCCATCAATTCCTTCATCTATTCATACATCCATCTATTCATGTATGCATGCATCCATCTATCCTTGCATCCACGTATGCATGCATGCATGCGTCTTTCTGTCCGTCCGTCCGTCCATCCATCCATCCATCCATCCAACAGCTATCTGAACTGCTTAATGACAACCTCCCATAGGGAGTCAGCTGGGAAAAAGATTCAACCCTGATCCTGTGGAGTTTGCAACTTGGAGGCAACAAATGAACAAGTAGGCACGAGTGTGAAGATTCTTGCACCAGGTGAATTGCACAGGTGCCTGTGCTGGGTTGTGTAATATGGTGGAGGCTATTCTGATTAGGGGGATGGTCAGGGAAGGCTTCTCTAGGATGTGACTGTCAGGCCTGAATGGTGCCCAGGAGTCAGCCAGGGAGGGTGGAGTGCCTGAGGCAAGAGAGCTGGGAGGTGGGCAGCAGGGGCAGTTCAGGAAGATGGGAATGGGGCGCCTCCTCAGGGACCCTCTGGAGGAATCTTTAAAAGCCAGGCACAAGGATCGCTTGCGCCGTAGAGGCGATCCCCTTAGAGGCTCGCTGTGGGCAGGGGTGGCAGGTGCGAGTGGGGCAGGTGCTGGAGCAGAGGCCACCTGTCGGCTTGTTTCTTTTAAGGCACATCCGGGGCTAGTGGCACAGGGGGTCCCAGGGCGTTGTGTGGCTTGTCACTCAGAGCTGGGCACACGGCTTTTCAGAGCGGCCTTGGAAGCCAACTCCGAGGCGGCCCCTGCATGGCCGGCCAAGGGGCACACGCTGCGACGCAGACGCTCAGTACCGATCGCCAGCCTCCGGGACTGTCTCCATGGAAACCAACCGGCAATGAGGGATTCAGCCATTTGAAAAAAGCATTTCCTCCCCTTATTTATGTCTCTTGACCCTTCTCCTAGGGGAATGTCGAGGGCGGCACAGCTCCCAGCTGGAGCCGGGAGTGGGCAGGTGTCCCGCAGGTACCGCTCCCGGGAACAGTGAGGGCTACCAGTGCCTCACCCCCGAGTGGGCAGGGCCTAGAGACGCCAGCTCAGAATACACTGCTCCTGGGAAAGATGAAAATAACGCAGAAAAGGCAAAGTCTCCCTCTTCCCTCCCCCACCTCCCTCCGCTCCCAGGGACGACCTCAAACATCACCCTGGGGAGCTATTCCAGAC
>NW_022436954.1:738675-839018 GCF_009761245.1 Sapajus apella | reverse complement strand
CCTGAAAATCCTGTCAAGCCCAGTGCCACCACAGGAACATCTGTAAACGTGAGAGTCAGGGAAACACGAAATTGGTCTGGGGCATTCTACCATCAAAGGCATCGATAACCGCGCTGCCCCACGCGAAAAGATATTCCCCACATGTTCAGAAAAAAAGAGGTTACAGAACAGTGTGGAACACTGAGTCCGATTTTCAGAGAAAAGGCGTAAAAAAGGACACGGAGGCATATCCTGTTTTATCACTTTGATTGAGCTTCGTGGATACTGCATTTGCCATGAACTAAGGCTTTGGCAACCCAGTGTTGAGCAAGTGTAGTTTTTGGTGGTATTTTTTTTTTCGTTTCTTTTTGAGGTCAAAAAGGGGGTCTCGCTCTGTCACCCAGGCTGGAGTGCAGTGGTGAGATCATAGCTCACTGCAGCCTCAAACTCTTGGCCTCAAGTGCACCTCCCACCTTGACCTCCCAAAGTGCTGGGATTATGGATGTGAGCCACTGTGCCTGGCCTGAGCCAAGTACATCTGTTGGCATCATTTTTCCAATAGCATGTGCTCACTACTTCATGTCTGTGTGTCACATTCTGGCGATCCTCCTAATATGTCAAACTTCGTTAGTGTGACATCTGTCATGCAGATCCATGATCACGGATCTTTGGTGTTACTAGTGTAATTGTTTTGGGGTGCCACGAACTGCACCCATATAAGACAGAGAACTTAACTGATAAACGCTGGGTGTTCTGACTGATCTATCAACTGGCTGGCCCCTCATATCTCCTCATCTCCTTGGGCCTCCCTATTACCTGAGCCACAACAACATTGAAATTAGGCTGATTCTAGCTCATACCTCACATGCCGAGGGAATAAAAAAAGAAATTAGGCCAATTAATAATCCTACAATAGCCTCTAAGTGTTTGAGGGAAAGGAAGAATCACACATCTTCCGCTTGAGATCAAAAGCCAGAAGTGATTAAGCTTAGTGAGGAAGGCATGTCAAAAGCTGAGATCGGCTGAAAACTGAGACAGGCCTCTTGCACCAGTTAGCCAAGCTGTGAATGCAAAGGAAAAGCTCTTGAAAGAAATTAAAAGTGCTACTGCAGTGAACACACAACTGATGGGAAACTGGAACAGCCATATCACTGATAGGGTGGAAGTTTTACTGGTCTGGATAGACCAAGGAGCTGAGGAAATTGCAGGAAAAAAGCCAGAGGCTAGCAGCTTCCATAAAGTTTAAGAAAACAAGCTGTGTCCGTAACATAAACGTGCCAGGTAAAGCAGCAAGTGCTGACGGAGAAGCTGCAGCAAGTTCTCAGGAATGTCTAGTTAAGATCATTGAGGAAGGTGGATACACTCAACAACAGATTTTCATCTGAGACAAGACAGCCTTGCCATCTATTGGAAGAAGCCATCTAGGATTTTTATAGCTAGAGAGAAGTCCATGTCTGCTTTCAAAGCTTCAAAGGACAGGCTGACTCCCCTGTGAGGGGCTGATGCAGCTGGTGACTTTAAGTTGAAGTCAATGCTTATTTTCCATTCTGAAAATTCTAGGGTCTTAAGAATGATGCTACATCTACTCTGCCTGTGCTCTAAAAACGGATCAACAAAGCCTGGATGACAGCACGTCATCCATCCATCCGTTCAACAGCTATTTGCATTATTTAATGACAACCTCCCATAGGGAGATAGCTGGGAAAAAGACAGATTCAACCCTGACCCTGTGGAGTTTGCACCCTGGAGGTGACAACTGAACAAACAGCCACGAGTGTGGTGAAGTTTCTTGCACCAGGTGAATTGCACAGGTGCCTATGCTGGGTTGTGTAATATGGTGGAGGCTATTCTGATTAGGGGGAAGGTCAGGGAAGGCTTCTCTAGGATCTGTTTACAGCATGGTTTACTGAATATTTTAAGCCCGTTGTTGAGACCTACTGCTCAGAAAAAAAAGAGATTTCATTCAAAATGTTACTGCCCACTGACAATGCCTCGGAGGAGATTCATGCTGTTTTCATGCCTGCTGACCCAAGAGCCATTTGCAGTCTAAGCATCAAGGAATAATTTTGACTTTCAATCCTTAATATTTAAGAAATACATTTTGTAAGGCTATGGCTGCCATAGTGATTTCTCTGATGGATCTAGGCAAAGTCAATTGAAAACCTTCTAGAAAGGATTCGCCATTCTAGAGGCCATGAAGCACATCTGTGATTCATGGGAGGAGGTCAGCATGTCAACAAGAGCAGGAGCTGAGAAGAAGTGCATCCCAACCCTCATGGATGACTTGAGGGGTGCAATCCTGCAGGGGAAGAAGTCACTGCAGATGTGGTAGAAACAGCAAGAGTAGACGTGGAGCTGAACCAGCACTCAGGGAGGCCGAGGTGGGCAGATCATGAGGTCAAGAGATTGAGACCATCCTGGCCAACATGATGAAACTCCATCTCTACTAAAAAATTAGCTAGGCATGGTGATGCATGCCTGTAATCTCAGCTACTCGGGAGGCTGAGGCAGGAGAAGAGCTTGAACCAGAGAGCTTCAAGCTTGAATCAGAGGCAGCAGTGAGCCGAGGTCGCGCTGCTGCACACTCTAGCCTGGCAACAGAGTGAGACTCCATCTCAAAAAAAAGAAGTGGAGCTGAAGATGGGATTGAAATGCTGCAATCTCATGAGAAGACCTGAATGGATGAGGAGTTGCTTCTTATGGATAAGCAAAGAAAGTGATTTCTCGAGATGGAATCAACTCCAGGTAAAGATGCTGCAAACATTGTTCAAATGATAACAAAGGATTGAGAATATTCTGAAAGCCTAGTTGATAAAGCAGCAGCAGGGTTTCAGAGAAAAGACTCCAATTCAGAGATGTTCTGCCGTGGGTGAAACGCTATCAAACAGCATTGTATGCCACAGAGACATCTTTCGTGAAAGGAAGAGTCAATGGATGTGGCAAACCTCACTGTTGGCTTATTTTTCGCAATTGCCACAGTCACCCCGGGCTTCAGCAACCACCCCTCTAACCAGTCAGCAGCCATCAACACTGAAGCAAGACCCTCCAACGGCAAAATGATTGTGACTCACCGCAGGCTCTGGTGATTGCTGGCATTTCTCAGCAATAAGGTATTTTAAATAAGATATGCACACTGCTTAGACCTGATGCTGTTGCACGCTTAATAGACAACAGGACAAACACAACTTTTCTATGCACTGGGAAGCCAAAAAAAATGTGTGCATCTCGCTTTTCTGCGGTATTTGCTTGACTGTGGTGGTCTGGGGCTAACCCGCAAATATCTCCAAGGCCTGCCTGTGCAGAAAACAAGAGCTGAGAGACATCCTGGAGTTAACGAGGCTTCTCTTGGGGCCAAGACCTTTGTGATTGGCAGATTAATTGCTCTTGTAATTAGTATCCATGGCCCCAGTAGATGTTATTTTTTAAAAAAGGAAAAGACAAAGAAATGGAGGGAAATGGAAGGTCTAGAAATGGGTCAGAAAAAGGAAGGTAGAAGCTGGGCACGGCGGCTCACACCTGTCAACCCAGCACTGTGGGAGGCCGAGGTGGGCGGATCACTTGAGGTCAGGAGTTCGAGACCAACCTGGCCAATATGGTGAAACCCTGTCTCTGCTAAAAATACAAAAATTAGCCAGGTGTGGTGGTGGGTGCCTGTAATCCCAGCCACTGGGGAGACTGAGGCAGGAGAATTGTTTGAACCTGGGAGGCAAAGGTTGCAGTGAGCAGAGATAGTGCCATTGCACTCTAGCCTGTGCTACAAAGGGAGACGCTGTCTCAAAAAAAAGAAAAGAAAAGAAAAAAGAAAAAAAAAATAGGAAGGTAGAAAAGAAAGAAGCAAAAGATGGAAGAAGGAACCAGGATCCACAGAGCCAGTTCATGCAGATAAATTGGAAGAGTAAACGCACTGCCCTGGACTCAACGCCGTCAACCTCTGGAGATACATTTGCTTTTCTTTAAAAAAAAAAAAAGAAAAAAAAGCATAGCTTCATTTTTGTCTTCTGCAAGGAAACAACACATTGCAACAACTTAGAAAGGGACAGGAAGATCATGTGAAAACATCCTGAAATAGTGTTTTCTCTCAAGGGCAGACCTAGGCTACACTCATCTGAAATGTTTTTTAAAATGCAGAGATGTAAGCTGAGCGCAGTGGTCTTGCCTGTCATCCCGGCACTTTGGGAGGCCAAGGCGGGTGGATCACCTGAGGTCAGGAGCTCGAGACCAGACTGGCCAACAGAGTGAAACCCCATCTCTACTAAAAACACATAAAATTAGTTGGGTGTGGTGGTGTGCACCTGTAATCCCAGCTACTTGGGAGGCTGAGGCAGGAGAATCGCTGCAACCTGGGAGGTAGAGGTTGCAGTGAGCCGAGATTGCACCATTGCACTCCAGCCTGGGTGACAGAGCAAGGTTCTGTCTCAAAAAAAAAAAAAAAAAAAAAAAAGTGCAGAGATGTGGAGACTCCGTTTAAACAGGGTTTACAGGGAACCCAGTCCCCATCAGGTCTCCAATACTCTCCTGTGGCTTGGGCTGTGAATTGATGTGTGCAGACTGCTGGCCACCTCACCCTACCTGCTCCATCTTCCCTCTGCAGGCAGGGGACAGGGGAAAGACAGAGGCAGCTGTTGCCGGCACCCCAAGGGAGAGCCAGGGGAGATGTGGATGGGGTCCTGCCTGGGGAGGCTGGCACTTTCTTTGGGTCTGTCTGAGAGGCGATACAGTCTGCTCCCACTCGGAGTGAGAGGCAGTACTTCTGTTGACCTGGGCGGGGCTTCCGTGCAGGCTTTGGGGTGGGAAGTGGCCGCCAATCTGATGCAGCCACCACAGACCTAAGCACCTTGCATGCACCCGACTCTGCATCCTGTCATGTCACCTCCAGCCACGGCCGGGGGAATCTCTCTGGCCGTGTAGCATCTGGGTGCCCCCTTTCTGCCTAACGGGCATCTCGGGCAGTGCCGGTCCTCTGCACCCCAGCAGAGAACGATGTGTGCTGTCCTGGTCCTGGCCTGCTTCACCTCTTAGAACAAGCGCTGTGCTGTTAGGCCATTCTGGCTTCCAGCATCTGTCGCAGCAAGCTCAGCTTCTTCCTCTATGGAATGGGGCAAGACAGAGCGTGAGGATGCAGTGAGGTTTGGAAGGGAGGGGTGCTGGTGGACTCGGGGCTCAGTGCCTGCTGACCACGGTGGTATGCGTGGTCATTCATCCCATCATCTTGAGTCCCGAGGCTGCTCGAGGGCCGGACGCCCCTCTCAGAGGGCTGGGGTGGTGCTATTCATTCCAACCACAGGGACAGGGCTCCCCTCTTTCCCTTCCTAGCTCCAGATACAGTGAGAGTTATTTTTTTTATTTTTATTTTTTGAGACAGAGTCTCACTCTGTTTTGCAGGCTGAAGTGCTGTGGCATGATCTCTGCTCACTGCAACCTCCGCCTCCCAGGTTCAAGAGATCCTCCTGCCTCAGCCTCCCGAGTAGCTGGGACTACAGGCGCACACCATCATGTCTGGCTAATTTTTGTATTTTGAGTGGAGATGGGGTTTCACCATGTTGGCCAGGATGGTCTCAGTCTTGACCTCATGATCCGCCCGCCTTGGCCTCCCAAAGTGCTGAGATTATAGGGGTGAGCCAGCGCGCCTGGCAGAGAGTGATTTTTTTTTTTTTTTTGGCCAGGGCACAGCTCCTCCCTGAGCTCATGCTCCCTGCCAGGCCCTTTGCAGCCCCAACCTCGAGGGTTTGTCTCCACTGTTCAGAAGGGGACTCACCAGCAAGGTCAGGTAGCTTGTCCAAGGCCATGCAGGTCACCCGGGCAGGGCTGTGGACCTGGGATGAGTCAGCCTGGGCTGCCATAATCAGGACCGTGGCCCAAGGGCTTAAACAACAGGCAATGATCTTCTCACTGCTCTGTAGGTGGGAGGTCTGGCATGGTCATGTTCCAGTGAGGACCCTCTTCCTGGCTTGCAGACAGCCCCTTCTCGCCGTGTCCACCCATGGCAGAGCCAGCGCTCTGGCATCTCATCTTTTAAGGGCACAAAAGCCTCCAGACCTCAAGTAAACTGAAATGACCTCTCCAAGGCCCCATCTCCGAATACCAGGCTACTGGGGGGTCAGGCTTCAGTGTGTGAATCTGAGATGCTGTCCGTCCAGAGCAGACCTCGAGGCTCTTCTGTCACATCGCGACTTGTCTCCCAAAGACACTGTCCTGTGCTCATGGGCTTGCTCCTCCATCAGCCCTTTGGGGAGTGAGTCTCATCCCACGCCCCAGCCCCGGGCATGGCCCGGCCCCGGGGACACAGGAAATGCCTGCTGAGCTGTGGAAGGTGTCTCTTCCTTCCGCTATCATCCATAGGCCTGCATCTATGAAGATACTTCTGGGGTCGGGATCTCTGCCTGCCTCAGGATGGGGGCAAGGCATGGGCTGGACGAGGAGGAAGAGGGGCTGGTGCTCGGTGGAGGGTGAGCACTCTGTTGGAGGGTGTGAACTGGGATCCACCAGCGGTGGGCGGCCCCCAAGGCTGGGAGTCTGTCTGCCCTTCTCAGCTGTTTGCACTGTAGCCTGGACAGCTGGACAAGCCCCTCACCCTGTTTCTCTCGGCCCCTCAACTCCCTCCTCCAGCCCCCTCCCATTTCTGCTCATTGTCTAAGCAACAGTGGCTGTGTCTGTCCTTTTGCTGTGGCCCAAGGCAGCTGCAGATTCCACCCCCACCCCACTGTGCTCCTTCAGCCCAGGACCCTCAGAGCTGTGTGGAGACTGCTGAGAAACTGTAGGCTGTCCTGAGTAGAGGAGCCACACTTCGTCAAAAATGCCACCAAAGTCCTGTGCGTGCTGGGACAGCGTGTGTTCATGCTGGAAACGGCACAGGGAGGGCCTCAGCAGTCGGCAGGGGCAGCCTGCTCCACAACCAACTCCTGCCGAGTGAATGAATGAATGAGTGAAACTTCAGGGACCCCATGTCCAGCAGAGGGACACCCAGACATCCCTGCCTCACCTGGGGTACTCGTGGAGGAAGCTGGCACCATCTCACCAGCCTGAGCCTCAGGTTCCCAGCCTGGGCATGGTGGCCGCCTCGCCTGCCTGCCCCACAGGACATGTGAGCAGGTGCGTCAGAAAATACCAGAGTGGTAGGAAGGCACCCCGCACCCACAACACCCCCAGGAGCTCTGTCTACAACCAACTCCTGTTGAGTGAATGAATGGACGAGTCAACCTTCAGGGACGCCATGTCCAGCAGAGGACACTCAGACATCCCTGCCTTGCCTGGGGTAGCACTCAGCGTTTCCAGCATCCTCCGCCCTACCCCCAGGCCTGTCACCTGCATGTCCAGCAAACCCTCGCTGAAAGGAGGGACTCAGGAGGGGAGCCTGCAGCTCGGGGAGGGGCGGGCCTCAGCCCCGGCCCTGCATGACAAACTCCCAAGCCCAGCATGATGAGTGGAGTCCGCCTGTCCAGCCCCATAGCTTGGTGGGGGGGGGGGGGCCCGAGGCTGCTCCTGCTGACTGCTGAGGCCCTCCCTGCACCGTTTCCAGCATGAACACACGCTGTCCCAGCACGCACAGGACTTTGGTGGCATTTCTGGCGAAGTGTGCCTCCTCTACTCAGGACGGCCTGTAATTTCTCAGTCTCCCAGCAGCTCTGAGAACTCCTGCCATGTTGAGAAAATCAAGCCTATAGCCTGTTTTTAAATGAATGTTGCATTTAACAGAGAATGAAGGGAGGATACGGTAATGACATATTTACTCATCTGAACATTCTTGCTGCCTTTACGTATTCCGGGGCTGTGAAATGTTGTTTCTAGATATGGCTCTGGGAAAACTCAAGAGCTCTTATCCCAAAGTGGTCCTGGAGGAGGCTGGCGTCATCTCACCAGCCCGAGCCTCAGTTTCCCTGCCTGGGCATGGTGGCCGTCTCGCCTGCCTGCCCCACGGGATGTCTGAGCAGGTGCGTCAGAAAATACCAGAGCGACAGGAAGGCACCCCCCACACCCACAACACCCTCAGCGAGCTCTGTCCACAGTCAAGTCCTGTTGAATGAATGAATGGACGAGGGAAGAGTGAGCTAAAGGGTGTTCAGTGTCAGGAAGCCTGGGGCAGGGTTGGGGTGGGTCACATTCCTGACGTTGTGGGCAAGCGAGGAGTGTCCACTTTCTTGAGTGACAACGACCCCAATCTTGACCCCTTTGGCCTCAGCTGGAGGGACCATGCAGCTGTTATCATTAGTTCATTCGTTCATTCATTCATTCAATGAATTGCTGCATCCCAGACGCTGTTCTAGGCTCTGGTGATACAATGGTGACTGGTGCGCACGTGAGGCCTGCTGGTGTCAGACAAGGAGTGAACCCACTTGGAGGGTGTGAGGAAGGGGTGCAAGTGCCGGGGAGGGGCTTGAGGAAAGAAGGGCGCACCAGCTGTCCCCAGGGCTCTTCCTGGGCACTGCCACGTTGGAGCTGCCCAATTCATAAATCACTGCTTGCTCAGATCAACTCTTTAAAATTTTACAGTGCCTTGGCTGACCTTAAACAATGCCCATCCAGGTGACTGAGTAAACCGCTGTGGTCTATCCACACCATGGGAAACGATTCAGCCATGGGAAGGACCGCCGCACTGCACGCCGGGGTGTGAAGGAAAGACCGCGTTACACGAGTCCACACACGGCCACCCTCTGCACACTCAGGAGATCGGCCCCAGGACCCCAGTGCAGACCCAAATCCAAGAATACTCAAGTCCCGTGGCCAGCCCCTAGGAACCCACGCGTATGAAAAGCTGACCTTCCTTCTATGTGGGGTGGGCTTTGCATTCCACGAATACTGTAGTTTTGATCCATGTGTGGTTGGAAGGAATCTGCGTTGAGGTCAACCCGTGCAGTATGAATGTCAACTGTGTATGAAAAGCCTGGACAGATGCACGATACAGGAAAGGCAGCTCTGGGGTTGCCAAGCTGAGGGCGGGTGAGGGCAACGGGGCGCGGGTGCTGGATGGGTCCAGGGTTTCGTTGTGGGGTGAGGAAAATGACCGGGAACTGGATAAAAGTGGTGGAACAACACTGTGAACCTCGAAATGTCACTGATTGTACGCTTCAAAACGGTTTATTTTGCCTCAGTAAAATTTCAAAAAAAAGTAACCTTGAACGAACGAACGAACGGTGAGAAGGGTCTCAGGGCTAGGAGCTGGGTGTCTTAGAGCCCATTTCCGGGCGGGCTCCACGTCTTCCCCACTCCCCAGGGCGGTTTCTGCAGCCTGCAGGACCCCCACCTCTCAGCCCTCACCTGCCAGTGGGCCCAAGGCTTGCTCTCAGCCAAGGTACAGGAAAAATCCAGGCCGGCCCCTCCCATCAGCCACCGGATGGAGTGGGTGTGGCCCTCCAGGGAGCAGTGGCCAGGGGGGCAGGTGGAGGGCCGCAGTCCAGCCGGCCACCCCTGCCCCTATCCAGGAAGCCCCAGTGCCAGCGCCACCTTCCATGCGCCCCCTCGCAGCCAGCTGAGGCCGCTGCGTTTGTTAAAAATACGCAGCACCATCTGCAGCAACTTGGAATTTAATAAAATTATTTATAAAGCGACTGAGGCTTCTTTTAAAGTTGAGCTTTTATCTCTGAGATGGGGTTTCTGAGGCCTACGAGACTCACCCGGCTTGGCTGGGAGCCGCCGTCTCTGGGAACCACACACTGGCCCAGACAACCCTCAGCAAAGGCCGGGGAGAAGAGCGTGGCCTGGAGCCCAGCCTGCAGCCCGTGTTCAGGGAGAGGTGGGGGAAATGTGGGAGCCACGGGGCTTCCGTGGCTCAGGTTCCTGGACCGTGTTGAACGGTATCTGCCCCAAATCTGCCAGCCCTTCCACAGCTGCTGGGAGGCACACCCTCTGGGTGGCGGTGTGGGGGACGGGGAAGAGTAAGGCCCATCCAGAAATGGCTGAGAGACCCAGCTCCCAGCCACAAAGCCCTTCTCTGAAACCTCGGATTGTGGCCTGAGGTGGACACAGGGTCTCTGCAGATGCAGTTAAGGTGAGGTCACGCTGGATTGGGGTAGGACTTTATTCCAGCAGCTGGTGTCCTTGTCAGAGAAAAGAGAGGGGGTTTGAGTTGCTAACACAGAGGAGAACGTCGCGAGGATGAAGCAGAGATTGTGGCGACCATCTCCATGCCAAGGCACCTGGGGCACCATGCCAGGATCCAGAAAAGGCAGGTAGGCCCCTCCCTAAGAGCCTCCAGAGGGAGCCCACCCCGCTGACACATTGATTGGGGATTCTGGCCTCCAGAGCTGCAGGAGGACCACTGTCTGCTGTGCTGAGCTGTCCTGCGCATGGTGATTTGTTTGGCAGCCCCTTCCCGGCTTGCTCTGTGGGGCTCCCGGCGTGGGGCTCGGCTAGACCCTGGACACTTCCCAGTGCCATGGTGCCTCCTGCTGACTTCATTTCCCACAGGCAGACCTGGCGCCTGGGAACCAAGAGGGAAAGGACATGGGCACCAGTTCCAGAAGGAGCGACAGGTGCCAGGCAGAGAAACTTCGAGGGACAGGCCGGAGTGAGTGGGGCAAAGGGGAAGAGCTCCAAGGACCTCCCACCCAGGTTCTAGGGTTCTGGGGTTGGAAAGGGCATCAGGATCCGGGTCTGGGTCCCACCCGACCCCCAAACCTTGCTATGCCAAGAGGACTGCAGGACTTTCCTGAAGTAGAAACTGTTGAGGGCAGAATCCCGACTTGAGGGGTGGAGGGCCCAGCAGGGCAACTGCCAGGACAGCGGGGCCGGCGTGGGGCAGGGTCTGGCAGCTGCCCTTTCACTCAGGCCTTCCTTCCTGCCTTCCTTCCCTGGGCTGCTGCAGGGCTCACCTCTTAGACCACAATAATCCTCTCTTTCTGGGGTCATGGGCACTTTGACGGGGTATATTCAGGGGCTATCTGGAGCTGTGCTCTCGAGAAATCACGGAGGCTTCTCGGAGAGGAGAGAACAGAGGATGGTGCGTTAGGCTGCAGCACAGCATGGGCACAGGCACGGAGGCAAGGGGCCTTTCCCATGGCTGAGCTTTCCTACGGTCTATATCTGTTTTGCAAGCGTAGACACCCTCACACCCTATGAAAAAAGCTGAATACTTGTGCACTGGTGCTTGGGCGTGACAGTTCCCTCCAGACTCAGGGGCACGACAGGACAGGGGAGTAGGTTTTACCCAAAATGGGCACAGGTCACCAAACCCAGAATAACTCCTGGCAGTCATGTCAGGCTCAGCGCTCCCCACCAGGAGAAACTCCTCCCTGTCTCTCGCTCTCTCTCCACCCACTGCCTCTCTGCCTCCTTTGAGCTACTCCCTTCCACTGCCCAGGGACCCCGTAATAACTGTGGAGACCCCAAGGAGCAGCAGGTACTTAGTAAGACACAGGAAACCTGGAGGGGCCCTGAGAAGGGGATGCCTCTGTGCCACACCATGGGTTCCGGGCTTGCTGGGAAAGCTGCCTGAGAGGCAGGCGGTCAGTGGAGTTGGCGGCTGCTGGTATGAGAGATTTTTCTTTACCTGGCAAAGTCCTCATGGGGCTTCTGAGCAGGCATGTCAGAAAATACCAGAGTGATGGGCTGGGCATGGTGGCTCATGCCTGTAATTCCAGCACTTTGGTAGGCTGAGGTGGGCGGATCACCTGAGATCAGGAGTTTGAGACCAGCCTGGCCAACATGGTGAAACCCTGTCTCTACTAAAAATACAAATATTAGCCGGGCATGGTGGTGGGTGCGTGTAATCCCAGCTACTTGGGAGGCTGCAGCAGAGAATCACTTGAACCCAGGAAGCGGAGGTTGCAGTGAGCCGAGAGAGCACCACTGCCCTCGAGCCTGGGTGACAGAGTGAGACTCCATCTCAAAACAAACACACAAAAACCAAACACAGAGTGGCAGGATCCAGACCCATTCAGACCCCCCTGAGATGCCAAACCCGAGAGAGGTCTTGTGGGCACCCCCACACCAACCGAGTCTGACAGCGGCTCCTGGAAGCTGTACTTCTCCTCCGCATGGCGCACAGGGCAACAGTGTCTGCTAACTGCCCCTCTGGATGCTCAGGCATGAGGTGGGCTGCAGAACTCCAGCTGTACGCTGGAGTCCACAGCCAGCAGGGGAATGTGTCGTGGACAGGCTCCCACAGAGGGGCAGACAGAGCCCGTTTCCAGCTGCAGATGATGCCCAGGACGAGTAAGGGGACGTTCAGTCTGTGTTTGCTGAATGACCTCAGGGCGCACTCAAGTTGGGCTGGAGAGAAGGATATTTGAAGGTGGAGAGGAATAGAGAAAGAAGCTGGAAATGGAGGCTTGGCAGGGAGGCCTTGACTATCTGGGGAGGAGTTGAACATGGATCTGAAGTTAGCACAAACGACACAAGGAAAATAAAAACTCGAAGAGTTCTGTAACCTTGAAAGAGATTGAAGCAGAAGCTGCCTGTCTTTTCATAAAGAAAACATGAGGCCCAGATGGCTTTCTGAGCAGGGTCAACCCATTGCAGAAGGAACACAGAATTCTAACCCGAACAATGCTCTTCCGGGGAAAGAAAGAGAACACTCCCCAGCTTCTTGGGAGACTGGCAAGAGCTTGACTCCGGTTGGAAAAGAATGGCATCAGAAAGGAAAATCACAGGCAAATCTCACTCATGACCTTGGACGCAAAAATCCTAAACATTATATTAGCAAATGGAATCTGACAACATACTAAAAAGATTACTACATCATTACAAGTTGGGTTTCTCTTAGGAAGCTAAGACTGATCTAATAGAATAATCAATTGATACAATCAATTAGCAAGAGAGAAAAGCCGTGTAATTTTTGCAAGTGATACCAAAAAGGGCTTGAGGGAATTCATTACCATTTTTTGCAATTAAGTCAAAATCTCTCACACACTAGAAAAAGAATGAAATACTTTATAACCTGATAAGCTGTATGTCAAAAAGAAAAAAAAAAAAACAGAGTCAACAGAAAATTTGAAAGCATTTTTTTTAAAGATCAAGAACAAAGCAGGTATTCCCATTATTCCCCTGTCTATTCAGCATTTTATCACAGGTCCCAGCCAGTGAAGAAAAAAGGAGAAAGGAAAAAAAATATAATCAGTCGATAAAAGATGAGAATTAATAAGAGAATTCAGCAAAGTGGCTGGATAAAATAAAAATCAATATACCAAAGCCAGCCATATTTCTATATTTCAGCAAGAATCAGCAAATGTAATTCTGAAAAATATATCATGAAGTGACAACAGTGAAACTACCTAGGAATAAATCTATAAAAGGCTGCAGAAGCTCTTTGTAGAGACACTTAAAAAAACAGTTTGAAAGAGAAATGTACCGTGTTCTTGAAGAGGATGGCAACAGTGTGAAGGTATAAGCTTTTCCCAAATTGGTCTATTCTGGGTCAATGCAATTCTAACCAATATCTCAATAGGGTTTGTTGTCGCTGTGCTGTTTTGTTTTGATGGAACTTGATAAGCTGATTTAAAAATGCACGTGGAGCAGGTGCAGTGGCTCACGCCTGTAATTCCAGTACCTTGGGAGGCTGAGGTAGGTGGATCACTTGAGGTCAGGAATTCGAGACCAGCCTGACCAACATGGCGAAACCCCATCTGTACTAAGAATGCAAAAATTAGCTGCGGGTGGTGGCGCAAGCCTATAATCCCAGCTACTCGGGAGGCCGAGACAGGAGATTCGCTTGAACCGGGAGGTGGAGGTGTCAGTGAGCTGAGATCATGGCACTGCCCTCCAGCCTGGGAGATAGATCAGGACCCCAACTAACAAAAACCCAAAACTTCATATGGAAATGCAAAGAGCCAATGATCGCTTAAATCATCCTAAGGAGACAAAAGGTGGGTGGGTTGGGGAGTGAAGGGGAGAGTTGTTCAGATGAAATGAAGGTGGTGCTCAGATAGACAAATGGACCAATGGACAACAAGGCCACACGCCTGCATCCATGTGGAAGTTTGGCTTATGACGGCTCCAGCATGGAAGATCTTGGAGAAAACTGTCTTATTCTGAAAGTGAAAGTGGATCCAGGCCTCACATCACACACACACACACACACACACACACACACGCCCATCCCTGAATTCTTGGATTAAAAACTTACATATGAAAGGCAACATTAAACTCAGCAAGATTGAGAAACAGCTTTATGAACTCGTGGTAGAAGATAATTTCTTAAATGAGACACAAAAATCACAAACTCTGAAGAAAAGTTTGGTAAATTAATCTACATTAAATTAGAAATGACTTGTCATAAAAAGAGTGAAAAAACAAGCTAAGAATTAGTAAAGATAAATATATATGTGTATGTGTGTGTGTGTGTGTGTGTGTGTGTGTGTGTGTGTATATATATATATATATATATATTTTAAACAGAGTCTCGCTCTGTTGCCCAGGCTGGAGTGCAGTGGTGCAATCTCAGCCCACTGTAACCTCTGCCTCCTGGGTTCAAGTGATTCTCCTGCCTCAGCCTCCTGAGTAGCTGGGACTACAGGTATGCACCACCATGCCTGGCTAATTTTCATATTTTTAGTAGAGACAAGGTTTCATGATGTTAGCCAGGCTGGTCCTGAGCTCCTGACCTCAGGTGATCCACCTGCCTCTGCCTCTCAAAGTGATGGGATTACAGGCGTAAGCCACCGCACTCGGTCAGTAAGGAGACTATATAAAGAACACAAATCAGTCCGAAAAAGATGAAACTGCGCAGAAGTTGAGAATAAGAATTTCCCAGCGAAGGCACTGCACACAGTACAGAAACATACAAAAAGATGCTCAAGTCCATTAGTAATCAGGAAATGCACATTCAAATGCCAAGAAAAACTATTAAGTGCCCCCAGATTGACAAAAACTGCCAGGTCTGGACCAGAACAGAGACAGCTGCAGCATGGAGCCAGGAGACCTGCCACCCAGGTGGCTGGAACGCGGCTGATACAGTTTAGATATTGGACCCTGCCCAAACCTCACGACGAAATGGAATCCCGATGTTGGAGGCGGGGCCTGGCGGGAGGTGTCTGGGTCACAGGGCGGATCCCTCCAGGTTTCCTGCTGCCCTTGCAATAGCAAGTGAGTTCTCCAGAGCCCTGGTTAAGCGTGTGGCACCTCCCCCTGCTCGCTTTTGCTCTCAATTCTGCCATGTGAACTGCTTACCCCCATTTCACCTTCCACTGGGAGTAAAAGTTCCCTGAGGCCCCCCCAGAAGCAGATGCTGGCACTAGGCTTCTTGTACCGCTTCTTGTGGGGCGCACAGCTACCTGGGGAACCCCAGGGGGACCTGCAGAACCGTGAGCCAATTACACCTCTTTTCTTATAAATTACCCAGTCTCAGGTATTTCTTTATGGCAACACAAGAACAGCCTCTTGCAATTTCCTGCACCGAGGTCTCGGCCTCACCCCCACCTGGCAGAGCTGAACGCTTAACTCCTAGTGACCCAGCAACTGCCCTCCTAACACCTGCACTTGGACTTCAGGACACCAGGCGGCAGCCACACGTCCCTCAGTGAGAGGACAGACGCATCCACCACGGGATCAGCCACAACACCAGACCCCAAATTCCCACCTCCACGGAGCTCTGGAAACAAGAAGCATTTCTTCCTTTTCTTTTTGATAATGAAATTGGTGGCACAACCTGGCACGAACAGACCCAAGGGGGTTTCTCCTCTGTATTTATTTTCTGCATTTATCCGACGGAATATTTGGACATTTTGATGCAGAAAAATCAGCGTGCTTGGTTACGTGACATGATTGCGCTGGAATTATATATAAAACATGTAAAATTTTACATCCCCTGAAATCTATTTTATAGTATACATTGTATAACATTGCATTTTACAGTGTAAGATAAAAACATGCATGACGTATGTTTACTTTGAAGTGCACGTGGCCCCACAGGCTTTGGGTAAGGGAGAAGAAGCCGTCAATCATATGAGAGTCCTATACAGGTGGGAAAATGCATAAATGCGCCACACGCACCCAGGAAAGAGAACCCCCGCATGCTGCTGCAGCCACAGCAGAAGTCGGCAAAGAATGCAGATGGCAAAAGTCCATTTACAGAAAGCTGGAAAACAGGCAGAAGTTAGCTTTGTTTAGTGATATCAATGCAGGTGGTAAAACCCTGAGGAAAACCCTGGGAAAGTGGTGGCAGGGGACCCCTCACAGCCCCACTGTCTCTGCATGCTGTCCCTTGGCGCAAGTGAGCACCTCCGTCCATGATGCTTCCGTGGCACGGGAAGAAACTGCCAACCATGGGCAATGTCCACCAGGTGAGTCCAGACCTGGACGGCAATTGAGCCCGAGGCTCAGGCCCCAGGAGCAGTTCTGGGCAGGAGCCTTGGCTGCCCTCCAGAGACCAACACCAAGCCACAGCCATCACTGCTCCTCCTCCAGGCTTCCCCTCCTCCTCTGAGGCAGTGGCCCATCCTCCCAGCTGCCCGAAGCAGAAAGGCATATTCTGGGTGCCCCTCCACATCCTGACCCTAACCCTGTCCAGCAGCTGGTCCACAGCTGCAGTAAACCCATAGCCAGCAGAACCTTTGCTCAGTAGTCATACAAATCATTCTTGAGCAGATGAGCCACTAATTAAATGTCACCGACATCTGTCACAGAGGGTCGAGTGACTGGCATAAGGCCACACAGCTAGTGGGGTACCAAGCTGGGATCGCAGAGAAGGTGCCTCCCCTGTGCTAGGCAGCCCTCTCCTGCGCCAGTCCTGCTCCCCACTCCCAAGAGCCTCGCTGCTTTCACCAACACTCAAGAGGCGCGGGGAGAATCTCGCCAGTCCCCCTTCTCAGCCTAACGGGCAGGCAAGGAAATATCATGATTCCATGACACGATTGGGCTGGAATTATATATAAAACATGTAACATTTTATATCCTCTGAAATTATTTTATAGTATAAATTATATAGCATTACATTTTACAATATAAAATAAATACATGCATGACATATGTTTATTCTGAAATGCTCGTGGCCCCAGAGGCTTTGGGTAAGGGAGATGAGCCTTCCACTCATTGGGATCCATCCCCTGCGCAGGGGACAGACAGAGACCTACCCGATGCCCCGGTGGTGGTTGCAGGAATGCTAAGCAGATGGACCCGGAAGAGGGGTCAGGAGAGCAGAATGACCCGGTAAAATTATGTATGCAAATATTTAACCATGGTCACTGCGGCAATGCAAAAACAACACTGAGGGGCCTGAGAAATGTTAGCTGCTTGCTGCCCCCCCGAGTGCCTGCATGCAGAGCCAGCAGCAGGCCAGCCAGGGCGGGAGGGTTTGGGGAGGAGAGGATGCCTGGGAGGGATGGACAGCCCCTCCATCTCTGCGCAGGCCCAGCTGCTTGGGGAGAGCGACTCCCTTCTCCCTCCTTTAATAAACACCCATGAATGGCTCTCTCACCTGTGGTGGGGCGTTTCCGTCGTGAGCAAAACAGAGACGCAGGTGAGCAGGGCAAGCACACGAGTGTGAAGAAGGGTGCCCATGGGGGGCTGCCCTGTGCCCCCTGCTCCTCTCAGCATCTCTGGCGGATCTGCACACGGCAGCTGGGAACTGTGGGGCACACAGCTACCTGGGGGACTCCAGGGGACCCTCTGGACCCCTCTGCCCTCTGAATGGTTGGGACAGTGAGCCCAGGAGAGCCAGGGGTGGCCTGGGGGAGGTGGTGCCAGTGCTCTGGGCTGGAGTGGGCACTAAGACCATGCCAATACACAGACATGGGCACTCGGCTCAGGGAGGGCGGGCGCCTGGCCCGAGGCCTCTGGTGAACGATCACTGCATAGAAACAATGAGGACAGCACTGAAGCCAGTGACAGCAATGCTTCCCCACGTCATCATATATGACGCGTTGATATACTCCTCGTGTATACATACAACGTGCATTGTACATACAGCACCGCGGCACAATGCAGGTACACCAGGGCTTCTCAAAAACAAAACCACTGAGGTCTCACAACGGCCCCTAAAGGGGGTCAGTCATGGGATCCTCACCCCATTTCACAGGCCACAAACTGAAGCACAGAGGGCTGAGGGCTGCAGGGGGATGAGGCGGTGATGGGACGGGAACCCCCATAGCCTGGTTGTGGTCCCCTCTGGATCCCTGTCCACACTGGCCGCACAGGGTGCTGGACACAGGGCAGGCTCCGTGGTTTCAGGGCCCATCAGGGCACCAGCAGCAGCACCGGGCTCTGCAGTTGGGGCCAGATGGGCCTTGGGCAGGCGGCCTCGGCAGGGCCAGGGCCAGGGGCCTGCAGCAGCTTTCCAAAGATGGGAGTCTCCAGAAACCACTCAGTGAAGGGCAGGGCTTGAGCCTGGGACAGTGCTTTTTAACAGAGCCTCGTGTCTTTGTGCATTAAAAAAAGCCCCCTGCAAGGCCCCATCTTAAAGTAAAAGTGCCTCTCCTGGAAGATGCTCTCCTTGCTAGGTCCAGCCACTCTGTCGTGAGTCCTGGTGGTGGGAACGCCCAGAATGAGAAGAGACAGCCTGGCTGGCCACGCCCAGAAGGCGCCAAGTGGGTGAGCCCTTGACAGACGCACCCTCAGCAGCCGGGAACAGCTCCCGGGCAGGAAGCCCCCAGGGACCACTCATGTTTAGTCGGACACTCTACACTTGCATTTTTCCAATGCAGCTGCTCTCTCACCCTCCAGCGATGAGCACGTTGGGACGGACAAGCCAGGTGAGCTCCTGCAGATTTCTTAATGGCCTGCTGCCTCCGGTGGCCATATTTTTTAGCCACTTCCACTCTAATGATCGCCCAGTGGCGCTCAGATGTATTAGGCACACTGGGAGCATGTCCACATCAAACGCTCTCCAAGGAGGCGGAGTGGGGTAGGTGGAACACTCAGCTGGACCTCATGTTTCCCTGGGCTCACTGTGCAAACTGAGTCACAGACGCAGATTTCTGACCTGTTTCTGGATGTTTGCCTCCTGGAGCGAAAGTGAAGAGAACCCAAAGAAATTTGATGGCTACAGGCCCCAAGACAGCGGGCGGGCTGGCAGCGAGCCCACTTTCCTATCTAGAGCTGGATTTAGGAGCCTGAAGCCCACGAGGAAGGAGGAAGCGGAATTTAAATGAACCCTCTGAAACACCTGATTATTCCCTCCCTCCTCGCGGTAAAAGGATGCCAAGAAGTATCCTCGGTGAAGAACCCCGGGGAAGAATAACCATCTGCGGGCGGGGCTCCCCACACAGAGGACAGCAGATCAGGGCTGCTTCCTGAGCACTCCGCTGCCAGGAAGTGTCCTTGGCAGGGGGCAGCTGGACGGCCATCCTGAGCAACCCTAATACCAACGAAGACCCCAGTCAACATCAGCCCAACCCATGTCTGGAAATCAGCTCTTCTGGCTCCATGGGCCATCCTTCCCCCACCTTGTCCACCGAAGAGCCTCCTACCCTCTGTTTAAAGATCCTAGCGTGAGAAGGGTTGGTGGCTCCGACCTTTAATCCCAATGCTTTGGGAGGCCGAGGTGGGAGGATCGCTTGAGGCCAGGATTTCGAGATTAGGCTGGGCAATCTAGCAAGGTTCCATTTCTACAAAAAAGAAAAAATTAGCAGGGCATGGTGGCACTGCCATCATTTGATCCCAGGTGGGGGGGGGTCACATGATTGTGCCACTGAACTTCAGCATGAGCCACAGAGTGAGACCTTGACTCAAAAAAAAAAAAGACCCTAGCTGTTATCCCCAGCCTTACTGTGCAGACTTCAGAGTCTGAATCAGCAGGCCCCTCATGGGGCCGGGTCCTACAATACAACAAGCCCTCGGACTCTCCTCCTGGGCTCCTGTGCCTGCGAGGGCCTGTGGTCATCCTCACCCTCTCTGTAACTTCTAGGTCCTCGCCCAGGGTGAGGAGCTGCCCAGGTGCAAGACGGAACAGCCCGTCTGCTGCCCGGGCCTCAGGTGCTTCTCTGGTCCCCATTCCTGCTACTGGGTCAAACTGCAGCAGGAAGATACGGAAGGGGGAGGCGCCAGGCGATGTCTCTGAGCCACCCTGCTTGTCAGCTGTTTTCATCCTTCAATGCAAAGCCCTTAAATCTCTGCACAGCCCTGGAGAAGGATGAGGCTCGGGACCTGAGTTCCCAATCACACCGCCTGTGCCTGCACCTCCTAGACAGGTACCTGGAGGGGCAGGCCAGAAAGAGTGCCCCCCACCGCCCCGTACTTGGCCCCTCCACGTAGATGGGGTCAGTGGAAGTCCCAGATCCACACTGAGGCCTCAGCCCTCCCCTGTGGCCCCTCCGAGGGGGCAGCTTTCCTGGAAACCCCACCTTCTTCCCCAGGCACCAACAGGACTATGTTCTTTTTCAGGTCTGGGAAGAACGAGACCCTGGGCTCTGGGTATCGCAGGTTGCCCAGGTCACATACCCTGGGTCCTAGGGGGATTTTAGCAGACGTACTGGTTTCCGGGCTAGCTCTGGGCGTGGCCTCCCTGGAAGGTCAGAGGCGGCCAGCCGGCAGATTCTCGGGAGCTAGCCACTCTCTGGCTCCTCTCTCCCCAAGTGCCTGCCCCATGCCCAGCTCCCCAGCCAAGCACACATTTGGCTAGGCCTTCCTGGAAGTCAGAGGTGACCAACTGGGTCCTGGTGACCATCACACCCTGCCCTCAGGCGCCCACTCTGCGCCCAGCACCGTCATGCACACACTGGCTCTAGGACCTGTTTGTCACCATTTACTCCCTGGGCCCATGGGTCCAGGCACTTCTTGGGAAAAGCCTGTGGCCACCAGGGGACAGCGCAGATGAGCTTGGAAGATGGGCTGGTCTCCCTGCGTACCCCTGGCTTGTCCAAGGAGAACAAGGACAACTCCTGACTCCCCGCACCACGGATCCCCCAGGGCACACCACTATCCTGTGAGCAGGTGGTGGCCAGCTCTGCTCTGTTTTGAAGCTGTTCCAAGAGTCGGGGTTAAGCGGGAGAGGCCCCAGCCAATTGGGTGGCCAGAAAGAGGCCACTGAGAGTTCTTTCTCTTGGATGCCATTTAGCCCCCCTTTCAGAAAGAAGGCTCTATTTCCAGCTCCATCCTTGCATTTTTGTGGAGCAGAGTGAGCCACTGTTCACACTTGACTCTGACCAGAGACGCCGAGTGGCTTGCCCAGAGTCACACAGAAAAGGCAGCACTGGGGCTCCTGACCATGGCCCGCCACGTCTGATTCTGGCTGCTTTTGCCAGATAAAGGTAGAAATGCCAGCTGCTCTGGCGGGAAATCGGAATCTCACCCTAATTTGCAAGAGATTTTTTGTTGTTGTTGTTCTTTTTCTTTTTTGAGAGAGGGTTTTGCCATGTAGCCCAGGCTGGTCTTGAACTCCTGAGCTCAAGGGATCCCCCTGCCTTGGCCTCTGAAAGTGCTGGGATTATGGGCGTGAACCACCTCACCCAGCCACAAGGGATTTTTCTTTCCTCTCTGGGGAAAGAGTTACTATTTTCAGCTGCTGATTGGGCTACATGAGGAGTTCCCTAGCTGAACACATAGGGGTCTGCAGGCTCCCGAGGCCACCTGGCGATGGGAACTTTCTCTTTCCAACAGCCCAGCTCCTGATGGGGCAATCCATGGGGTCTGGGGGGTAAGTCTGCCCCTCTGAGTCCTGGGACCTGGGCTAAGTCACCCAGCCTTTCTCTGAGCTTCAGCTTCTTTGCCTGTAAAATGGGGTCATGTAAAGGCCCCACAGGTGGACAGGACACAGCCGCGGCAGCAGCGAGCCACTGAGAGCCACGGTCCGTCCTCCCCTTGGCCGAGCCTGGGCTCCATCCGCCGCAGGAGCTCTGCTTCCTCCGGGCCTCTCGCCCTGCTTCGCCCACCTCGACATGGGGGTGAGGGCCACAGGCGCCCGGAAGCCCATTCACAGCCGAAAGCCCGTGATATTTAGTCTCATCTGTGTGCAGCCGATGAGAGAACTTGATCTCAAATTACAAACCTCTCAGCTAAACGCGGTCTATTACGCAAAACCTCATTCCAGCGGCTATAAATAATCCTCACAACACAGTCCCCAGGAACTCTCTGGAAAGATGCTGCATGGTTTTGAATAACGAGATAATGGAAACACAAACCGATGCTAATTAATTTCACGGCTCAGAGAGACCTGGTTCCTTGCTCAGCCGTGCTCAGTGGGACCTCAATCAAGAAAACCCTGGGATGAAACAGGAGAGGTCTCGAGGGAAGACTGTCCGCAGAAGGGCCCGGCCACGTGGAGCCACGCAGGTGGCTGTGTTATCTGTTCATGGACCTGTGGCACAGGGGGCCCCAGAGAGGGCCTGGCTGGCTCCCACCTCTCACAGCCCTGCTTGTGCAATACTGCTCAGAGGTGAGGCTCTAGGAGGGCCCACCGAACAGAGGAATCAGACTCGAAGGCAGGCCCGAGCCAGGTCTGATGGTAGGTGGTTTCAAAGCAAAAGAAGAAGAATCTGAGGACGCCTCCTCCAGGGTTACCACCCCAGCAGTTGGCTTTATCTGTTCAAATCAGAGACCCCCAGAGAGAGGATGACCTGGGCTGTCAAGAAACCAGCATGGGTCATAGGAACGTGCAGAGGTTAAACATCCAGCCAGCACGTGGCCCAGCAAATCCACCACACAGGGTGGCAAAAACATGCACGCACAGCCATGCTCAGAGCAGCCCCCTCCGTGACGCTAAGAGGGGGTGGACACGGCCCCAGCGTGCATCCACTGGTGAATGAATGAACAAAACATGGCATGCACAACTGGTGTGGAACGTACTACGGAGAGAATGGAACGTGTACAATATGGAATATGTGTATTGTGGAATATTATTCAGGCATGAAAAGGAATGAAGCACAGATCCAAGCTGCAATATGGATAAACCTTGCCAACAGGATACTGAGTGAAAGAAGCGACACAAAGGCCACATTGTGATTTTATTTATAGGAAATATATGGAATCGGTGGGTTCACAGAAAGCTCACTGGGGATTGCCAGGGGCCGGGGAGGGGTGATGGGGAGTGGGTGCCAGTAGGCACACAGCCTTGTGAATGTACTAAACGCCACTGCATTTTCCCCTTTAAATGGCTAAAATGGCACGTATTATATTACATGTATTTGACCACAATTAAAAAAAAAAAACAGTTATTGGATGAATGGGAGCTTTGATGCCCCTAAAATTCCATCAGTGTTGCCTGTCCTTACATGTTCCCGTCTTAATACAAGGCGTGCAAACTCAACTCCGAGTCCCTTCTTGCTGCTCAGCTGCAAAAAAAATGAATTCTTGCTTGGTTTTACGAGTCTGATCTTACGACCCCCTCCCACCACTGATGCCAAGGCTAGGGTGTCTGTCAGTCAGGGTGGCACACATGACACGTCTGTTCCCCCTGGCCAGACCTACCCTCCTCGATCTCAGCTTCTCCCATGCACACTCAGAAGCTAGAAGCAGGCTGTGGCTCCAAGGGGCTTCCGTTCTCCTCTCCCTGAATCCAAGGATGATGGTTTTCCAAGCAGGCTACATTTGTAAAGTAATCCTCGATTCTATATTTTGTATCAATGAAAGACAAATGGAACTGCCAGCCAGGGCTGCTGATGGACTCCAGTGGATGGGACAGGCCCCGAGAATTCTGTGGAGCAGCCAATACAATTCCAGCCCAGGGCGTGGAGCACGGCATGGGGCTGGCGCGCAGAAGCACCAGGCAACCCTGCTGCCCCCCTGGGTTTTCTGCATATTTAATGCAGCTGTCGGAGCCCAGAGACTCCATTCCAGGGCCTGTGGGGATCCGCAGGACTCATGCCAAGAATCAGAAATCTTTCTGAGCTCCAAACTCTCTGATTTAGAAAAACAAATGGTCCTTTGAAGAACGCTGCTTCCATATGGAAACATGGGGCACTGTGATCAGAAGAGCTCCAGCTCTTTAAAAACCAGCAAATGATGCGCCCTGATCCCTCTGAACGTCCAGAAGAAGGCCACAGTGACTCAGAGGCAAATGCAGGGTTCCAAGATTTCCACAACGCAAGACTTGCCTTTTCATATGTGAAGCCAAGGCTTCCGAATGCAGAAGTGGCAGCTTTCAAAAGGAGTCTGGAGGTTCTCAGATTCCAGCGCAAATGCCGCTTCCTGGGGCTGGTGCTAAAACTCCAGGAAAAGGCTGGTTGGCAGAAGCCCACAAAGAGGAGTTGCTCAGTGCTACAAAGGGCTTGTCCGCTGGCGTTGACCCTGCTCTCTGCGGGGCGGTAAGGTGGGGCCTGCAGCCTTCAGGGTTACAGCATCATCCCTGTCCTGACAGTCCCCTCAACTCATCATCACTCCAGTAGGAGCCTGGGCTGCTCCCCGCCTGCCCTGCTTCCCTGCCTTCCCTGCACTTTCCCACGGCAGCCCTGGGCACGTGGTCACCACCCCACGACCCTTGTCCTATCCTTCAGGGACTGACTCACCTCTGGGCTGTTTTGAAGGACAGAGTGACATGGGACAGAGACAGAGGATTTCTGCTTTAAGGGATACTTCTACATTTATCATTCCATAGTTTATCTGGGGCCTAATTCAAACCATGATTTCAAAAACGCAAAGAATGTACAAAGGGAAGGGACCCACTGGCCCTAGGGCAATCTGGGAGGGTCTCCTGGTGGAGGTGTCTGAGTTTTAATGGCTAACCTTCCTCCAGCCATTTGGGAAGAACTTCTAGGTAGTCAGGCACTCAGGATGGGCCTTCAGGATGAATGGGGGAGTTTAGAGAACTGCCTTCGTTTCTACTGAAAATGGAGAAAAAAAAGGCAGTTTTCAGTTCTTGCGGCACTTGGGAGTGTGAAACTGGGCTGCTGCCGAAAGGGAACGAAAAGCTCATTCCAAATTTACTTGCCATGGGAGGTGGTTGGTGGGGGGCGGGAACACTGGAAAGGCATCACAGAAGGGGAGCGTCCTGACCGCCCTGCCCAAGACCCACCCGGGAAGGAGGCGGCACCTGGTGTGACTCAGGCCTGGAGGGGAGCTGGGTGGGGTGGTGGGGAAGGCGCCTGCGGCCCCTACCTGGGAACTGGGGCTCCGTGCTGGTGGCGGGGCACCTGTGGGGATGTGTGTTCTCACAGAGGGGCCTTTCACAAGGGCTTTGAAGGTGCCTCGCTGCTGACCATGGGAACGCACATGAGCCGGGCGGGAGAGAATCAGGGCTGGGCTGATCAGGGAACGCAGAGGGCGAAGGAAGCCCACACACAGCCCCCATCTCTGACAGAGGCAAGATGAACAGGCACTTTCCATTCACCTGAAAGCAGCCACATCTCTCGCCAGGTACAGGTGAAGGCATGAAAGGCTGGGTTTTTTTTACACATGTACATGTACACACACACACACACACACACACACATACACACACACACACGCATGAGTGCATACATATTCCTGGGGGGGGGTTGCCTTCTTCATACAACTTTAGATCCATGAATACTTTCTGATGGAACTTCATCCCTATACAGGCCAGGTTAAACGAAACTCCACAAAGAAAAATGCAATGCGCCTCACACTACAGAAGCCCCGCGGCCCCCAGCAGCCAGCCTCCTCCTGCAGAGGTACCTGGAGTCCGAGCGTGCAATTTCCATGCTCCAGGTCTTCCCTCTGGCACCGTCACCTGCTCACATCCTTAAACAATGCATGGATTCCCTTTGCTTTTTTTTCACATTTTACATAAATCATCCCGCCCTTTTTTGGAACTTTCCATGAGCGTTATCAGACTTTATGTATTCCTCTGCAGCTTCTGCGTTCCCCTCCACACCGTTTCTGAGATTCACGTGCCTTGATGAAGGCAGGAGCAGTTCATTCATCTTCCCACCACGGCCGGTCCTCCGTGTGTGAGCAGCTCACGGCATCCGGATCCGTTCTTGTCCACAGACCCTGGCATCATTTCCAGCTCCTTGCTGCTGCGAACACAGGTGCCTGGAAACTTCTCGTGTGTCTTCTGGCCCACGTGGGAGAATGTGTCAGGGGTGTGTGCCACGGACGCACATGCTAGCTCACGAAGCAGGCGCATCTTTCATGTTAGTAGCAATAACTGCTGTTTTCCAAAGAGGTTTCAATTTGGGGCTTTTTTTCATGTTTTTCTTTTTTTAAAAAAAACAGAGTACAGAACCTGAAAGGCTCTGGAAGCCTGGCCCTGCACAGCGGTGTTATGAGTTGGACTGTGTCCCCCAAAAAGAAATGTGGGAGTCCTCACTTCAGGACCTCCGAGTATGATCTCATTTGGAAGGAGGGTCATTACAGACATAATGATGATATCAGTTAAGGTGAGGTCCTGGGGGAGTAGCATGGGCCCTACATCCAATGATGGTGTCCTTATAATAAGAGGGAAATTTGTTTCTTTTT
Organism: Sapajus apella; assembly: GCF_009761245.1. Lineage (NCBI taxonomy): Eukaryota > Metazoa > Chordata > Mammalia > Primates > Cebidae > Sapajus > Sapajus apella. The sequence continues at coordinate 812,819 of NW_022436954.1, read as the reverse complement.
TCTTTTTTTTGTTGAGATGGAGTCTCACTCTGTCACCCAGGCTGGAGTGCAGTGGTGCAATCTCGGCCCACTGCAACCTCCACCTCCTGGGTTCAAGCAATTCTCCTGCCTCAGCCTCCCAAGAAGCTGGGATTACAGGTGCCCACCACAATGCCCAGCTAATTTTTGCATTTTTAATAGAGATGGAGTTTCACCATGTTAGCCAAGTTGGTCTCTAACTCCTGACCTCAAATGATCCGCCCCCCTCTGTCTCCCAAAGTGCTGGGATTACGGGCAAGAGCCACCGCGTCCGGCCAGAAAAGGGGGATTTGGAAACACACACACAGGGAGTCCGCCATGTGACAACAGAGGCTGAGACCTGAGCCAGGCAGGACAAGCCAGGGAAGGCCAAGGAATGCCGGCACCACCAGAGGCCAGAAGCAGCCAGGGGCCCTCCCCAAGCCTCTGGAGGGAGCACTGCCCTGCTCACACCCTGACCTTGGTCTTCCAGCAGCCAATGCCACAATACAAGTCTGTTGCTGTAAGCCATCCAGTCTGTGGTTTCCCAGCAGCCCTAAGAAACAAGGTCAAGCAGGATTCCATCCTCCACTCTCTGTCTCAGTGACCAAATAGGCCTTGCGTCTGTTGCTGTGAGAGCAAGGATGTTCAAGCCCTTCTGTGGATCTCCAGGAGTCTGTGCATTTCCCTGAGCCTGGGGTGAGCATCTGAGTCCTTTTCAACACAGAGCTACGGGCCTCCCCTCCCCATGAACTTAACACACAGGAGCACTGGATGTTCCCATGCCCGTGTTAAGGCTTCTGGAGAGGGAAGAGGAAATGGGCAGCTCTGCTGCTCCTGGCTGGGGGGCTGTGGTCCCAGGGCCTTGCTGTAATGCATTAACTGGTAAGGCAAAAGGAAGGAAAGAAGAGAAAGCTGCTCGGACTCGCCCCATGCACAGAACCCATTTGTGGACATGCCACTGCAACGCTTCACAGAAGAGGTCTTCGGATGGCAGGCGGTGATCATGAGCTCAACACTTGAACCAAGAGCTGGCGGGGAATGAATGAGTTGGGGGTGGAGAACGGCAGGTGGGCCTAGAAGGAGAAACTGAACATGGCCCAAACACCTCTGCCTAATACAGCTCACACCCCTCGTGTCCCAGTGGGCTCTGTGCTGAGGGCCTGACACCTGGTGTAGGACTGTCCTCTAGGCGGCCTTGGGCGAACCCAATCCTCCTTTCTCTTTTGCTTGTAGTTCTTAAGAATAACCATAGAATGTGCTAGAAATGGAATACCCTGAGACAGGGAGGGCTGACTGTAATAGCCTGGGCTCTGTCCCCCTCTTCCCCGGAAAGCTGAGGTCCATCAACACCTTAGCCCGGAAGTCACGTTGCCCCAGGGTATAAAACCCAGGAGACGCTGCTTTCCAGGGTCTCTCAGGTGCGGTGCAAGGGGCACATGCAGTCCTGAGCCTTACGGGCTGGCTGGGCCAAATTCCAGAACTCTGTTGTCCCTTGCTGCCTATCTGTAGGCAAGAAACCACTTCATGTAGCTTGCTCACCAGGCTAAGACAAGTTGGTAAGCTGTGAGCAGGGAACCTGCTCCACACTTTGAAGTAGAGCCGTCTGGCCATCCGGACCAATCCTGGGATTTGGTACTAGAAGGAAGCCCTCCCACCCACAGGTCGAAGCCCCCTTGACTGGTATTGTCTGTCTCTCTGCTGGTTAGTGGTGAGGTGCCGGTGGGCACCAGCATTTACTGGGGGCATCTCAGACCCCAGCTATCCCCCAGAGGGCCACCAAAGAAGGAGTGACAGACAGTGTGGAAGCTGAGACCAGAGCCTGTCTCTGGGAACTGGATGGAGGCCTTGGACCCCAGCCTCTTGTCACCGTCCTTGTCACTAGGATGCCTTTCCCTGGATTTGGGGCCTCAGCCGCTCATCAGGAATGGGGGGCACAGGAGATCGCCAGTTTTGTAGGTTGAAAATAGTTCAATATTTGCCAGTTTGACATGGTGCAACTGAACAGACCCCGTGACGGTCTGCTCCTTGCTCTCGTAAGTAGCTATTGAGCTGAAGGCCCCTGAGAAGGCCCAGTGAGCTGAAGGCCAGGCCCTGCGCTTGTTGGTGACCCCACACTGGGCTGTCGGAACTGGCTCCGGGGACCCCGAGAGGAGGCCCTCCCCAGCCCTGGAGGGGCCTCAATGGTGTCTCTGAATTGGGACCTACAATGAGACCAGAGGGGTGTGCCAAGCAGAGGGTGTGAATTTAGGTGCTGGGACACCCAAGGAGGGTGCTGGGTAGTACCAGGGAGGCAGACAAACCAGGAGGCTGAAAGGCCAGGGATGAGGGAGGCAGGGCCAGGCCATGAGGCCAGAGGGGCACTGTTTCCCACGGGACCTGGAACTGGGTCCCCCGTGCCCAGCTCTGGGCTCTGAGCAAATTCTCCCTAGGGGAAAAACATCCACACCCGAGAAGGAGGGCAGGGTGGGGTGTGGGGGGCTCTAAGCCCTCCAGAGGCTGCTGGGTGAAGGCTGGGAGCACCAGAAGGGAGCACTTCCAGGCTGGGGTGGCCCAGAGCCTCACCCTGGCCCAGGGGACTCCTGCCAGGCTGGCTCCTGACCAGGCCCCAGGTGAGGGGAGCCTGCAGGAAGAGGAGACGGCAAACGCCCCGCAAAGGGCCAGGGAGTGCAGCAGCCAGGGTCAGAGCCGCGTGTGCTCCTGCGTGTGTCTACGACAGTGTGTATGTGCGTGTGAGTGACCTTGTCTGCAAGGGTATGTGTGTGTCTATGAGTGTGTGTCAGTGCCTATAAATGTGTATAAGTGTGGCAGTGTCTGAGTGTGTGTGTGTGTGACAGTGAGTGTGCTGTGTATGTGTGTCACTGAAAGGGTGTGCGAGTTGTCTATGTGTGTGTCAGTGTCTATGAATGTTTGTGAGTGTGACAGTGTCTGAGGGTATGTGTGTACATGTGTGTCAGTGTCTATGACAGTTTGTGTGTCTGTGCTTGAGAGCGCATGTATGTGTGTGTAGCGCATGCATGTGTGTGTTAAAACCCTTTAAAAATGTAAAAGCCGTCCTCAGCTCGTGGGTGCAGAAACACAGTCATGGAGAATGCGTCCCCCAGGCCAGAGTTCACCCAGCTCTGTCATGAAAGAAAGAAATTCGAGGAAGCCAGGAGCCAGAGCATCAGGGTGGGAGATTTGTCAAAACAGGGGCTGTCGGAACCTCCGCAGAGCTGGCTGTGGGCTTCAGAGCAGAGCGATGGGGCAGGCGCAGCTGTGGCCACAGGAAGCGCAGGAGCCCTCAGAACCCACAGGACCTACAGCCTGGAGACAGCTCAAGTTCAGAGTGAATGGGAGAAGGAGAGGGCAGTCGGCTGCAAGGAGGAGCAAGAGGCTTTCGTGATCAAGGTGGAGTTTACCCGGTGTGCCTATGACCAAAACTCTTAGAAATGTTTGATTCAGCCTGGGTGCGGCGGCTTGCGCCTGGAACCCCCACACTTTGGGAGGCCAAGGAGGGTGGATCACTTGAAGTTAGGAGTTCAAAACCAGCCTGACCAACATGGTAAAACCCGTCTCTACTAAAAATACAAAAATTAGTCAGACGTGGTGGCGTGCACCTGTAATCCCAGCTACTTGGGAGGCAGAAGCAGGAGAATTGTTTGAAGCTGGGAGGCGGAGGTTGCAGCGAGCCGAGATCACACCACTGCACTCCAGCCTGGGCAACAGAGTAAGACTCGGTCTCAAAAAAAAAAAAAAAAAAAAAGTTTGATTCTGTTGTGATTCATGCAGGGGTGATTTCAGAGGGTCAAAATGAACCCACTGAGAGGGAAAAGTCTTTGAACAGAAGGACGAGTCCCCAGAGTTAGCCAGCCTTTACGTCTAGCCTAGCCATCTGAGGAAGGAGATGGCTTCCTTCCTTTTAGAATCACAAGGTCATCCCCAACCGAGGTTCCAACGAGTGGCCCTGGCTCCTCCCAAAACCAGCCCTGGCCTCGGCTGTCTGCAGGTGATGGGCACGGCTGGAATTCCGTAATTAAGTCATAAAACACAAGGCTGGCTGCTTAGAGGTGAATTACAAGGCATTGCAGCTTGTGAATACGGTAATCCAGCCTAATTAACACCAACTCGGAGAGCAGGGCGCGGGCTTCTGGCTTAAATCAGCCCATGCGGAAACGCTGGCCGTCTCTTGCCCTCATCAGGTGATGCTAAGTGTTTGTCATTGTGTGGAATAAAAATAAACCTGGGCCTGGAAAACTGGGCAGGTGACCCTGGAAAGGCCCGGAAACCACCCAAGGCTGGCTCTCCAGGGCGTTTGTGTTAAAATAGAACAAATCTAGCAACCCTGAGAGGTGTATCAAGGGCGGGCAAGGTTCTCTGGGACAGGGGACACGCAGGCTGACCCCAGACAGGAGATGGAAGGCAATGACAAGATCATTGTGAAGCAGGAAAGGCTGAGAAACAAGCCTCTCCAACACTGAACTGGGAAGGAAGTGGTGATTTATTCAGCCGGGAGCTGCGGTGGGCCTAAATGCCCCAAATAGCCCCTGAACAAAGAACATCCCTGGCCTTATAAAGGCTTACAACCCTAGAAATTACATGTGAAAGGATCTTGGGTTTACCACTCTAGAAATTACAGTGAAAGGGTTTTGGGTTTACAGCTCTAGAAATTACGTGTGAAAGGGTCTTGGTCCTTGGAGTAGGCTTGGGATACATGACTTAGGTGGGGGTCTGATCCTGTTTACGTAAAAACAGTGCCTTCCAGAAGGATCCCTCCATACCATGCCTGCGATCTGTAGAAGGTGGAGCCCGGTCTGCCAGCCTTTACGTCTCCTACTGACACGCAGTGTGGAAGTCAAGAGGGAGGTGGCCTTGGATGCTCAAGCGTGATGAAGGGTCTCCTTCCTCCATCGCCGGCACCTCGTCCCTTACCCCCACCCTTTGTCCTGCAGGCTAGATCCACCTTCAAGACCCCTGCTGTCTGCCCATGGCTCTGCCCAGGGGAGGCAGACCCCAGCCCAGCCCGTGCCACTCTAAGCACTTCCTGAAGGTTGGCCAGTTCAGCCTTATGACCACCCTTGCCTTAGACTCTTACTGCTTGCTGTAACGAATCACCACAAATTTAGTGGCTGAAAACAACAAAAGGGTTTTTACTGCCAGTTCTGTAGGTCAGAGGGCCAACCTGGGGCTCGAGGGGCCCAGAGCGGCGTCGGCAGGGCCGGCTCCCTCAGAAGGTACTCAGTGAGGGTCCTTCCCTGTCTTTTCCAGCTCTGGGGGCTCCTGCTGTTCCTTAGCTGAGGGTTCATCACTCCAGGCTCTGTCTCGGGGGTCCCACAGCCTTCTCGCCTGCATGCATCAAATCTCCCTCTGCCTCCCTGTTATAAGGACACCTGTGGTCACACTCAGACCCCCCTGAGTGATCGGGATGACCTCCTGATGGCAGCAAGACCCCTCAGTCCATTGTCTGCAAAGCCACCTTTGCCACGGAAGGCAGCGTGTGGACAGGCTCTGGGATGAGGCATGGACATCTCGGGGACCCTTATTCAGCTGGCCACTGGGAGGCACAAATGGGGTCAGCAGAGAGGCTGCCCAGGGACCCCATGTGGCAGTGGCAACGCCTCAGGGCCCATCCAGTCCCCGTCTCCCCCATTCTCTTTGGGGCTGTCGCGGCTGCCTCTGCAGGGCGTGCTAGGTCGGTGCTGGCTCACAGGGAGGAGGCCTCCATAAGAGCAAGGCCCTCGGACGCTGGAGGGTGAGACGCTGTCCGGTGTGAAATTGGCCTCTGATGCCATGTGACTTGGAAGAGCCACTCTTTAGGGCTCAGCTCTGCTCACTAATGCCCAGGGAGGCAGGAGGGGAGAGTTTTAAAGAGCTACAAAGTACCCAAGTGCTTAGAACGAGAACACGAGAGGACCTAGTTTAAGACTGGAACAGAATGTCTATCTTGGAAGAGAGCCGCTGGTCTCTCCCTCTGGCTTTTCATAAGGACACGGATCCCATCGTGAGTCCCCACGCTCTGACCTCATCCAGCCCCAGCCCCTCCCAAAGGCCCTGCTCCTGACACCATCCTGGTGGGGGTTGGGGCCCCAACATTTGAGTGTGGGGTTGAACAGACATTCGGTCCACAGCACCAGGCTGATGCTGAGATGCGAAGGGGCCTCTCCAGTGCCCAGCTGGTTGTCTCTTTCCCGAGGCAGAAGGATCATTACCTTGCTGGGGCCGAATCAGAACAAAAATGTAATTGTTTTGTGCCTTTTAGAAACTTCCTGAGTTGGGAGAAATGGAGATTTTGGTGGCTGTCCGTGAAGTACTTAATTAAGCAGAACAGGTAATCCCATCGTTATTACAAGAAACACGCAGAGCTCCAATAGCTGCGGAAATGTGGTTGCCCATGGGGCTGGAGGCTGCCTGCCCCGGCCTGGTCTCCCCAGCCCCACCATGGGCTCCTTCCTTCCCAACTATCCGGGTTGTTTCCTTGAGGCTTGTCCTGTCCCAGACCAAATGTGGAGTCTGTTCTTATGGTCTCAATGTCTGTGTCCCCCCAAGTTCTTATGTTGACACATTTGGAGACAGGGCCTTTATTGGAAGTAATTTGGGTTATATGAGGTCATAAGGGTGGGGCCCTGATCCAATGAGACTAGTGTCCTTGTAAGAAGAGACTCCAGAGAGCTTTCTGGCACTTTTGCACACACACGCTCTCCATCTCTCTCTCTCCTCTCTCTGCTACGTGAGGAAGGCAGCTGCCTGTGACTAGGAAGAGAGTTCTTACCAGGAACCAAATTGCTGGCACCTTGATCTTGGACATCCAGTCTCCAAAACCATGAGAAAATAAATGTTTGTTTAAGCTCCCCTCTAGTCCGTGGAACCTTGTTATGGCAACCCAAACTGAATAAGACACATGGGGCTGGGTGTGACCCCACCAGGCCTCAGTTTCCCCATGTCAAGTGGGGATGGATGGTAACAGCACCTGCCTCAAAGGCTGGGGAGCCTAAATGAAAGCTCAGGCACCAAGGCGCCAGGATCGGGCAGGGCACGGTCCCGACTTCACCTCCGCAGGCTCACACCAGCAACAGCAGCCCCTGCGCAGCGTGGTCTGACTCCCAGAAAGACCCCATTTCTGGGGTGTCCAGGGGGAGTCCTAGGCACTTGAGGAGGTTAAGTGTCATGAGACATCAACCCCTCTGTCCTGACCACGATTTTTACAGATGAGGAAACCGAGACAGGAGCTGCCAGGGCACTTACTCGAGGTCACAGCAGGAAGATACAAAGCAGAACCCAGGCCAGCGCGGAGCCCAGTGTGCCCAAAACAACCTAGGCCAGTGAGAGCAGAAGGGGAGACTGCCTGAGGAGGAGGATTTAGCGGGATGACGAGGATAAATGGGGATAGCCTGCTGCCGTCTTCTGGAAACACCCATAAACAATGTCAGGGAAGCATGATTGAGGGCTTCATGGCAGAGGTGGCAAAGTGTGACTGACAGGTGGCGCTGACAGACAGCTCAGCCCGCACCCCCCAGGCCTGGCCAGCTCATCCGTCCACACAGGAGGGGTGAGGATTGACTTCTGAGCTCCTTTCTCTTCCTGGCTCTGTCCACATCGTGCTGGGAGGTTCTGGAGCTGAGCCCAGCGCCTGGCCCACCTTGCTGGGCTGGCTGCCCCGGGCACGTCGGGGTGAAGGGGTGTTTGCCTCTCACTAGCAGGGTGGGTGAGCTTGAAGAGAGCAGCTGGTCAATTGCTCCTTGGCTCCTTCTAGAACCATCCGAACCCAGCAGGATGTCTAATGGAACAGACATCTCCAACTCAACACAGCACTGCAACTTCCCCTGCCTGCCAGAGGCTTCCCCGTCTCACCAAAGGGCCCCAGGGCTGCCCGGCAGTGTATGGAAGAGCCCAGGACCCCCCCACATCAACCCCCACCCCCGACCTGTGCTCTGCCCCGAAAGCACCCCAGCTTCACTCCTCTCCACCCTGGTGTTTGATGTGGAACAGCCTCCAATGGCGATTCCTGCTCTCCCGTGCTAGTGTCCTGGGCTTTCGTTACAAAGTGCCACAAACCAGGGGGCTTCAAACAACAGAAATTTATTCACTCATAGTTCAGGCGGCCTCCGGTGCTGCGGGCCACCCTGGCACCCTCCCCTTGGCTTATAGCTGCACCCGTCAGCCTCTGCATGTGGCCTTCTGTTCTTTGCCTCTGCGTCCCTTCTCACAAGGACAGCAGTCAGCAGATTTGGGGACCACCCTAAATCCAGGATGATCTCATCTCAAGATCCTTAACTATAAATGACATCTAGGGACATCTGGGAGGACTCTGTTTCCAAATGAGATTCCTAGTGTACACAAGTTCTGTGGAGCACCATCCAACCCCCTCCTCCCTCCAATCCAGTCTCCGAATGGAAGTCAGCAAGCTCAACCACACACACGCGTGAGCACCACTGCCCTCTGCCGCAAACCCAGTCACCTGGGAAGCAGAGTCTAAATTCTTCTCCACGGCCGGGCGTGGCGGTGCACACCTGTAATTCCAGCACTTTGGGAGGCTAAGGTGGGTGGATCCCTTGAGGTCAGGAGTTCGAGACCAGTCTGACCAACATGATGAAACCCTATCTCTACTGAAAATACGAAATTAGCCGGGCACGGTGGTGCATCTCAGCTGCTTGGGAGGCTGAGGCAGGAGAATCACTTGAACCCAGGAAGTGGAGGTTGTGGTGAGCCGAGGTGGAGCCACTATACTTGAGCCTGAGTGACAGAGCGAGACTCTGTCTCAATTAAAAAAAGAAAAATTCCTCTGCATGTCTTGTGGAGCCTGTGCCTGCCTCTCTTGTCCCCCCAGCCCCCATGCTTGGGTGCACAGCCTCTGCCCCTCCAGGTCCCTGGAACGTCTCCACCTCTGGGGCTCCAAGCCCACCTTCTCTGAGGTTGCCGCCAACCTTCCCCGCCGGCCAGCACTGCACGGCTATTGCTTATGCTCTGCTCACCATTTGCCCTTTTGGAGGGTCATCGTACTCATTTCTTTCTGGCCTGGCTAAGCTGTGCTCCCATAGCACCCACGCGAGGACACCGCCACGGCAGGTGCTCAGGAAATACGAGTGGACCGGCTGGAAGGAAAGAAAGAGGGGACTGCAGATTCTTCCCAGCTCCTTCATTTTGCTGACGGAAGATGGTTCTCATCAAATGGGAGGACTGACACAGTTTCCCCAGCCACCCCCGGCTGCTTATGCTTAAATTAATAGACATTAAATACATAAAACTAAGAATCAGTTCCTCAGCCACAATGGCTGGATTCTGAGTGCTCAGTAGCTATGTGTGGCCAGTGGTGCTATATCGAGCACATGGGACATTTCCAGAAAGTTCTACCAGACAGAGTTGCTTTAGACCAAGGAAGGAGAGAGAATTTGGGGCTGTCAGGATTATGAAGGTCCCAGGGCATCTCTTCCAGCCTGTGGCCCCTCCCAGGCCAGGGCAGGGTGTGGCCAGAAATGGAGATCCCACTGGGAATCTAGGGGATAGGATGGGCCACAACTCAGGGCTAAGGGTGCACCCAGAGATGCCACCAAGAACTGGAGCTACAGGAGGCAGGAGCTGGGGGCCTTCGTACCTGTGCAGGGAGAGGCAGCCTCAGGTGTGGTCTCCTGGGAGCCGAGACCCTGGTTCCCCTGGCGGGGGATGGGCCCGGAGCCTCCTGGGAGCCTCCAGCCTTGGGAGGGGCTGAGGCCGGGGAGCGTGCAGGGCTAATGGAGACCACGCTTGCCACTTCCTGGGAGCTGAGGGTGGAGCTGATGGGGGTGGGCTGTCACCTGCACGGTCTTATTCCCAAGCCGCCATCCTACCCCTCTCCCCCATGGAGGAGGTGGGAATGGAGCAACGCCCCCAGCCAGTTCCTTGGTGCCCCCGAGGGATTCCTGTTAGCTCTTCGGCTCTCAGACCTGAGGCCAAGGGGTGTTGGATGCACCGCACCCCTCACAGAGAGAAACAACCGTCCCTCCTGCCTGAGCCAGGATTCACTCCAGACTTCCCTCCATTTCCATCTTTCCAAAGAAATGCTCCCAGGGCCACAGCCTGCTTCAAAAACAAAGCCCCAAACCGTCTCTCCCTTGAGGCAGCAGCCCTCAGCCAGGGGCGACTGTGACCCCTCAACCCCAACCCCCAGGGAACCAGAGGACATTTGTCAACATCTAGAGACATTCTTGGTTGTCATACTGGGGGGTGGTGCCGGCCTGGAGTGGGGAGAGGCCAGGCTGCGGCTGGACACCCTACAGTGAGCAGGAGGAGCCCGCAACAGAGCAAGATCCTGCTAGAAATGTTCCTTGTGCCGCTGTGGGCGACACGGTCCCAGTTCTACACCCCGAGGGGCGCCTCTAGGGAATGCCACCACCCAGAGCGTGGTCTCTATTGGCTCACTCCCCTGGTGGCCTTCAGGGGCTGCCCCAAGGGGTCTCACCAGGAATTTAGCCAACTTAAAGTAAGAGAGAACAGCCCCCACAAGACCACCCCATCCTCACTTCGGATATCAGCTGTAAGTTCCAGGGGTCTCCAAGACCACTCTCAGGTTTGGCGATTTGTGGGAAAAACTCCCAGAATTCCCTACAAGCACCTATGCTCACAGTTACGGTTTATTACAGCAAAGAGATCCAGGTTAAGATCAGGCAAGGGCAGGGAGGTGTGGGGCAGAATCCAGGAGGGTCCGGACACGGGTGTCTGCCGTCCTCCCCGGGAAAGTGGGGAGGAGTCCCTCTCGGAGGTGATGTGTGACAACACACATGGGGAATGGCCGCCGGGGATGCTCCCGGGCCTTCGGTGTCCCGAGTCTTTGCTGGAGCTCCATCTGCACTGCCTTGGCAGCTGAACTTTAGTTTCCAGCTCCTCCTGGAGGTTTGGGATAATCCTTCTGGTCTCCAGCCTCCTCTGGAGGTCCAACCTGATGCGGTGTGACCCAGAGCCTCCACCAGAAACTACACTGTCAGACTGTCCAGCAGTCAAAGCCCCCAGGCAAACAGAGTCACGCACATCAGGCAGGAAATTCCAGGGCCCTAGAGACCACCTCCCAGGAGCTGAAGGCAAAGGTTCGCCCTCTCTTTGGATCAAGTTGGTGCTTCACTACACAGACCTTCCTTCCTCCCTCCCTCCATTTTACAGATCAAGAAAACTGAGGCCCAGACCTTAGGCAATCTGACCAGGCTTTGAGCAGTGGAGGATGTGGGCCCTGAGCCAGGCTCTGCACCCGCCTCTTTCACTCAGGCCCCTCCATTCCCCCGGCCCCATCCCTCCCTGAGGTCCATGAGCCCAAGCTGGGAGTAATCTCCATGCAGCCTCTTAGCAACGAGCCAGCTAATGGAGGAGAAGACCTCTGTGCAAAAATGAAAAAGGAGGACAGCTTCATGCATAAAATGCACCCTGTAGAGGGAGGAAAAATGCAGGAAGAGAAGTTTCCGGTAATCCACCCCACGGAAACCACCAGGCCAGCGTGGGACCTGGAGAATCAATCCTCTAAACCCGGGGCCTCTCCCACCTGGAGGGCCGAGGGCTGCAGGCCTCTGGGGCCTCCCCGCCTCCAGTTCCGCCGCCTTGTTCTCTCTCCCAGGCAGCCTCCGTCCCAGCCTCCCATCCCAGGCTGAGCATGGTACCCCGCACACACGGTTGCTAAGAGACCGTTGCTGAGAGTCACAACTCAGCTGGCAACGGAAAACACCCCCAGCAACACAGTTTGCTGGGCCCATTTAGGGAGACATGTTTCTGGTCCACTCGATGCCTCATCCTCTTTGCAACATTTCAAATGTTTTCTTTTACATGGCTTCTGGATATCACTTAGCATGCACTCTATATTTAGGAATGGTTATGAAACAAACATATCACCCACTCTATCTGCTTTGACTGTGGCGTGAAGCCTGGTGCCGGGATCAAGAGGCAGGGAGACACCAGGGAAAGATCCTGCCTCTTATCCCAGGGAAGCCTGGTGTTCCTGGCTGACTTGGGAGCTTGTCGGTCAGTCTCATCTGGTCTAATCCTACAACCCCGGGTGGCGAGCTCACGCCACGGAGCCCATCAGACTGTGAGAAACGGGAGGCCGATGGCTCCCGTGCTGGGCCAGAGGCTACTGTCCTTGTAGTCCCCTGAAAGGTCAATCCATGTAGTATCCCCAAAAGTTCAGATCCAGCCCCTTATTTTGCAGAGGAGGAGTCCAAGGTGGCCCACCCACGGGAGGCCGGGCTGGCCTCTGCTGCTGTGGTGGAGAAATAATGTGCCCCAAGCCACAACATGACACTCCCCAGCCCAGAGTGGGCAGCGTGAAGAGGAAAGACCCCATCCCAGCAAGGATGAAGGCAGCAGTCTCCAGGTCCTCCATCAGCACGCATCTAATTTCCTGGGCACCCCAGACAGGGACCTTGGGAGGCCCCTTGTTTGACCTGGCATGGCTGGGAAGATCAGACGGGAGCCTGGAAGTGGGGGTGCTGGTGTGGTGTTGGGGGACTTTGTGCCTGACATGTCTCCTCTCACTAGCACTAAAGGCTCCTGTTTTTGAGGTCTGTGACACCAGAGTTGTTCACCAAAATTCCGATTTTCCTCCTTCGTGGGCACGTGCAGGGCTGCTGGTCTCCACCCTCCTGGAGTTAGGTGAGGCCCATGAGCTGGGGCCGCAGGGATGGGTGTCACTCCAGGAAAGGGAAGACCAACTCAACATGTGCCACACTGTCCTTGAACCCAGAGGTGGCGACTAGGAACGGATGATGGTCTGGCTGGTGGGAGCTTCACCCACCCGGGTTAGTCAGTGGGAATGGCAAGGGACAGCACCCAGCAAACCCAGCAGGGCCATGAGAGTGAGCAGGAAATACTCCTTTGTGTTTTTAAGCTATGGCACCTGGAGATGATTTGTTACTGCAGCCTAACCCCGCTGCCCGGGCTGCTGCAGGCCCCTCGTCCTCAATGCTTGGACCAAAAGTATTCTGGATGGCATCTTTTCTGAGTTTGAAAGATTTGCACGTACATTGAGTGTATTTGCACATGTATCTCGAGATGGGACTCAAGTCTAAACATGAAATTCATTTATGTTTCATGTACGTCTCACACACACAGCCTGAAGGTAATTTTGTACAACATTTAAAGAATTTCGGCCAGGCACAGTGGCTCACATCTGTAATCCCAGCACTTTGGGAGGCTGTGGCGGACGGATCACAAGGTCAGGAGATTGAGACCATCCTGGCTAACATGGCGAAACCCCGTCTCTACTAAAAATACAAAATTCAGCAGGGTGTGGTGATGCACCCCTGTAGTCCCAGCTACTCGGGAGGCTGAGGCAAGAGAATCACTCGAACCTGGGAGGCAGAGGTTGCAGTGAGCCGAGATCATGCCACTATACTCTAGCCTAGGGACAGAGCTAGGCTTTGTGTCAAAAAAAAAAAAAAAAAAAAAAAAAAAAGAATTTTGTGCATGAAACAAAGTTTTCATTGTGTTTTGATGGGGACTTGTCCCATGAGGTCAGGTGTGGAATTTTACACTTGTGGTATCATGTCGATGCTCAAAAGGTTTGGGGTTTTAGAGCATTGTGGATTTTGGATTTTTAGATTAGCTCAACCTGTACTGGACCTCAAAGGGTACCCTTTTACAAGGTCAGCATGTGTAGCAAGGAAGAGAGTTCTTTTTTTTTTCTTTTGAGATGGAGTCTTGCTGTCACATAGGCCGGAGTGCAGTGGCATGATCTTGGTTCACTGCAACAGCAGCCTCCTAGGTTCAAGTGATTCTCCTGCCTCAGCCTCCCAAGTACCTGGGACTACAGGTGCATACCACCATTCCCAGCTAATTTTTGTATTTTTAGTAGAGATGGGGTTTTGTCATGTTGGCCAGGCTGGTCTTGAACTCCGGACCTCAGGGGATCTGCTCACCTCAGCCTCCCAAAGTGCTGGGATCACAGGTGTGAGCCACCGCATCCAGCCGAGACTTCTTAAAACTGGTGATCTCCCAGGGAAGCCCATCTTTCATGGGAGGGTCCAGGAGCAGAACGCGGAAACCAGATTCTGACGGGCCCAGCAGCAGGGGTAGAGGCGGATGCCACCTAAGTCAGGGGGCAGAGAGGGCAGTAAACACATGTGCCCCTTCTGTCCTACCCGGGCCTCGGTTTCCCTGGCTTGCAAAGTGAGCCTAGTCACTACCAAGAGTGCCTTAATATATCAAGAACTCTGTTTCCCGGGGCCTCCTTCAGTCCTTGTAGTCGCCCTGAAAGGTCCAGATCCAGCTCCTTGTTTTGCAGAGGAGGAGCCTAGGTGGTGGCAGAGCTGGCCCCGACACCAGCCCCACGCTCACTCCACACCCAGCATCCTGACGCTGCCGTCACCCCCCAGCTTCCGGTTTCCCAAACTCCAGCCAGTGGAGACCCGCCATCCTGCTGGCCGTCAGCACGGCCTCGGGGTGGTGTGGGGCTGCCGCAGGTTCTGCCTACCTGCCCACCCCAGGACAGGCTCAGACTCATTGTCTAAAAAGAGTCCCCTGAGCAGGGGCACCAACAGGTCCCGGAGGATCGAGGTACCATGCCAGGCTCCGGCCGGCGACATCATCCCAGCTCCGGGGCTCTGGGCTCCAGTGTGACAAGGCAGTGCATTCTGCACAAAGACAGGCTGTGCTTGGGGAGAGGCTGCGCCATTGTTGTGGAGCGGAAGGGAAATTAATTTTAAGCCTGGAGTTGATTGCAGCCTGGGAGGGAAACGCCAACACTCAGAGAGGGCTGGTTTCAGGCATGTGCGCGCCACCACTCACGTGCTCACTGCAGCCTGAATTCAGAGGGAAACGCACCCCAGGCACCCTCCCTCCTCTGTCAGCGCTCCAAGCCACCCCCACATCCCAGCACCGGAAGAGCCCGGCCCCTTCTTCCACCTAGGGAGCCCTGGGTGTACGCTCCACGGAGCCACGCCCTGTCCCCTGCCCCGACAACTAACCCACGCTAGCTGGGCCGCTGCCGGAAAGGCTGGAGGGGGCAGTGAGCCAGACTGAAAGCACCTCCTTCAAATGCTCTCAGGGGTTTGGTTAGTTCTCTGTCATTCAACCTGTGCTTGGTGACGAGGACACAGAACGGAGCGTGGCCCCGTGGCTGGCCTCCAGGGTTCTCTAGGCCTGAGGGAGTGGGACACATGGACGTCCAGCAGGTTCCAGCCTGGCGGGAGAGAGAGGTCCAGATCACAGGCTTCAGGCCACTGTGGTCCTGGGGGCCATGCGTGGTGGGAAGGGTAGCGGGATGAGTTGGCAAACACTGGGGACCCCAGCTCCCCAAAGTGCCTCGAAACTGCTACCTCAGCCACCACTGCAGGGTGCACTCTGACATCAGCCCCACGCTGGGGAGAGGAGGGTGTACCCTGACATCAGCCCCACGCTGGGGAGAGGGGGGTGCTGCCCTCAGGAAGCTGCCACCTGGGCCACCAGGGAGCACCTGCTGCAGAGCGGGTGATCCCAGTGTCCTCCAGTGCCCTGACTCAAGTAAACCTATCTCTGGGCCTCACTTCCTCAGGCGTGCAATGAAGGGCCTAGCCATCCAGCGCCCCCTAATTTTGTCTTGGCAGGTAACAGATCCAGCTACAAAACCCCTTTTCGCAGTTCTCTCTGTCTGCTATGAATGACCAGGAGAACCCAAGGTGCTTGTCAGTGAGACATGCGAGGATGTCACCTGTAGCTTCCGGAGCGGGGCAGACAGCATGCACATCACTTCTGCTCCTGGCCCTGGCCCTGGATGTGGACCATGGTGGGCCTCGGGCCCCTGCTCAGCTTGCCCTAGGCTAGAAGGTTCCCTAATGGCTATGGGGAGAGGCGGGCTGCAGGGCCTGTGCTCAGAGCAAGAGAAAGGCCAGCCATCCTGCTGGGCTAGCACTGATTGTGCAGGTGCCCTGAGGCCAGACGGCAGGCAGCAGTGAGGCCCAGGTCCCAGCGAGGTCAGCCCCCAGGACAGGAACCAGGCCACGGCTGAGGACTGTGAGGGCAGCAGACAGAAAGACAGTCAGGCCCAGGCTGCCCAGACAGAGGCGGGGCCAGGAATGGATCTGTGGACAAAGTGGCATCTCTAGGTCCCTGGAAGTTGTGTGTGATTTCAAGGAAAGGGACAGTAGTGGTTGAATTTTGTCCCCCTAAAATCCACGTCTATGTGGAACCTCAGAATGTGACTTTCTTTGGAAATAAGCTTGCCAGAGATGCCATCAGTTGAGATGAGGTCATCCTGGAGTAGGTGGGTCCTAAGTCCGCTGGTTGCTGCCTTCATAAGAAGGGAAAGTACAGACACACAGAGACATGGCTACGTGAAGATGGGGGCAGAGACTGGAGGATGTGGCCATCAGCCAAGGATACCTGGAGCCCCAGAAGCTGGGAGAGCCAAGGCAGCACCCCCCATAGAGCCCTGTGGGGAGAGGACCCTGATGACATCGTGCTGTTGGACTCTGCTGTCAGAACTGTGAGGGGGGACATTTCTGTTGGTAAAGCCCCAGCTGGTGGCCCTTTGTGACGGCAGCCGCAGGGCACCAGCACAAACGGTGAGCGTGTAGGAGGCTGGTGTGATCTGCGCCTGTCCATTCTGTGGTCCCTCCATCCAGCGCCCAACGCATGCTCAGGACTGGCTGGGGCCTGGGGACCGGACACGGAGCACCCGGCAGCAGAGGAGGACGACAGAGTCTGATTTCCAGAATCTGACCCACAAAGGGTTGTGGCATTCATGGGAGAAGTGACAGAAGACCAACAGGAACGATGGCAGCAGCAGTGAGAGCCCTTCAGAGGACCTGAGAGATGTGAACTCCCGCCCCAACAAACCACCTGGGGAGGAGCCAGGCCCCCAGCCACATGGCCTTAGGAACAGGAGAGATGACTTTTCTACAGCAAATAAGGCCCAGGGTGCCTACAACACGGCAGGGGAGCCTAAGGCTCAACCAGACTCACGACAACTTAGATGTGTATAAGTGGCACATTTAGCTGGAAGCTGGGAGGAGCCTGCTGGGGGACGGACGTGCCATCCGGAAGGTTCCCGGGGTCACAGCACACACAGCCCCTCCCTCCCGCCTGCCCTCTCCAAAGAAAACCATGTCCCTGGCCTATTTCTTTTGGTATCCACCTTCTCCATCATGGAGGGGGGCTCCACTCCTAACCCACTCGGCAAAGTCCCGGCAGACAGTGAGTCACTGAATGCTGTGCCAGGCACACGCTGTGCTCAGGGCAAGGTGACCCCTAAGGCGCCCGGAATAGGGCAGTGTAGGTGCCCCCGCAGCGGGGGATGTGGCCAGTGTCTGTGAGGACACTTCCGCATGACAAGCTGGGGTCATAAGAACACAATAGCCCTGTAGGCTGAAGCCTGGCCCAAAGCAGTCGGGGCCCCCTCACCTCCCAGCCTCTCTCCAGGCAGTGTCCTCCCCAGGGCGCCAGGCTTCCTCAGCTCCAAGTCTGGGCGTCTGAAATCCGCTGTGTAATTGGATCACACCCCAGCCCGTGCTGAGCACTCATCTGCACCCGTCTCAGAAAACACGAGTCTCAGAGAAGGAAAGCAGTTTCCACAGGTAATGTTCTATCAAATATATTACATTTCTCAGAATCACAGGTGGAAGTTAACTAATTCGATTCCCCCTTATTTTTTGAAATGTTTTCAGAGGACAATGCAAAGGTTCACTCTGTTCTAGGAAATGTTTCTTTAGATGCCAAATGTTAGAATGCCATTTGTTCTTCAATCAGGGAGGAGGGAACAGCACGGACTTTCAAGGGTAGCATCCACGCTCTCTGACCCTGGCGCCACTGAGGGCCCTGAACGGCTGCAGGTGTGCAAAGGCAGGCTGGGAAATGCCTTTCAGTCAAGCCCACCTCCCAGGTTCAACCAGAGCTCCTTTCTCTCCTCGATAAAAATCCCAATTGTGACTGTTTTATAGAAGCGCCTTTGACGACAGAATCGTCTCTCCATGGCATCTTCCCCTGAAGGTGCCTGACAACCCCTGTCTCCCAGGGATTCGAGCTCACAGCCACGCGCTGCTCCACTCCTGCCTGCTGTGAGCGGATGGGTGCTGGAACCCTGCCGGTCAGCCAGCCAGGAAAGGGGGTGTGAGGGGACATCCGGGCTGCGGAAGAAAGTACTAATGGCTTTATTTTTAGAAATGAGGTCACGTTGATCTGGAAGGTAACTTGGGGGAAGGGTAGACAGGACCAGGAGGAGGATGGAGAAAAAGGACATTATTCAGCAAGATGAGGGCCTGGGAAGCTGGGTCTCTGAGAAGCCTGGGCCCCTTTGATCTCATTGAGACGCTCGCAAGGAGTGCTGGCTGATGAGAGGCAGGGGGACGAGGGCAGGTGCAGGTACCCATGGAGGAGAGAGACCCTGGGATCCCCAGAGCCGGGCATGAGGGGGCTGCCACTGGGCGCAGATGGGCAACCTGGGCACCATGCCAAATAGCATCTGCAGCTCGTAAGGCAAGTTGACTGTACAAATATGTTATATATATATATATATATATACACACATATATATATTAAACATATATTTATACATGCATATATTTATATACATAACAAAAATACATGTTATATATAACATATTCATACATATATTTATATATGTATTACATAAATACACATATGTATTACATAAATACATATGTTGAATATATGTTATATACAATGTAATATACAACATAATATAGTCTTCATATATGAATTCATAACATATATGTTGTATATTAAGCATATATGTTACATATATATAAATAACACTGAGTTGAATATACAAAAACCCTGAGTTCATAATGATATACCAGTGGAGGGTGTGGAGGTAAGGAAGAGAGAGAGATGGGCAGAGAGGACAGAGGGAGAGAGAAGAAGACTCCACTTCATCCCCCAACAACACGATAGAAAACCAACTCACTGGACATCAGTGGAAATCACTGAAGCATCAGCTTCATCCAGAGAGACTTGATAATGAAAGAATCGAACAGTGTTTAGCTTAACCAAGTCATCTTATTTGATATGGGGACATCCTTCGAGATAGAAGACTCTCAGCTCATCGCAGAAGGAATGCCAGGATTAGGCAGTCACCATACGCAAGCCTCAATGGACTCTTTGATGCGTCCAGGGCCCACCCCAGAGAGAGGCCCCTGGGTGACCAGCTGGTGAGGAGCTTCAAGGGGAAGGATTCATCGTTACCACCTGAAGCCCGGGTGCGGCTTTCATCATGGAGGTGCAGTGCACAGTCTCTGCCTCGTGGGGAGATGGGGCGTGAAGCTCACATCATCTGCATGTGGCTGGGCCCAACATAAACAGCACGGACCCAAGGACTGGCCGATGACACCACAGGAGGTGGAAGTCACATCTGGGGTAGGGAGCAGCCTATGGCCAACCTACCCCAACCTACCCTGTCCCTATAACACGTCCTGGAAGAAACAGGGGAGGTGGGCCAGAATGAAGACTTGGGGACATATATTTACCAAGTGCCAAGTGGGTCCTGGGTCAGTCACCACTGTGAAGACATTCATGAGATAATCTGGGACAAGTGCTCATGGAGGGGGTTACGATTCCACCCTGAGACCACTGCTGGGTGCGTGGATGGGACACTGACACTGGGGGCCACAAGAAAGATGCCGTGCTGCTGGGAGACAGGCTGACGTGGAAGAGGAGTGACGTAATGCCTGGGCCTTACTGGAGGAAAAAAGAATAATAAGGCCTACCTGTATATGGATGGCAAGAATCTCTTGCATAACCAATCACAGCCAATAATAGAAAAAACAGATACTAAAGTAGATGAAAATTAAAAACTGCACATCAAAGGGCATGATCAACAGAGCAAAAAGGCAGCTAAAGAACGGGAGGAAATATCTGCAAATCATGGATCTGGTAAGGGGTTCATACCCAGAATGTGCAGAGAACTCTTACAACTCAACAACAAAAACAAAAATGCAATTTAAAAACAGGCCAACTGGTGGGGTTTGGTGGCTCACACCTGTAATCCCAGCACTTTGGGAGGCCGATGTGGGTGATCACTTGAGGTCAGGCGTTCGAGACCAGCCTGGCCAACATGGCAAAACCTGGTCTCTACTAGAAATTCAAAAATTAGCCAGGCGTGGTAGTGCATGCCTGTAATCCTAGCTACTCAGGAGGCTGAGGCAGGAGAATCGCTTGAACACGGGAGGCAACGGTTGCAGTGAGCCGAGATCATGCCATTGCGCTCCAATAAGTAGGTAAATAAATGAAATCAATAAAAAATCAAAATGGGCGAAGGACTTGAAGAGACATTTCTGCAAAGAGGAGCTGCAAATGGCCGATAAGCACTTTTCTGAAAAGATGTTGAATACCGCTAATCAATCAGAGAAAGGTAACTCAAATCCACAACAGGATACCACCTCGCTCCTGTCAGGATGGCCTCGGTCCTAAAACAGAAAGTAACGACGTTGGTGAGGACGGGGAAACTGGAGCCCGCCCTGGCAGGAGGGGGAAGTGGCGCAGCCCCTGTGGAAAACGGCCTGGCTACTCCTCAAAACGTTAAACACAGAATGAGCATGTGAGCCAGCAGTGCCACTTCCGGGTCTACGCCCGAAGGAACTGACGGCAGGGTCTTGAAGAGCTACCTGCCCACCCGTGTTCACGGTCACAGCACCATTCATGATAGCTAAAAGGTGGACGCAATGTAAGTGTCTGCCTACATATGAACACACAAAAGGTGGTCTTTCCGTATGGGGGCGATGTTTATTATTCAGGTTTAAACTGGAAGGAGATTCTGACACATGCTACGACACGGAGGAACCTCAAAGGGATTCCACTGAGTGAAATAAACCAGGCACAAAAACACAAATACTGCAGGGTTCCACTGATCTGAGGTCCCTAGAGTGGTCAAATTTATAGGCAGAGAAAGTGGGATGGTGGGTGCCAGGGCTGGGAGAGGGGATGGGGATGAGTATTGAATGGGGAAGAGTTTCAGTTTGGGAAGTGAGAGGGTTTGGAAATGGATGGTGACGATCGTGAATGGAAATGTACTTGGTGCCACTGAACTGTATACTGAAAAATGATTACGATGATAAATTTTATGTTATGTTCACTATACTACAATTTTAAAGATAAAAAGTATAATTGTCAAAAAAAAAAAAGAGGGAGGGAGGGAGGGGAGGAACTGAATGGAGCGAATAGAGGCTGAGATCTATTGGAGGTCAGTCTCCACAAGGTCTTCGTAAGCCTTTGGCCACACTTCTCCATTGCTCAAGAGCCTCCAATAGCTCCCCACTGCCCTGGACCTTGCCACAGCCTGAAAAGCTCTATAGAGCATCCGGCCCTCCTGAATGTTCCAGAACACACAGAATGCTTCCCTGGTCCAGGCAGGACCTTGCCCTCACTGCCCTGGTGCACGGTCCACGCTCACTTCAGTTCTCCCCTCCTCTCCATGTCTTGGCCTAAATCCTTCCCCTTGGGGGCTTCTCTCTGACCACCCTGTCAACAAAGTCTTGGTCTCTGCCCTGTAGCTGCACAGCATCCTAGTGTGTGTGTGAAGGTGTGTGTGACTGTATGTGTGAGCATGTGCAAATGCATATGAGCACACGTGTAAGCATGTGTGTAAGCCAGCATGTGGTAGGCATGTGTGTATGTGTATATGTGTGTGCGTGAGCATATGTGTGAACATGTATGTGAGCATGTGAGAGCATGTGTGTGGGTGCAAATGTGTGCCAGTGTGAGTGTGAGAGCGTGTGTATGTACACATGTGTACTGGTTCCTGGGGCCATCACAACAAATCACTGCAAACCAAGGGTCTTCAAACAGCAGGAATTTTTCTCTCAGTTCTGGCAGCCAGAAGTCTAGGATCAAGGTAAAAGCAGAGCCACACTCCTCTGGTGGGCACGCATGTGGGTGCATTCGTGTGGGTGCCTGTGTATGTGCCCATGCGTGTGGGCGCCTGTGTATGTGCATGTGTGTGGGAGCCTGTATATGTCATGTGTTTGTGTGTGCACGTGTACGTGTGCATGTGCATGGGCACCTGGGGTATGTGCACGTGTGTGGGTGCCTGTGTGTACACGTGTTTGTGTATGCATGTGTGTGGGTGCCTGTGTGTGCACGTGTTTGTGTATGCATGTGTGTGGGTGCCTGTGTGTGCACTTGTCTATGTGCATGTGTGTTTGTGTGCACGTGTACATGTGCATGTGTATTTGTGTATGTCTATGTGCACATGTGTGCATGTGTGTGGGTGCCTGTGTGTGCATGTGTACATGTGCACGTGTGTGTGTGTGTGTCTATGTGCAATTGTTTGTGTATGCACTTATCTATGTGCATGTGTGTGTGTGCGCACGTGTACATGTGTATGTGTTTGTGCACGTGTGTGTGCATGAGTATGTGCATGTTTCCATCACAGTATAGTCACAGTTTGCGGTAATGGAGCCTGTTGACCTGCGTAGTGCTTGTGAGTTCGTGCAGGGCCTGCTTCTCCAGCACACGGGCTCTGTGAGGGCAGGGCCTGGTCTTCCTCTCTGCAGGATACCAAGAGGGCCTGGGCTGGTGCTGAGTATGGAGTGAGTGTGTGGGCAGCACACAACTGACTAGACCCTGGGTGCCCGTTGCAATCCCCCCGCTATTCACAGATGGGGGCAGGTGGGGCTGGGCTGGGTGCTTACTCCTCTCCTGGCCAGTCCATAGCCAGCTTGACAATTCCCTCTGGGGTGCAGAATCCAGGTGCCCACAAAGACAAACGGGCCACTGGAGAGCCATCCCAAGATGGACAGCCCCTCAGCCCTCCCCCGGCCAACCTGTGGGGAAGCAGCCACCACAGAGAGGGTGCGACCCATGCAAAGATGCCCACCCAGTGCTCACAAAGACCAGGACACAAAGGATGCCAGGCATTGGGAGTGAGGCCGGTGCCCAGCCAGGGGAGGCTGGCTGCCCCAGACCCTCGAAAGCCCTGGGGTCCCAGACCCCGGCAGGCTTGCAAAACAGACCCAGGTGCCAGACCCCCTTCCTTCCCACACCCCATACTCTGGGCAGCCCAGGGGAATCCCACGGAGCCTTGGAATCCCAGCTGGACTCGGGCTGACCAGCGAGTCTACCCTGTGACGGGGTGGGAGCCCTGTTCGGGGTCTGCTAGCTACCCACGGCTCACACCAAGTCGGCTCCCTCTCTGTCCATCAATTTAGGCCAGCTGAGCACAGGTTCCCCCGGGAATGCCCAAGAGCCCCGTGCCAGGTGGGTCCTATTCACAGATGGCAGCTGGCTGGCCAGCAGGAAGCTGGAAGGCACCCCCAGGAGAGCTAGCAGCTCACAGTGAGCTGTGAGGCACATGGCAGTTTGGGGCTAATTTTTTCCTGCAAAGAAGTTGATCCCATAATCTGGTAAATACACTAATCATCACTGTGCTGCTCAGAGCAGGAGCTTATGAGCTACAGAGTCCGGGGGGAACAGGCTCGGCACAAATGAGACCACGGATTGCTGTCTGGAAGCACGTGCTGCCAGGAAATGAAACTCCAGAGCTGGCAATGGAGCCCAAGCTGCTCCCAGTGTCGAAGGACCCACGCCACAGACCTGTGCTGGGCACAAAGAGCTGTGCTGGGCACAAGGCTTATACTGTCACCAAACCCTGCACCCACACACCTGCCCGGCCCCACTTGCAGATTCCCATCTGCAAGCTGAGAGCCTGGGGTGGCAGGATCTGCTCAGCACCCCTCTGGCAGCCGGCCCGGGGCCAGCCTGACCCCTGGCTCCTCTGATCCTCTCACCTTTAACGGAAGCAAAGAATGAGTTGCAATAGCCAAGGATGAAGAAGCAGCTCTCCTGTCAACAGATGCTCTGGAAAACCCATGGTGGCCAAGGAAGCCCCATCTTGTTTTAGTCTGCTTAACATTTATTGTACAACAATTTAAAAATCTAAATTTCCTACATATATAATAGGAAGATTTCCTAGAAAATGATCTATTCTGGCTTTGCTCAAAAAAGTTGAGAGTCCAGCAGGGCATGGTGGCTCATGTCTATAATCCCAGCACTTTGGGAGGCCGAGGTGGGTGGATTGCCTGGGGTCAGGAGTTCGAGACCAGCCTGGCCAACATGGTGAAAGCCCATCTCTACTAAAAATACAAAAATTAGCTGGGCGTGGTTGCAGGTGCCTGTAATCCCAGCTATTTGGGAGGCTGGGGCAGGAGAATTGCTTGAACCCGGGAGGCGGAGGCTGCAGTGAGCTGAGACTACACCACTGCACTCCAGCCTGGGCAACAAGAGCGAGGCTCCATTTCAAAACAAAACAAAACAAAAGACTTGAGAGTTGGTGCTGACACTGCCCTTGGTCCCACAGAGCCAGCCTGGACTAGTGCTGGGAGGGGCTGCCCCTGATGGCCGGGGGTCTCTGCAGCCAGGACACATCACTCCCTGATGGCATCTGGAGGCCTCTGTGTTGGGGATTCAGATGGCAGCCTCAGGAAACGGCCAGCTTGGGGTGAAAGTGGGCTCCGTAAGGGCCTGAAAGAGAGTCTCAGTCCGTCAGGCTGCAGTAGCAAAATGCCACAGACTGGGTGGCTTCTCGACAATAGAAACGTATTTCTCACAGTGCTGGGGGCTGGAAGAATCGGAGTGCAGTGAGGGCCCACTTCTTGGTCTCCTCTCACGGTGTCTTCATGTGGCAGAAGGGGCCAAGGGGCTCTCTCAGGTCCCTTTTATAAGGGCACGACTCCCCTTCATGAGGGATCCACTTTCATGACCCTATCCCCTCCCGAAGACCCCATCTTCTAACACCATCACGCTGTGCCGATTTACTGTATCAATTTTTCGGGGCACACAGACCATCGTACCAAAGCAGAGACCATTACATGCATCACAGCAAAGAGGGCCTGGCTGTACTTTTTCTTTAATTTCTGAGAGTCAGTTTCCATCTGGTTTTCCCAGCAACACATTAATTGGGTAAAGCCAAATCCATATGAGTAGGTGGGGCAGGTGCAGGAAGGAGTGGCCTGAGACTCCCCAGGCTGGCCAGGGACATGAGGGTGCCCTGCAGGCCCACAGGGTGGGTTCTGGCCTCCAGGGCCTGAGTGGACCCCTCGAGCCCCACGGGGTCTTTACCCGGCTCCTCTCTAAACTCTCGCCCTCTCAGTGGTGAAGTTCTGAGTGCAGGAACTGGGACGTCAGTGGACCCAGGGACAGCCCCAAGGAAGGGGCTGGGGCTCAGACATAAGGAGGAGGGCTCAGGTCTTCAGGCCCACAGGCCTGTCTGGGGCTCAGAGGGCTCTGCTCACGCCATCCAGGGGGCTGGGGGCTGCAGGACATGAAGGTGCAGCTGGGATGTGTCTCCAACGCTGAGCGGGCAACGTGGGGCCAGGCACGGCTGGAGTGTGTGTCTCCCAGAAAGACGTGCCTAGGTCCTAATCTCCGGAGCTGGGAATGGAATCTTATTTGGAAAATACATAATTAAGTTAAGGACCTTGAGATGGGGAGATGATCCTGGATTACCTGGCTGGGCCCTAAATCCAATGACAAGTGTCTTTATAAGAGAGGGGCAGGGAAAGGTTTGAGACACAGAGACGCAGGAAGGAGAAGGCCACGTGAAGATGGAGCAGAGACTGACACGACGCAGCCACGAGCCACGGGATGCCTGGAGACACGGGACGCTGGAAGAGACCAGGAAAGATCCTTCCCTAGAACCACCACGGGGAGCAGGGCTCTGCCAGACCCTGGGTTTCAGACTTGTGGCCTCTAGCACTGTGAGCAGATGCATCGCTGCTGTCTTAAGCCACCCAGTTTGTGGTCATTTGTGATGGCAGCCGCAGGAGATGAATATAGCTCTGCGTCAGAGAGGACCACACGGAGCTGAGGCTCCAGCCCCGACCTGGGAGCACAGACATGTGCTGGAGTGAGGGGCCCACGACGGGCAGGGGAGGGCTGGGGTAGAAAGGGCACATGCCTTGTCAGGATGCCTCCCCCCGTCTTCCCCTCCCTGGAACAGTCCCTCAAGCCTGGGCTCTGGAACCCTCCATAACTTGCTCCATCTCAGAAAGCCTCAGTTTACTCATCTGTAAAGCGGAGAGAGTCATGCAGGTCCACCTTGCAGAGCTCCTGGGAAGAAGCAAGGTGACCGCTGGGTAACCTGCTTAGCATAGTGAGTGCAGGCAATGGGAGTCTATATTGAGACCCTAGGGATTTAAAGGGATGCAAAGAGCCTCTTCACTCGAGGTCTGAAGGTTCAGACAGCTAAAACATGTGCTGGTCACTGCCTGGCATCCCTCCCTGATGAAAAATAACAATAGATCGTGAACAGATATTTTTTAAGTTGTAAGTTTGAGATGAAGTCTTGCTCTGTCGCCAGGCTGGAGTGCAGTGGCGTGATCTCAGCTTGCTGCACCCTCTGCCTCCTGGGCACAAGCGATTCTCCTGCCTCAGGAGGCAAGTCTCCTGAGTAGCTGAGACTACAGGCACATGCCACCACGCCCAGAGAATTTTTGTCTTTTTAGTAGAGATGGGGTTTTACCATGTTGGCCAGGATGGTCTTGAACTCCTGACCTTGTGATCCACCTGCCTTGGCCTCCCAAAGTGCTGGGATTACAGGCGTGAGCCACGGTGCCCGGTCAACTATGCTTTCTTCTTAAATGTGTTCCAGCTTGTCTAGGAGAATCCAGTATGAGGCACTATGAGATCAGCAGCGGGGGATGGCACACTCTGTCCTTACGGAGGCACCGCAAGACCGCTGGCCCCAGGGAGGAATGACCGCCAGTTGAGATCGCAGTCAACGGAACATAAGTGGAAGTGATGTATGCTTTCTCTTCTGCCACAGCCAGATGCGGCTGAGCCTGGGGACCTGGGCCTCTGTGTGTTCAGGACGGAGGAGCTGGGAGGAGCCTGAAGCTGCTTGGAGAGGAGCTGCCTGCCCTACGGGACTTGAGAGGGGCAATAAATAAACTTCCGCTGCTCATGTAAACAGCCAGTTTCCAGTGCGGGGCTTGTCACAATGTCCAGCATGGTGGCAATGGACATGCAGTGTCTAAAATGGGTGCAGCTCGGAAAAGTGCACCTGAGGCCCCTGGCCTGCGGGCAGTTGAGTGGGCATGCAAGCCCCTGCCCCAGCTTGCAGCTGGTCTAGCACAGAAGGGCCAGTCTCTCTGGGCCAGGGTCGCACAGGGGATTCTGAGTGGGGAGGACTCTTCTGGGTGACCAAGGTTCAGGCTCTTTCCTGGGAGTTCCTGGGCCTGGAGAGAAGGGGTCCTTGGACACCAGGATGGGTAAGGTCTGAAGGACAGGGGCTGGGGTCACTGGCATTCCCCTGAGGGAGGCCACATTTCGCAGGCTTTTCCAGTTGGTGAAGCCTTTGCCTGCAGGGTCTCTTTAAAAGGAAACCAGACAAAACCAACCCAATACTTCCTGCGCTGCGCCCTGACCTCAAACCATCCTGCCTAGCAACTGGCAATTAGGCTGCCTTTGAGATAAATTTTCTTGGCTAAAAATGCCCATGGGTCTTATCACTTTGATTTTCCGTTCGATTTGAATTTAAATCCAGAATTGCAGCACCGGGGGAGTGGGGGGAGAAAACAGCCCAGATAAAGACAATGTCCTAGTGAACAAACTAACCAGCGAGCAACAGAGGGGCCTCAGCAGGAACTCCGGGCAGAACTGAGCTCACTAGGTTGCCCCACATGAACCACTTTGGAGAACAGAGTGATGGGCTTGTTGGGTTTATGGGGACGGCGGCTCAGCCTGTCTCATCGCAGTTGAGGCGGAGCTGAGAGGCAACTCCCCTGTGTCCACAATAGCTGGGTGCTTCCTCCCACGGAAGTGGAGTCCGGGCTGCCACTTCCGTCCTTCCCCCGGACGCCTCCTGTCATCTTCTGGGAAATACCAAGTGACACAAAGAGGACATGGATTTCCTGGAGATGTGTATCTGGCTCAGGAGTCACACCTGCTGAAGAGGTGAAGATGACAAAAGTCCTCAATGCGACCGAGAATAACGCAGAGTCGGTCCCTCGGGCTTGAGAGCCTTCATTTCGCCAGCTTGTTTATTTCTAATTAGACAAATAATACAAGTTTTTTTATTTTTAAAGTTACTTTACAGAACGTCCAAGGTGGCTATAGTTAATAATAATTTATTGTCTGTTTCAAAATATACTATACAAGAGAAGATGTGGAATGTTCCCAGCGCAAAGAAATAAAGGGTGGAGGTAATGACTTTCCAGTTATCCTGATTTGATTCTTAGGCATCGTGGGCATGCATCAAAACATCACATGGGCCCCGTAAATATGTACAATCACTAGGTATCAATTAAAAAATAGTGGAGCCCCCTGTGACTCACCCTCAACCCGTATCTTCCTCCAAGGTAGCCCATTGGAGGAAAGCTTACCTTGGAGGATTATCACATTGGCGTGGAGCTTTCTAGAACTTTTGCACAATATTTGAGTTCCCTTGGGAAATGTGGAGTACAGACAATACACATAGTATTTTTGCATACTTCTTTAAAAAGCAGAAACATCATTACACTCCAGTGGTTGGTCTATGAGCTGTGGCTGGCATTTGGGATGGCGTCTTGGGGCTCACTTCATGGTTGGTATGCAAATACCCCTCTCTTTCTTTTATATTTTGGCATTGTTTTTTGTTCATTTTAATGAAGCTTGATTGCGCTCCTGCTAGGTGCTGGGTGCCTTCTCTTGCAGGTGAGCAAGAAAGACAGTCTTTGCTGTCATTAAGGTCCCACGGGGGAAGGCTGACCAACAATAAAAGGTAGAAACCATGCCATGGGGCGGCCAGAGCCCTGAATAAACAGGAAGCCAATTAGGGGACTGCAGGTGGAGGAGGGGGAGGAACAGAGAAAGTAGAGGAGGCCTGGGGTCGGGGCTGAGCTGGAGCCCTGCCCAGGGTCTCAGTTGACCCCAGGGTTGTACGTGGCGGCAAGCGGGGGGTCATCACTGGTCGTGTTTCAGAGCTAAGGAAGCATGCCGGGGCTTGCCCCAGATCTAACAAGAAAGTCCAACTCTTCAGAACTTAAAAACAGAATGCGAAGAGTACTGCCTTCTAAAAAATTTCAAATGAAAAAAAAAAATGTAGTAAAAGACAAATTAGCATAAAATTTACCATTTTAAAGTGGTCAGTTCATGGCATTGTGTGCAGCCATAACCAGTACGCATCTCCAGAACTTTCTCATCTTCCCAAACTGAAACTGTCCCCATTACACACTAACTCCCATCCTCTGGCACTCACCATCCTACTTTCTGTCTCTATGAGTGTGTCGAATGTGACCACTCTAGGAACCTCACTTGAGTGCGATCATACAGTTAAAAGAAAGAGAATGTTGTATCTGGCCATGCCTGGCATCTGTCCATCTGCTTCCCAATGGGTCCCAGGCTGGAAACCTCCGTGTGGGGTGGGGGCAGCGACAGGAACTGAGAGGGGCCCCAGTCTCAGGGCAGGACCCTCAGCCCTCCTGCATGGCAGCTCCTGCCTGCTGCAAGTACAAGAAGGAGGTTGATCTTGGAAGAACACACCTTTCCAACATGCATTCCCAGAGACGGTGCAGAGCTCAGCAAAGCCAGGGGTGAGGACAGCGCTGAAATCGATCTCCAGACCTGCCTGCCAAACTGCACAGAGTCACTGAGTCCCAGCTTGCTGTGCTCATTTAATTGATTCCTTCCTTTATGCATTTATTCAGCAAACAACAGCCCATGACTTTTGCCCAGATCGACATCTGTGCCTCAGACAAACATATGGAGAAGAAGGTGACTGCCTTTAAGATGACCCTAGCCTGGCAGCGACTATGAACAAGCAGGAAATTCATCAAAAGACCTCCTCAAAGGCCGGGCTCAGTGGCTCATGTCTGGAATCCCAGCACTTTGGGAGGCCAAGGTTGGCAGATCATCTGAGGTCAGGAGTTTGAGACCAGCCTGGCCAACATGATGAAACCCCGTCTCTACTAAAAATACAAAAATTAGCTGGTCATGGTGGCACACGTCTGTAATCCCAGCTACTCAGGAGGCTGAGGCAGGAGAATTGCTTGAACCTGGGAGGTGAAGGTGGCAGTGAGCCTGGATTACGCCACTGTACTCTTGCCTGAGCAACGGTGAGACTCTCTCTCAAAAGAATACCAAAAAACACAAAACATATCAAGAATGCTTTGAAGGGGCAGACAAGGTACACACAAGCTTCATCCTGCTCAATGCCAGAATCCCGGTGTTGCTGGGCTACGGCAGGGGTTGTCTAGAGAGGCCCCAGGCTGGGGATGGGGTTGGCCATGGGGCTGCTGGGCACACAGTCTGTCCTCCAGGAAAAAAAAAAACCCAAAACCAAACGTGAACAACAAATCAGGCCACTGTAATCAGAAAGCTCATAAAAAAAAAAAAAAGAAAAAAACACTCTGGGAAAATTAACCGACAACAAAACAATGTCTTCCTGGAACAGGTGCGGCTGGGTCCAATACAGGAATTAAAACACATCGCTGCTGACCCCACATGGGTGCTGCAGAGGTTCAGCTGCTATATTTACAACAGGGGAATGATACATATACCAGGACTTGGAGGCAGCACCGCCTGCCATGGGTCCTCGGGGCTGACGCTTCCCAGTTTTGCCTCAGTCCAGGAGCTGGGGCAAGGCCGAGTGCCCTGGGCTTTGAACCCAGCATCAGGGTGGCCAGGGCCCCTGAGAGCCCCCTGACCCACTTCCCTGCCGTAGCAGGAGTCATACACAGTGTTCAAGAACTCCGGAGCCAGAGCCTGACTTGGGTTTGAATCCTGCCCTGTCACTCCCTCACCATCTCCTGTGACTTGGGTTATCCTTATGTTCACCAAACCTCAGCTGCTCTATGTGCAAAATGATGCGGATGCCACCTCCCTCCTCAGACCGCTGAGCATGAAAGGGGACCCTGGCCCACAGTAACTGCTCAAGAAGTGGCAGAGGTCATTACTGAAACAGTCCTTGTTACTGTTCTCAGCATTGTGTGGACCCCAGGCAACTCGGATGCTGGTAGCCCATGGCGGCGAGGGTAGCGTTTTGACCTCCTATGCTCCATGCCCCCTCAAACCCAGGCAGTTCAGTGTGAATGACTGTGAGCCTCAGGCTGGAAAGATCGTTTCCCTTCCTGGCTAGAAAAGACTCACCCATCAGGCATGTCAAGGGCTAATATCTACAAAGAACTAAAACAGATATACAAGAAAAAAACAACCCCATTCAAAAGTGGGTGAAGGGCATGAACAGACACTTTTCAAAAGAGGACATTTATGAGGCCAACAAACATGAAAAAATGCTCATCATTACTGGTCATTAGAGAAATGCAAATCAAAACCACACTGAGATATCATCTCATGCCAGTTAGAATGGTGATCATTAAAATATCTGGAGACAACAGATGCTGGAGAGGATGTGGAGAAATAGGAACCCTCTTACACAGTTGGTGGGAGTGTAAATTAGTTCAATCATTGTGGAAGACAGTGTGGTGATTTCTCAAGGATCTAGAAATAGAAACTCCATTTGACCCAGCAATCCCACTATTGGGTATATATTCAAAGAACTATAAATCATTCTACTATAAAGACACATGCACACGTATGTTCACTGCAGCCCTGTGTACAATAGCAAAGACCTGGAACCAACCCAAATGCCCGTCAATGATAGGCTGGACAAAGAAAATGTGGTACATATACACCATGGAATACTACACAGCTATAAAAAATGACGAGTGGAGGCACCTCAGCCCTCCAGGGTGGTCACAGGTAATCAAGCTGGTGTCCCAAGTGCAGCACTTAGGCGTTCCCAAGGCAAAGTACCCAATCAGGCTCCCTACTTTCCAAGTTCACGGTGCACGGTGGCCCCAACTGGCCTCGGCCAGTACACAGGGCCTCCAAGGGCAGTCCTTCCAGCCCTCTTGTTCCTCAGCCCCCGTTTCCCCCACTTCCTTTACTTTCACAATATGGGTGGAGCAACCACTCTGCAGGATGCCTCTGCTTAGGCACGCCTGGGCATGGGACAACAGCAATGTCAACTGATAGCCATTCTAACAATCTGAACAGCTTCAAACCAATCTGAAAGCTTGCCGTGACAGAGAAGGAGCCTCTGGGAGCTCTCTATCACCTGCCTGGGGACCTCTATTTCTCAAGCAGCCCTCAGAGAAAAAAGACCTTATGCTCCTGCCTAGGGGCAGGAAAAGTGCCTGCTGAGATGGGTTTTTCTATTCAATACAGAATTAAGAGTTGGGTCTCTGTGGAATTCTCTTTCTAACCACTCTCTGAGGAACCAGCCAACTCTGAATGGAATTTGCTAGATTTGAGTAAAACCTGGTGCACATGGGGTGGGGTGTGATGGGGAGCAGGAGGGAGGAGGGCACCTCTCCTTTCTTGTAGATAATTGGGACCCAGCAGAGGAGGAGGGGTGGCACAGTAGGTAGAGTTATTTACCGTCCTTCACTGAAATAGGCAAGACCAGTAACACAACTCACTTTTTGCCCTGTTTACTCCACCGCTGGGCATGGGGCTGTAGAGAAGCGCAGGACCTGACCTCTGCACTCTTTGGGAAGAAGGACAAGATAGATTCAAATCTGTTTCACCAACCACTAGGCTCCAGGCCTGAGTCTATCGGCAGTTGCTCAAAATAAGTTTGTAGATGTGTGTAACCCAGATAGATACCCTAACCCCATGTGGTCCAGTCCTTGCTGGAATGATTTTCAAAGAATCATAGTCCAGATACCAAACAGATAGGAAATGGGGTTTCTGATCTTTAATAGTACTTCTCCAGTTATTAAATCTAACTTTTTTTTTTTTTTTTTCTGAGACAGAGTCTTGCTCTGTCACTCAGGCTGGAGTGCAGTGGCACAATCTTGGCTCACCGCAACCTCCGCCTCCTGGGTTCAAGTGAATCTCCCTGCCTCAGCCACCTGAGTAGCTGGGATTACAGGTGCCTGCCACCACACCCAGCTAATCTTTGTGTTTTTTAGTAGAGATGGGGGTTTCACTATTCAAGGCCAGGCTGGTCTTGAATTCCTGGCCTCAGGCGATCTGCCTGGCTCAGCTTCCCAAAGTGCTGGGATTACAGGCATGAGCCACTGTACCCGGCCAAAATAAATCTAACTAAAAGCACAAAGCAGTATCTTTTGGTAGCCCCACCTTTTATAATCTGTGTGTAAAAGTAAGCCCCCAGTCTCCCTTCAAGGCTTGCCCGCGCATGACTTTTGTTCCTTCCAGCTTTCTGCCTAAACTCCCCCTGTTCCTTTGTTTTCCCCTTTCCTCTAGAATCTGCATCACAGAAGACATCAAATTGGGCAGGACTCCTCCTCCCTGACAGGTGGCACAGGAGGGTGGTTGGAGCGGGAGGGTGGGAAGAGATACATCAACCCTGGAAGAGCAGCCTGGCTTTGCTGCTCCTCGCGTCCCTGTGGGCCAGTGAGTCCCCACTCTGTGCTGTAGCCTCCTCATGCAGGGAAAGGAGGTGACAAAAGTCACTGAGATACACTGAACACGAAGTGAGTTCATGTGTGTGAACTCTCTCAGAAACGGTGCTGGCATGCAGTAGGTGCTCAAGCAGCATCAGCATTTTGCACGGTCACTGCCATGGCTGTGGTGAGCTTTATTTGCAGCCTGTATCATGCTGCCCAGCAGGGAAGCTTTTGTTGGGTCTGAGCTCTGTCTTAACAAAAGGGGGCGAGGCCTCCTTCCCTCTGTGGTTCTTCTGCCCAGGCGTGTGACGATGGCTGTGAACTCAGCATTCGCTGAACGTCTCTGCCCATCCCACCCAGGATGGGGACTCTGGGGTGCACGGCAGCAGTTTCAGGAAACACAGAATTACCACATGGCCCAGCAATTCCACTCCTAAGTACATGCCCCAAAGAACTGAAAACAAAACCTGGTACAAAAAAGTTCATGTCCACATTATCCACAACAACCAAAAGGTGGAAACAAGTGTCCCTGAACTGGCGAATGGATAAAATAACTGTGGTCTAGCCACGCGATGGAAACGTTTTATTCACCCACAAAAGGAAGGTAGTATGGACGCACGCCACCACACGGATGAACCTAAAGCACATGCTGCTGAAAGAAGCCAGACGTAAAAGGTGGCCTGGAGCGTGATTCCATGAACAGGAATGTCCGGAACAGGCAGACCCAAGAGGGAGAGGGGAAGAGTGTCTGCCTGGGGCTGGAAGGGGGAGGGAGGATGGGTGCTAACGGGTTCGATGGAAAATTTTATGGTCTGGATATTTTACCACAATAAAAAAGACATACCCAAATGAAAAAAAAAAGTGTATAAACACATGACAAAATGTATTACTAACAGACACATAGAGAGAAAAATCCACAGAGATAAACCTTGTTATGTGGACACTGTCTCCTGGTGGCAGCGTCCCTGTTTTTTTCCTTGGCTTCTCTGCATTCCCAATTATATTTTGTCTGACATGATTTACTCGAGACACAGTGAAATCACGCTAATGTGAAAACTGGCCACCAGGCCGATGTGGGGGTAGAGTTTACTCAAAATTTCCCAAGAGGAGGGGCACACAATTCCCCTCGGGATCCCAGTGGGCGTGGGGAGAGAAGGCTGGCACTTTCCAGGGAAGGGCTGGCTTCTCACGCTCTCTCTGATGTAAATGACTCCATCCCTCCACCTCCATTAGCTTTTCAAGTTCTGGCCCTGATGGAGATGGGGAAGGGGTGTGGGAGGAAGGAGCCCCTTCTCCAGATGTCATTCTATCTTGTCTGTGCTCTCCTCGGTGGTACCTTCCTTTCCTTAAGGAATATTTATTTATTGGATATTTGCCATGTGCTCAGCTATGGGTGGTCCCTTATCTCACGGGGTACACGCAGGAAGTGACCATGGCAAGGGCTTATGAGTGGGCATCGTAGGCAACTCTCAAGGAGCAGACATCGAAAGCAGATGCAGGAGGCATCCTGGTAGGGCAGGTGGAGAAGGCAAAATTGTGGGTAAGTGTCTGGGGGCAGGAGGGGTGTGGCACATTCTGGAGACCAGGGAGAGCACCCAATGGCGATGTCCATCTCCTCACTGGCCAGGCACAAGTGCCATATCCCTTCTCACCTAGATAGCCTGCTTCTCCCTCTGCAGCCCCAGCCCTGAGGGTGCGGAAGAAGGTGCCCATGCCCGGGACAGCCCCCTTTTTATCTCCCTGACCCCCTGGGTCCTACCACAGGGACTGAACACAAAGGAGATGCAGGGAAAAGTCTTCTCCATGGGACCCATCTGAAGATCCTGGAGAGAGGGAGGTAGAGACCTTGCTGGTGGGCAGTGGACTTCGTGAGACCACAGTGGGACCTCCATTCTCAGGGCTGTACAGCATCAGCTCTGCCTCCCCTTCTCATCCCACTCTGCTTACTGTTGGCATGCACACACCCCAATTCCCAGGGCTGACAATCTCCATCAATTAAAAGATCCTATGGGGCACTTAGCACAGGGCCTTCCTCCAGTTCATTTGCCAACCTAACTGCTTGTATCATGAAACTCCCTGCAAAAGGGCACCAAAGGCAAAGACAAATCAGTGCTAACAAGAGCCTGCTGAGCACAGTGGGAGAGGGGCGGTGGGTTATGGGAGGAAGGAGAGGGCAGGTGGAGAGGACTCAGAGGCATGAATGGGTGCATCAGAGGACCCAGTGCCAGCAGCTCCCAACGTGGAGATGTCAGTCCACTATGCCTCCTATACATCCCAGTGAGCTGGGGCTTACCCAGAGCCTCAGACAGATACAGTACAAAAGAGACAGACAGACACAGGGCAAAAGAAACAAGCTTTGGAGTCAGCTTAGATTCAGACCTCCCTGGAGGGACCTGGGCAGGCTTCTTAATCTCTCTGAGGCTCAGTTTCATTACCTGCAAGACGGGTGTGAAACTCCTGCTTCCCAGGAGTGCCCATCACTGAACACATGCCTTGGGGCCTCTGTTATATATCTGGCACTGCGCTGTATGCTGGAGCTGTAGCAGAGACCTGGTCAACAAACTCTCTGACCCAAAGGGAATGTTCCATGAGGGAGGTGGATAGTAAGTCAACCACCTAACACAGGAGATGATTCCTATGGTCACAGAAGCACACGGTGTGACTGTGAGAGTCAGGGCAACCCAAGGGTGCCCAGAAGGGCTTCTCTGAGAAGGCAGCATGTGAGCTAAAGCCTCAGTGGTGAGGGGAGTGGGGCTGAAAGCACAGGACATGCAGATGCTCATTGGCTCCTTGGCCTCTCCTCTCCACCAAGTAGATGAGATTGTCACTAAATAATGAGCCTCTATGCCTTCAATGCCTAGGAAGTCCAAGGACGCAGGGGACAGAAATGAAAGCTGCAGGGACGGAGGGAGGGGACAAGCTGAGGGCTTCCTTCAGACTTCCTGAGGAAGGCTGCCTCCTATCCTTGCAGCTCTCTGGTTCAGCTCACCCATGCAGAGAGCCAGTGCCCTGGAGTGGTTCAGCACCCTGGAGAGAGACCGTGACTCACAACGGATTCAGCACCCTGGAGAGATCCGGCAATGCTATTGCTCTGTGCTGCCATCCAGCCACACATATTTGTACCTACTTAGCCCACACCCCAGGACCCCACTCCACCAGCAGGTCACCCCCAGCTTCACAGCATCCGACCACTCCCCAAATCCACCCTGAACATTCCTGATCCTCTAAGCTTTTGCTCAAGAGCTTCCTCCTCAGTTCTGCCTACAAAAAGCTCACTTACCCATCAAAGCCTGGTGCCAACACCATCTTTCATGAAGCCCTTTTCCTGATTTATTTTGGGGCCTTCGCCACACTCTGCTTTTTGCCTCCCCCTTCTAGACTGTGTGTTCCCCAAGGAACTGTGTCTGATTCATGCCTTTCTTCCAGCCCAGTACCTGGGGGGCACAATGTATGCTTCAGAAATGAATGAGTGAATTTTCAGAAGTAATTTTTACAATTGCCACCATTTGTAGAGAACTCATGAGGCCAGAAACTGCTACATGCTTCACATACCCTTTTATTTACAGTTCGAGAAACTAAGGCCAAGAAATGAGCAACCTGCACAAGTTCACACAGTTAAGAAGAGGCAGAGCCCAGATTCAAACCTGGATCAGATGGCACAGCCTGTGCCCTTGACCGCAGCTCCTCTCTGCCTCTCTCTAACCCTGTGTGCTGCCATCTGCCAGCCCCATGGCATCTGAACACAGCAGCCATGGTCCCCTGAAGTGATTCTGAATCTTTTTTTAGCCTGAAATTGAAATCACTGATGCTTCAAATTAGAACCCCAAAATGAACGAGCCAAGACTTCAGATTTGCAGTTGCCAAGCTGTCTGCATCCACCTTCTCAGCAAGATTCCTGGGCTGCTCCTCAGCCCGAACCACCTGTTCCCAGTCAATATAGAGGACAAAGAGAACAACCCCCCAGGCCCAGAAGGCCATGTGCAGAAAAGGGATCGAAGCTCCCAGCCATCCAGGGTTCTCCACAGAGCAGCGGCCTCTGCCTAGGAGAACAAAGACCACAGTGCATTAAGCCTCAGAGAGTAAAGACCCCTCAATGCTGTTACCCTTGGTCAGTGGATCCTGATGACACAGTGAGAAGCCACCGAGCTCTCAGGACAGAAACATCCCACACTCAGAGGGATGGAGGACAGACACTGCTTGTCTTTGGTGTGATGCAATGAAATATTGGCCTCAGTGACCAAGGCACCAATGTGACCCCAGGTCAAGAATTCAGCAGTCACTCTGGATTCCTGCTAACATCACCTGGTGTTTTGTCTTTAATTTAGTTATTAAGTAGCCATTTAAGACCATCTAAGTAAGACCTGAAGAAATTTTGGTGGGTGGGGTGGGTGGAGAGAGTTCCTAGATTGGTCCTCAGGGCCACCAGCAGGATGCGTGACAAAGTCTCTCACAATACCCCAAAAGGCAAGCTAGCGAAATGTGAGCTGTGTGATGTGGCTGAATCACTAGACCAAGGGATGCTTGGCACAACAGGGCTCTGGCCTTGGCCTTGGGATTTGCTGCTAGAGGGCAAGGTGGGCATCAGGAATAAGAATTCCAAGGAGACCCAAAAGCCGCCAACATGGAATTGTACATGGTGGTGAGTGCCCTGGGAGCAGGGCTTTGAGCCAAAGCAGGAGACATGCCTGCCAGGGATTTTGGGGGCTGGCGAGGCGTGAGGCAGGCACCTATATTAGTGATGTCTCCCATAACAGAGGCACAAGGAAGCTGTAGCTCATGCGCTCTTGGCTGAAAGTGTCTGACGTACTTGGCACATGGTGGGTGTGCTCTGTAACTGCTACATGCTTGAAATAACAGTGGTAACAAACATCAGTCATTATTATAATATTATCATCACTGTTTGTTCAACTAGGTTTCCTCTTGTGAGTCAGGCATCATTAATGACGATGAAGGACAAGATGATAATCAATGACAAATACTGACTGAGGCTGGGTGGGGTGCCTGAATCTTTAGTCCCAGTGATTTGGGAGGCTGAGGTGGGAGGATCATTTGAGGCCAGGAGTTTGACACCAGCCTAGGCAATGAAGCAAGACTCTGCCTCTACAAAAAAGTAGAAGAGTGACCAGGTGCAGTGGCTCACGCTTGTAAACCCAGCACTTTGGGAGGCTGAGGTGGGCAGGTCACCTGAGGTCAGGAGTTCAAAACCAGCCTGGCCAACATGGTGAAACCCAATCTCTACTAAAAATACAAAAATTAGCTGGGTGTGGTGGTGCGTGCCTGTAATCCCAGCTACTTAGGAGGCTGAGGCAGAAGAATCATGTGTACCTGGGAGGCGGAGGTTGCAATGAGCCAAGACCGCACCATTGTACTCCAGTCTGGGCAACTGAGCAAGACTCCTCAAAAACAAACAAACAAAAAACAACACATGCAGAAGTTAGCTAAGTGTGGGGGTGCATGCCTGTAGTATCAGCTACTTGGGAAGCTGAGGTGGAAGGGCCTTTTGAACTGAGGAGTTCAAGTCTGCAGTGAGCTGATAGTGCCACTGCGCTCCAGCCTGGGCAATAGAACAAGATCCTGTTTCTAAAAAGAAAGTTGATTGAATGCCAGCCCTGTGCTCAGCACCTCTGTCCAGCACTCTGGTGCTGAGAGCTTGGGGTGGACTCAGTTCATGTCAGGTGATTCTACTGTCACAACCACCCATTATATCAAAAGGAATACTGGGACCAGCAAGTGTAATGACTGATCGTGCTGAATCTGGACTTCATTTGCTTTCCTCCAAGTAATATTTAACACTGAAGCTGGGGAGTGGGGTTGACCCTCGAGCAGTGAGCTCTAACAACTATTCCTCATGCCAGCTTGGTTGAAAAGTCAAACGTGCTAGAGGCTGCCTCACAATTCTCAAGTCCTGTTTTTAAGTACCAGCCTAAGAAACATTTTTTTTCTTGAGACAGAGTCTCACTCTGTTGCCCAGGCTGGAGTGCAGTGGCACAATCTCAGCTCACTGTAACCTCCACCTCCCGGGTTCAAGCGATTCTGCTGCCTCAGCCTCCCGAGTAGCTGGGATTACAGGCACGCACCACCATGCCTGGCTAATTTTTGTATTTTTAGTAGAGATGGGATTTCACCATGTTGGCCAGGGTGGTCTTGAGCTCCTGATCTCAAGTGATTTGCCCATGTCCGCCTCCAAAGTACTGGGATTATAGGCGTGAGCCACCGCACCTGCCTTATGAGACACTCCCAGGGTCTCCAAGGAAAACAGCAGGGCATCTCTCTTAGCATCCTGACTTAAATACAAACCTCAAGTATAAAGCAGATCCACGCCCTCTCTCGTGCAAGTATTTAATACGAGGAAAAAGTAATTAGCAAACTCGAGCACCACTTTTCAAGGATGAAGATATTGTCACCTGCTTCAACTGCAAGGGAAAACCTATTTAGAGAAATTAACACAAAAAGGAGATTGGCCACTTCAGGGCCAAGAAAACAATCACAAAAACCACAGGCATCATCTGAGCCCTGCAGCAGGTGGGTGAGGAATGGACCCTGGGAAAGTGGGTAATGCCTGGAAAGGCTTTCTCCTCCAGCAGCAAACATCTGTGCCAAGGGGACTGGACATTGTCTCCTGTGTGAGACAACTTTCTTTTCTTTTTTTTTTTTTTTTTTGAGACAGAGTC
Source organism: Sapajus apella (assembly GCF_009761245.1). Classification (NCBI taxonomy): domain Eukaryota; kingdom Metazoa; phylum Chordata; class Mammalia; order Primates; family Cebidae; genus Sapajus; species Sapajus apella. The sequence goes on along the minus strand of NW_022436954.1, from coordinate 772,903 downwards.
TCACTCTGTCACCCAGGCTGGAGTGCAATGGTGTGATCTCTGCTCACTGCAACCTCCACCTCCTGGGTTCAAGAGATTCTCTTCTCTCAGCTTCCTGAATAGCTGGGATTACAGGCGACCGCCACCACAGCCAGCTAATTTTTTTGATTTTTAGTGGAGACGGGGTTTCACCATGTTGGTCAGGCAGGTCTTGAACTCCTGGCCTTGTGATTTGCCCTCCTCAGCCTCCCAAACTGCGAGGATTACATTGTTCTAAGACATACTTTCCTATGTATGAAATGGATACTTTTCAAAATAGGAATACTTCGATTCTAGGAAATCTGAGAGAAGCATCTGAAAAAAGAGAAAATAACACAGTCCCACCTTCTAGGGGTTAATATTTCCTGTGCTTTTTTTTTCCTTCTATGCTTGTACTGGGGAAAGATGGCATTAGATGATATTGTGCTGGTAATTTCGATTCTGCCTTTCTCACTAAGTAGAATGTAACCTTTTCCCGTTGGTATTAAGAACCCCTTTGAAGCATCATTTTTAATGTATTCTTATGAATTCACAACAGACACCCACTGCCCTGAACTATTCACTGTTAGCCCCTGTCCCTCCCGCCCCAACTGCTTGTTTTTGCCATGCTGTGATTTCTATCTGTTTTTTAAATATCATTCCCTTAGCATGGATTCCTAGATGTAAAATTCCTGGTTCCGCTTTGTGGCTCTTGTTACATACCGCCACATTGATTTTGCGAACATTTATGGCAATTTGTTTCCCCCAGCAACATGTGAGTGCTGACAGCAGCAATGAGGATAGTCACAAAAAAGTATTTGCTAATTTGAAAACAAAGCGGGCAACTCACTGCTTTTCTTCTTACCCTTTGCTCATTTATACACGAAGCACATCAGTATTGCTCGTGAATCTTTGAGCCATGACATGACTGAGTCGGACAGCCTGGGATGGAATTCCACCCTCTCCACTCACCAGCTACATTGCCACGGGCCAGTGATTGCACCCGTGTGCCTCAGTTTCCCCATCTGTAAAATGGGGAGGAACACACATGCTGTATGGATGACCGTGAGGGTTAGATGGGGCACTGCAGGGCTTGGAGATCCAGCCTCAGCTGCTATAGACAAGGACACGGGCTTCTTGTGACATCTGTTGTGAATGCTGTTTGCCTTCTGCCTGCTTGTGGCTGAGTTGCATTGTAAGCATGTCTCAGACACAGGATATTTTAGTTCATGAAAGTCACTCAAGAAACAAAATTTAGGTTGCCAAACAAGGGGTTTGTGGAAGAGTCAGTCCTAATCTTAAGGAGATTAGCAGAACACACCTGCTTGCATTGGGCCGAGGAGACTCTAGCTGACTTGCCACATCAAGAGGCTGGAACATCAACACGGACTGGGCCAGCGGATCATCGCCTTGCCTGCCTCTTGGGACCCCCGGTATCACCACTGCAGCTTTCACGGATGCCCTAGCTCTTGCCTCACAGTTCTGATTCAGGGTGTGTGGGCTGGAAACCAGGTTTCTATAACCCTCAGGTGACTGTGCGCCTAGCCGGGTTTCACTGTGGGAGACCTACCATGAGCCCTGCATGACATCAACGTGGCGTCCCCACCTCCACATCTCCTTAATCACCCCATGCATTATCGTCACCCAGGAGCCACCCACATCCTCCTCAGGACGTCTTCTGAACTTCTCAAGCAACCTCTGACCTCTCCAGCCATCTTGTGGGAGTGAAGGGGCCTAATCAGGATCATCTCTAAGAGACAGCACACAAAGTCTTCAAACTATTCTGGCGGGCTGACTAAACTCTCTGGTCTCAGCTTCCTGACAAGCTCCAATCATTATGAAAACCAGTTTGGACCGGGTTTCCTGTTGTCACCAGAGCAACGTGGGCCTCTGTCATTCCTCGCTGGTGGAGGCCCCATGCTCACCTCTGGCCTGCATGGAGAGAAACACCTGCCCTGCTTCTCTTGGGGGCTGTTGCTGCTCCAGCGTCCACCTCTCTGTAAGCCTCGCCCTCCCCCAGCAGGTCCCATGGGCATTCTCCGCAGGGGCATTCAATTTCCTGCTGCCCTGCCCCTCCTATGGCCTCTGAAATCTCTCTGGCTCCTTCTCCCCTGGGCTGGTGACATTTCATAATCTGGGATGGCTTGGTGTCATCAGCCATCCCAGGGATTTCCGGCACATGAGCTGATCTGAAATGCCAACCACGCACTGTCCGTGGAGCCACCATGATCAAATGTCCCTAACTGCGGGACATCTGATTATCCTTCACGTCCACCTCTAAGGTGAACCTTTTATTACAACACAGCTTGTGCACCAACATCTGTCTGTCTCATGAGATTCCCAATTTGGAGACAGCTGAAAGCCTTTGATTGTGGTTGGTGGGGTCAGGGGGTGGTCAACCAAGGAACAAAACCACCACCAAAGAATGAACTCTTTCCAAAAGCTTAGGTAGGACAGAAACACATTCTACCTGGTAAGTACCCAAGAAAATCACACACAGCAGGAAACCACAGCAGGCACCAAGGCTGAGAGCCGGATGGCCACGTCGGGGCGTTCTCACAAAGTTAATGACAGAAAATGAAGCTCTGGAGATGCCAAAGAGGTTAAAAGCCAACATTCACTTCAAAGGGTGCCCATTGGTCCAAAAGTTCAGGCCGCAGCATGCATTTTTAAAGGGAAAATAAAAATCTGTCACACTTTCGAGGTTCTTTCAAATAGCAGAGAGAAAGGAAGGCTTGCCAAGAGCTGCCTGGGGTGAGGAAGACAGAGTGCCTGCATTTGGGGCGGATTTTCACGTGCAGACCTTGCACCTCACCGAGAGCTCAGGAACCCCACCGGCTCTAGGGCTGGCTGCTCACCAAAAAGAAAACTCACGTGAGACACGTGAGGCTGTTTCACACCACCCCTCCAAGGTCGAAGCTGAAAACACAGAACCAGGGTCTGCTGGAACAAACACGCACCTATTAGGCTGTACACGATCTTAATATTCCAGTGGCAAATTCCAGTGGCTAGGAACACAACTCAATGGAATTCTCAGTCTTAAGTCCCTAGAGGAGAATTTCTGAGTGGACATGATGAACTGGGAGGACCCAGGATGGTGCCAGGGTCTAGCTCTCTGTGCCCTGCGCCCTTGTTAATGCATGACTCATGTGGAGCAGCCTCGTAGGGTTGTGGAGGGCCCAGTGCCCCTTGGGCCATCTGTGACATCATAAGGCAGGCACAGCCCTAATGCATTTCAGGACTAGCCATTCCTAGAATTCCGGAAGTCAGAGGTCATGCAGAATACAAAACCTGCTTCAAAATGGCAAATATATTTGCATATCAGAGGTGAAAAGCAATGTCAAAGCAGGAAACAGAAGTGTAGAAACTCTCAAAGCTCCAAATTTCCACAGAGGCTTCAAACAGGACAGGTGCGCCGCCTTTCCGGCCCCACCCAGGTGAGCTCTCCAGCGGCAGACAGCAACATCCTCTAACCCAGTTCGGCTCCGCTCGCCAGGCAAGTGCGGGGCCCGCACATGTGCCTCAGCAGGCCACGTTTCTTTTATTGATGAGTTTATCCAGGAAACAGTCCAATGAGCTGAACAACGGGGGGTGCTCTTGTATCTGCAACCCTCTTTTATTATTGAAAATCAAGAACCAAGAGCAACCTATTCCAACATCCCCCACTCTGCCTGTCACACATGCACACACTCTCACACCACCTATAGACTTCAGCCCTGCTGCTAGGCCCAAGGCCACACCCCCCTCAACACACACACACACACGCACACACACGCACACACGTACGCACACGCACACACATGCACACACACACACACACACACACACACACACACACACAAGAAGGGGACTTACATCCATCCCAACTGCATCCTACTGAGGATGATTCAACCCAGACCCTCCGCATTTCCACGACGGTTACAAACAGAGCTGGCCCAGGAACCCGCAGCGAGCTCCAGTCTCCATCATTCTGGCAGTGCATCCGACACTTTTAACACTCAAGAACCCAAATAAGCTTGTTTCTCGTGCAAACCAGGCTCTGACTGGTCAATAATAATTTAAATGTATCTTCCAGCAAATCAAAGAGATCGACGGGAGGCACTCAGAATGAGTTCAAACACCCGCTGCATCTCACCTGGCTCTCTCTCCTCCCATGGTCTCTTCCCTTCTGGCTTTCCATCGCCCCTTAACAGCCCTGTAGGCCTCTGAGGTTATCTCTACTGAAATCGAAGCATGAACAGCACACGTGGGAGCTTAGGCCCGATTGGGAGGAATGGTTGCGGGTGGTCCTCTCACCAGGGCAGGGAATGTGGGCTCCTCCTCTACAGAACGGGCGTGTCTGGCCGGCCCAATGGCAGGGACCACCACGTGGCTGGCTGGATGCGACATACCCATTCCTTCCACCTGCACCTGGAGTTCCGACGTACATGAGGCAGGGCTCAGGGTAACATGGGAGAGCGTGTGTGTCCAAGAAATGTGAACTCCCAATGAGGGCCATTTGAGTCTACTGAACCTTTAAAATATCATCTTTTCAACTTATAAGGTTCTTTTCTTCTTCCCATTTCCAAAGAGTAACATGTTCCTTTACACAACAAGATGAAAAGTAACACCTAAACTCACAAAAAGGCCAGGTGCCCGGATGCACTGGGGCCTCAGACCCCCTGCACACACCAATGTGCCAACCCTCGGGAACGTTTGCAGAGCACGGGCACTCACACCTCTATTCTCTAAACGAAGGGAATGCTCTTTTCTGTACCAGCAAAAGCTCATTTTCAAAGCATCTGAATTCAAACATCTCCTTTTGGCGCCATTGACGCCAGCCATCCCCTTGCCCAGGCTCCTTGGTCTTGGAAGGCCATCATCCATCTGACAGGGCCGTCATCACAACCTGCAAATCTACGCACTCTTAGCCATCAACGTTACAGACCTCACGCCAGCAACCACCACACAAGAGAGCTCACCGACTCACCCGTAGGACACAAGGAGGGATGATGGCTCCTCTTGGTGCTTATTTATAGAGTCACAAGTAAACCACCCACAGATCTGCACATGTCCCCAACATCATGCTGACCACATGCCTCCTCCTTCCACCTTCTACTTCAGGACCAACGGCCAAATTCCACAGATGTCTCCTCCTTCCAACGGGTTACGGCCAAGGCCCCCAAGACAAGATCAACAGGCAGTGGCACCCATGGTGGGAGAACTTGGCCAAACTATGAAAGTTCATGGCAGCCTCCACAAGCACCCCCAGACCGTGCCTCATGGCCATGCTGCCAGGACAATGACCATCTCACTGAGAGTCGGCGCTCTCCCCAAGCAGAAAGGTACAGACACCTGTGTCCCTACCTCAATCAGGAAGTCCCCGGTCCTCAGTCCGGCTTGCCATGCCACCCCACCCTCGTCCACGGACTCCAGGTACTGCAGGGCTGGGAACGCCGGTGTTGGTGTGAATTCTTCAATGGGTGTGTCAGCTGGGAAGGCAAGCAGTGCCTGGTTACAAGCCTGGGGGGCGTTTTCCACGTTCACATTGCCCGACTTCCCCATGGGACCCCAGGAGGAAGTGGACCCATGCATCTCCCAGCACAGGTGGCTGGTCCAGGCCAACTCTCCCCCAGGAAGGGCTTGAGACTCATATTTGTGGGTCCATGCAACTCAAGCAATGAAGTCAACTGGACCTTGGGGCCGCCATCATACTTCTTGGCCTCTCTGCTGGATCATGTGCTCTTTGGTACATGTCTACACGCCTGTCATTTTCTTTAAAAGCATCAGTGACTAAACATTTTCGGTTCTAAAAATGGAAAAGTTCCTCCCCTGCCACACAGAGCTACAGAAACACCACACTGAACCACTTGCCAAATTTACATCTACGTAGACTCGCAACCAAGGGAATTCGACTTGGAACGTGGACGGAACATCATGTTGACCCAGTGGGTGGCTACGGATTTGGAATCTGCTATGAGTCCTCCCTACAGGGAGCCCAGGCCTGTGACCACTCCGTGTGTGACCAGTGTCCCCAGGAACTGATGTGGGGGGAGGGGTCGGAACACCGCTGCCCAGCACAGCGAGGCTCGGGCCTCTGAGGCCCACACAGCTGCCAGGTGCGACTCCAGGGCAGGAGATGGACTTTTCTAGGGAGGCAGGAGTAGCCAGGGGTGGGTGGGTGTGGAGATGAAGATTCCCGTGGGGGGAGGGGAGAGCAAATCACACAGACAGGCGTGGACGCTCTCACAAGGACAGAGGCATCTGCTCTTTCTCTGGACGGCTGGCTATGGAGCTGTCTGAGCCTGAGGCAGGTGGGCAGGCCAGCCGGGAAGGAGGCCTCCCCCAGCACAGGTGTGGGACCCCTGGCACAGCGCGGAAGCTCCGAGATGAAACTTCCACATGGCTGAGCCACACACGCGGTGGGCGGATGTCCCCTCTCACGGGGAGGCGATGCCATTTTGTTTTCTTTCAGAGGGGCGGCTGCGAGTGCAGGGCGCCTGGTGGGTGCACCGCCATGGACCGCATCCCCGAGCCTCCCACGACGGGCCACGTAACATGTGTGCTGCTGGCTCAGTCCACGGCAGAGGGGACCATCTTGTCACATTTCCTTTGCAAAGTCACCTTAGAGGCGAGCGCACGAATGCCTGCCACCGTTACAAAGCCCACTCTCAGGATGGGGCAGTTTCTAATGCCTGAAACTCAGGCCCGGGCAAACCTGGGTATCTGAGACCCGGAGCTCTGAGCGCAGCCACCCTCTGGCTCAACTAGAACACAAAATATTGACAGCCCCATCATTTAAAAACAAAAGGTAGGAGAGGGCAGGGGGGAGAGAGAACCCATTCAGAAGAACGTTGTCTACAGAAATTAAAAATATTCCTCAAGGAAGCCCTAGCGTTTTCTGAGTAAGGCAGAATGTGAAAGAACATGGTTGTCTAGCAACCAAGTGCCCCCAGGAAAAATGCTTATTTAATGCTTCTTCCCGAGCTGGGGAACATTTTTCATGCAGGCGTGCACACACACACACAAAACACGGGAACATATTCAGGCTCCCGGCAGCCGCGCTTACCTTTGGCCCCTCGAAGCACGAATCCAAAGCCCTCATTGTCTTTTTTCTGCAGGACCACCGTCTTCTCCTCAATAATGCAGTCACTGTAGAGAGAATTCCGGGGACAGCGACCATTATTGTAACCCGTCATCATCACCGCGGCTGCTCCTCCGCCGGGGACGTTCATCATCATAGCCAATTAATCACCCCAGCTCGCCAGATCCAGGCAGCATGGAGGAAAGGAGGCAGCGAGGGTGCAGGAGGAGCGAAGGAAGAGGGGGGTGGCTACCGGGATAGGCGAGCGTGGCACAATGAGACTTGCAGGGTGGGGGCAGGCAGAGTCGGAGCCAGCCGGAGGAAGGAGTCATACATGGTGGGGCGGCTGCCGGAGGGGTGGCTGAGCCAGCGGCAGGCTCAAGGGGGGCTGGCCAGGACGCCGCCCAGGGCAAAGAAAGTAAGTGGCCCGAACGGCGGCGGTGGCAGCGGCGGCCTCGGCAGTGGCGGCGTCGGGAATGAGCTCCTCCAGCTTGTCCCGGCCACACGCATCTTCCAGGGGAGCCTGGGGAGATCGGCCAGAGGAGAAATGGGGCAGCAGTTTTGTTTTGCTTTTCCTTGAAGGGGGTTCAAAAAAAATCAGATCCTATCCGCTCCCTGCACGAGTCGGCAGCAGGCACCAGAGACGCAGGGACCTGCGCGTCGCATCCAGCGCCCCCTCCCTCTCCCGTCCCGGCGCCGGCGGTGTGCGGCAGGCAGGAGCCCCCACAATCATCTGACAGCCCACAGCGCGCCCGGCGTCATCCCGCGCAGAGCATCCGCAGGCTGGGCTGGGAGCGGGTGGGGAGGGGGAGCGGCTGGGGCTCTCTCCACATCCCCCCTCCAGCATCCACCCCCTGCCCCTCACAGCCTCAGTGGGTAGGTGGGGGGGGGGGCTCCCTGACAGAGGACTCAGGTCATTTCCGTCTCAAAGCCCCTGAGAACCCTGGCCCCCTCTGGGGACGATGAATTCACTGCTGGGGAACTGGAGGGGTTAGGCGGCTGCCCCTTTGAGATATGACCTAAAGCCACGCTGTTTGCCTCTCGCCATGACAGTTTTTTTTTTTTCAAGGAAAGAAACCACAAAAGCTCCAACTCTGCTCTAGCTGCCGCCGCGTCCTCTCGCTTTTCCTGTGGGCACTCGCCACATGCCCATCCAGCCCCTGAGGCACCCGGAGTGTGGGGCGGGGCACTGCTCAGCGAGCCTCCTGGCTGCAGATGAACTGCCCTCCACCTCCACCTTCTGGGTGGCCTGCGGGGGCAGAAGGGGCGTGAGGTGAAGGCTGCTGGCACCCCCTAGGATTCTGCTGCTGCCCGGAAGTCAGTGGGGAGCTGGGAAGGCCTCTGTGGAGGGGAGCAGGGAGGGAGGGAGGCAGCCAGCCGGGAGGGAGGCCTCTACAGGGTCTTGCAGGGCTGTGTGGGAGCCTTGGGGGTAAGTGGAAAGGACACCAGGCCAGGGGCCCAGGCGGAAAAAGCTGTAGACGGGCCCTGAAGAAACTAGCAGGCCCCTGGCACACAGCAGGAGGCCTGGGGATGCTGGTATCAAACAGGGCCACGTGCTCATGGGCTCTTGGCCCCAGGAGTATGGGTCAGTTCTGCCTGGCACCAGCACCAGGTTCATGGTCTACAGGAAGCACAGGGGCCCATGTGCAGCCAGCTGGTGACAGTGCAGCCACCTCGGAATGGGGGGGTCTTGGGGAGGAGGAGGGACGGGGCAAATGTGGATGACAGGCCTCGGCGTCCTGAACAAGAGATGGGCAGCGGCCCCTCCATCCTCCCATTTTACAGATGAGGCTCAGAGAGGCTGGAGGACCCAGCCAGGGAACATGTGCTCCTCACCCCTCCAGGGACCCATCCCTGGAGACCTGCTGGGTGGCCCTGTCTTCCAGGAATAGCCCAGCATGCATGATGTCTTCACAGCCGGAGACCAGGACAATCTAGGGGACTGGTCACCCTGGTCTCAGCAGTTAGGGGGAGTTCTGGCCCTTGACCTTCCTTCCCCTGCCCCATCCTGAGAGACAGCCTTCTAAGTGCAGGGAGCCCCACTCTGGGGAACTCGGGCCCAACCGTGAGCCCCTCTTGGCTCAGTCCTGGAGGCCCACTGCCCTGCTCAGGGCCACCAGACAAGGGCTTACACATGGTCAGAGGACCAGGGCCCTGGGAGCCTAGGGGTGAGGTCACATGGCTGTTGTGGCCTCTAGTAAATGATGGGGGTCTCTAAACCTCAGCTTCCCTCCATAGCAAGGGTGGGTAAGAACAAACCTACAGGCCTCTTGGGATCACCATGGGGTCAGATGAGGCCATGCCACGCTGGTGTGGTGTCACAGGAGGCCTCAGGGAGCCGTTACTTAACGGCTGTCATTAACCTCCAGCAGGCCTGGTGGTCGGCCAGGACTCTGCAACTCCAAGGAGGCTGGGCGGGGGGAGAGCTGGGGTTCTGTTGCCATGGATTTAGGAGCACGTGAGGCACTGATGAGCAGACCCTCTACCAGGCCCCTCGACCTGTCTCCACGGCCCCCACAACCAGAACACAGACTTGTGTCCCTCATAGGAAATGCCTTCTAGTCACCACCTGCTTTCCCTCTGAACTTCGGAAAGGGAGGCACCCACCCAGGCCCCATGGTTCACTCATAGCCAGGCAGGCAACCAGCCTGTGTATCTCCTCCATGGAAGGTTCTCTTAAGGCCCCAGCTGCCAAGCCAAGAGCCTCTGCTCAACCATCCTGCACTCCTGCTCTCTGTGAGAGGAGCTGCCGAGGGCAAGAGCCCCCTGAAGCCCTGGAAGGACAATGCTGAGTCCCAGGGTCTGGAGCTCAGTGCCTTGCACCCTCTCCTGCGGACACATGGGCTGATCAAGTCCATCTCCATTCTCCATGCAGCTCCAAGGGGAACCTGTCACATGCTCAGGTGCTCATCTGCCCTGCTGGGCAACTCCTCCTGCAGTACCCAGTGCCACCCAAACCCTGCCTCTCCAAGATGACCCATCCCACTTTCTGCCAGCACACCCTGTAACTAGGAGCTTAGGACTGGTGAGGCTGCCCGGACACTTGCTGTCTTCCACAGACTACATGAGGGCCGGGGCATTCCAGAGTGGTGGGTGGGGGCACAGGCTTTGGCATCACACACAGTGTGGTTCAAATCCCACCTTTGCTTTGACCCCAAGGTCACTGACCTGCTGGCCTGCAAAATGAGAAGATGACGCGCCTGGTAGGTCCTGAGCGAGGGCGTGGAGTCGCCCACCCATGCCTCATAACTGGCCCTGGAAGGCAGCGTGTGCTTGTAAGTCCAACAGGTACAAGTGGGTTCCCTGTCTGCACACGCCGCCCTCTCCACCCCTGGACTCCCTCCTACAGGGACCCCTCCGATTGACACCCAAGGCTGAAACCTTTTCGGTGATTCCTAATGCACCCCAGGACTTTCTTTTTTAAAATTAAAGACAGGGTTTTGCTCTGCGGCCCAGGCTGGAGTGCAGTGGCACCGTCACAGCTCACTGGAAGTTTGAACCCCAGGCCTTAAGCGATGTTCCTACCTCAGCCCCCCAAGTAACCGGGACAACAGGCACACACTACTGTGCCCAGCTAGTTTTTAAGTTTTTTGTAGAGATAGGGTTTCACCATGTTGCCCAGGATGTTCTCAAACTCCTGGCCTCCGGGGACGCTCCCACCTTGGCCTCCCAAAGTGGTAGGATTACAGATGTGAGCCACAGCACCTGGCCGCATCTGAGAATTTTCTAGCCCACACTTGTAACTGTGCAAAGATCTTGCTCCAAGACTGTTGCAAACTGCTTATTCTCTGACATTAAGGACCGTTTTTAACTTTTTCCTGCGCTGTTTCAGTATCTAAACAGCCCCCACTCCACACCCACCATGACCTCGCCTCACTTTCGTTTACAGACAGACATGTGTTTGAAACCCACCCCAGACACTGGCCACCTTGGCTACTTACAGCCTCAATTGCCTGACCCAGAAAGTGGGGGAAAAACATCTGCCTTGTAAGGTTTAGGAGGAGCAAGTAAGGCGATGCCCAGTGAATCCCCATGAATGGGAGACTCCCTGTAACCAGGGGAAGCTACCCTTAGCATCCCCGCCCACCTTCTTGAGCTGGGTGACCCTGGAGAAAATGTCCCCTCTGAGCTTGTCTCATGGGGAAGAGGGGACATTTTCTCCAGAGTCAATGGGGGCAGGGACCTCATCCTGCAGACCACTCCAAATGCCTGCAGCACCCTGCATAGGCCAGGTACCCCATGTGTGCCCAGAGGGGATGCAAAATGGGTATGGACTCAAATCAGGAGCAGAGCAGGGAGAAACGGATGTTGGGTGGGAGGTGGGTGAAGGACGACGCAGGGTTTCGCGTAAGAAGGCACCAGAACCATCCCCGGGTTCCTAGTTAAACCCAGAGGGCAGACTCAGTGCTGCAGACAACCTACTGTGTGCACCTGGCTCGGCCCAGGAAGTCAGAGAGGAAAGAGAAAAGGCAGTCCCAGGCCTTTAGAAACTCTCAATGTCGGGTAATTCATGAAAAGCAATGGGACACTCTAGCACAGAAGAGTCTTTCCTTGAAAGGAGCTGCAGTCGCTGTGTCTGAAAGGTGTAACTCGGTGGCTTCCCCCCATCTCCTTGCAATCGGACGGGGGCATCTCACATGCAGGCCTTAGGAAGGGGCCTTTCTGAAGACAACAAACCCACAGAAGCTGCTTCTGCTGGTTCGTGAATCTAAAACCTATCCCTGCGGCGGGGGCGGGAGTTGTAGCATTGAGTACTGGGGTTCCTGTGAACCAGAGTCCGCCCTGACCTCGGCCCCTGCCAGCCTGCCCTGCGCCTGCCCCTGCAGACCCACTCTCCACATGCAGCTGAAACGCACGGCAATCCAGTTTCGTGCGGAAATGACCGGGGTGCCTGCATGCTCCCCATGTGGCCGCTGGGACAGCCTTCCCCAAACCCGTCTCACGCCCTAACCTGCTCACTGACCACGCGCCTGAAGTAGGCACTGTGGCCTCCCTGGAAGCAAATGCCATGCCCCGATCCTCCGAGTCTCTCCATGTGACACATCATCCACCAGTGCTTGTTGACTGAACAAAAAATGTAATCTAGCGGCACTGCCTCCAAATGTGTTCTGAGCTAGGTGGAAGGGCGCTTTGACACGCCCCAAATGTACCCTTTTTTGCCAACATCCACCTGCACAGGAGCTGTGGAAGGTGAAGGAGGTAGGCAACCAGCCCTACCAAGTACAGCTGGGCAGGTTGTGCACTGTACAACTATGGAGAAAACCATTTCCATCATGGCCACCACAGCACACGTACTAATGGTAATTTCGGCACAGAGGGAAGAAGAGTGTCTTAAGGAAGCGTTAGCATCTTTCCCTAGCTCACACAAAGACGGGGTCTAGGCTGCCCTGGACATGCTGCCATGGAGAATGCAGGAGGTATTCCTATGGGAACCCTATTGGCTTTCCGGAGACACAACTACCTCCACATTGATGCCCTCCAGGGAGCCACACGGAAGAGAGACCATCAAAGGTTTGCCTGTTTGTGCTCACCCACAGTCCCACTGCATGCTGCAAGACAGCTTACAGAGTACTCTCGGAGCACTCGGTGCCTTGAAGAAGGCAGGAGGGTCATGGGGACCCAGGGACGGCCATGCAGCAGGCCCCGGAGGTCTCTCCCTGCTGGCGGGCCTGAAGATGCTCCTGGTGTCTGCCTCGCAAGACATCAGGTGGCTGCACGCTGTGGCTTTTAGTGGTGGCTTGGGTTCCCTTTCCCCCAGCGGGCACCATGACAGGCCCACAGGGAAGGCTGCACTTTCCCCGGTCCGGTGAGCAGCAGGTGCCAGCGATGACAGCTGGTGTTTAGGATCTGTCAGTCACTTTCACAAGCTCCTTTGGCAGCAGCACCTGATCCTGGAGGAGATGTCAGCTCGGAGGCACAGGAAGCCAGGCCTGAGCTGGCCCAGACGCGTGGGCCTGAGGGGCTCTGGGTGGCTCTGTCTGCCTCCCCACACACGGGTGGACAGATGTGGACATTTTAACTCTGAACACCAGCATTACTGAGGTAGACCTGATGGTTTTACCCACAGCTCTCAGGATCCCAGCTGGGTTGGTGGCTCCACCCAGTGACAGCTTTAGTTCTTCCTTGCTCAGCTGGGACTGGGTTTCAGTCTCAGCCCAAAGTTCAGAAGTAACTGGGGCCCATGTCAAGCTGCCGTGTGAAGCAGTGAATCAATACAGCTGTCACAAGATCAATTCCCAAATGCCTACTACGGGGTAGGTGATGAACTCCTGGGTGCTGAGGAACAAACCTGGCCCAGTCTGGCCCTTAGAGAGTCGTCCGCTGTGGTCAGTTGAATGGTGGCTCAACTCACCCAGAGAGACTGGGTTTTAACACCCCCAAAAAGATGTGTTCAATTCCTAACCCCCAGTGTCTGTGAAAGTGATCATACTTGGCTGGGCACGGTGGTTCACTCATGCCTGTAATCCCAGCACTTTGGGAGGCTAAGGTGGGCGGATCACAAGGTCAAGAGATCGAGACCATCCTAGCCAACATGGTAAAACCCTGTTTCTACTAAAAACACAAAAATTAGCTGGGCATGGTGGCATGCACCTGTAGTCCCAGCTACTTGGGAGGCTGAGGCAGGAGAATTGCTTGAACACAGGAGGCAAAAGTTGCAATGAGCTGAGATCGTGCCACTGCTCTCCAGCCTGGTGACACAGCAAGCCTCTGTCCCCTCCAAAAAAAGAAAGTGACCATACTTGGAAGTTGGGTTTGCAGGTGTAGTTAGTTAAGGGTCTTGCGATGAGATCTTCCTGGATTTAGGGAGGGTCCTAAGCCGACGACCGTGTCCTCATGCAAGAAAAGCACAGGGAGGGTGACAACCAGAGGCAGCGCAGAGGAGGCCGGGGAAAGCGGAGGGAGAGGCTGGAGTGATTCGGCCCTGCCGAGGAGCACCGAGGACTGCAGGCCAACAGCAGAGGCGGCAGAGGAAGCAAGACCCTTCCCTGGAGCCCCGGGAGGGAGCGCAGCCCCGCTGTCACCTTGGTTTTGGACCTCTGGCCTCCAGGCCTGTGACAGAAGTGACTTCTCTTGTTTCGAGCCCCCCGTCTGGGGTGCTCTGTTACAGCAAACGTCGGGCAAGTGAGGCAGATAAGCATCAATCCACAGTCACAGAAACGTGTGGCTTCAACAGTGTGGGGCGTGGTTCTGCGAGAACCGTAAGAGCGCCTGGAAGACTTCCTGGAGGAGGAGGCGGACTGAAGTGTACATAGGAGAATGGGTTGGGGGGCTGGGGACAGGAGAGAAAAGAACATTCCAGACAGAGTGGGGCTGGAAGGTAGGCAGCTGGCCCTGACGTCTGAAGGGCCATGATGAGGCGGGAGGGCAGGAGCGGCTGGCCACACGGGGCTGCAGACGTCGGCTGCCAGCTCACCCAGCTAGGGACACAACTGGGCAGTAACACGAGGTGCAGGTGTCAGCAGGGCCTGGGCCACTCACGCGTTTCCCCAGATTCACCCATGAAGAGGCTGAAACGACAGAAAAGCAGTTGTCCTACGGCTTCCCCTGGCCTTTCTCTGGCAAGGCCCGACTCCTCCTGGAATGACTCAGGGTCAACTTGCTCCGTGCGCCAGGAACTTCCATCCAACCTTCATGCTTCCATCTCAACAATTCACAAGCACCGGTCAGCTGCTGGCTGAGGAGGCTCCCTGGCCATCACTGTGAACGCCAGAGGCCATGGCTGTTCCCTGAAAGTGGCTCAGTGGTCTGTGGGGAATGCGGTGGGCGACAGAGTTCCCGCCTCTGCCTCTGTGCAGGGGCTGAAGCCGGTGGTCCCTTTGGCAGGGGTTGGACATCGGATGAGGAACTAATGTCCGGTCCAGTGCAGTGTGATGTCCAAGGTCCAAGGTCAGCAGAGGAGGAGGCTACATATCTGAGTGCTGGGTGGGAGGGCCGAGCCAGAGCAGCCGACCCACCTCGCATGTGCAGAAGGGGCCTCCAGAGCCGTCAGGCAGGAGGCAGTGGGGCCGTTTCCACAACCCGAAAAATAAAATTCACCAGCTCTCAAATCTAAAGAGCAAACGATAGCACAGTTAATCTCTGTTGAATCCAGTATCTCTGAAATTTAACGTGCGGTCAACGTCATGACTTGTTAAAGCTGGTATCCATAAACTCGTCACCTCACTATGTGTAGGCTGACTCGTCAGGCAGGTGTTCCCACCTTGCAGGAATCCTTGGGTGCGCTGATGATGGCGGGGGAAACACAGGAGCTGCCGGGGAAGGATCCGGGGCAACACTCACGGCCAAGCAGGTTCAAAGGCAGACTGATCAAAATCATTTCTGAATGTTTTCCATGGCAAAAAGGTATGTTGGAACGTGGGCTGTGGGTGTGATGTCTAGTCAGATCCGGGCAGGGGTCACTGGGATGTGGAGGGCAAGGTCCGTGGAGGTGGGTCCTGGGACCTGGGAGAGGCAGGAGGGACTCCCCACAGAGAGACTGGGTGGTGCTTTCATTGCCCCTGAAAGGTCCTTCCCAGGGCAGCTGGAGCCGGGAGACCTGCCTTCTCCAAGGCAGAAAAGGGCCTGAGAGCAGCTCTGCTAAATCATTCCCGTTGTAATCGCATTTCGGTGGCAGGGCCTGGTGAAGGCAGGAACTGGAGCTCTATATTAGAAAGAGGATCCTCCAGGGAATGGCAATGGCAGTGCACGTCCTAGAAATTTCCGGGCTCTGCCAATCAGGAAGGATAAGGCTGAGCAGAGTGCTGTCTGCAGTTCCGTGGGGGGTGCCGAGGTGGGGACCCAACAGGTGTCCCAGCTCAGCGGAGATGCCAGCTTGGGCACTTTGGCTGCTGGGTGTGGGCAGCCAGCCCAGCTCACCGTGGCAGAGCTGGCTGCAGGGCAGCACAGAGGGCCGCTCTACGGGTGGGCAGGCTGCAGGAGAACAGGAAGGCTTCCCCGTCATCTGTTACTCCCAAAGGGGATGGGGGAGGCTCTCAGCCCATGACCACACACGCAGCTGCTCCCAGCATCCTGCTTCCTGACCGGAGAGTTACGGTGTGCAGTGCTGTTCTCTTGCCCCTCCTCCATAATTCACAGGGGAAATGAAGCCCAGTGCCCGGTGCCATCCTGGTGCCCTGAGTGACAGCCCCGGCCAGGCTGCTCTTGCGGAGGCCATGCTGTGTCCAGGCAGGAGGTGATGAATTTGGGCAATTCCTGTACAGAGGGGACGCCTGGCTCCCGGGAGCTGCTCTCACCCATGGGCAGGGGGCTGCGTCGCTTCACGTGGCGTGGGGAAGACAGTGGCTCTGACCCCATGCAGCCTGCACGCCCTCGCCCAGAGACGCTCGCTAGAGGAAGCCATTTCTCAAATCTGCAATTACGAAAACGCCCTGCCTGGTGTTTATTACGACCATTTTCCTCCCCACTGCTAACATGATAAGCAACGCAAGTTTTTCCTAATAGAAACAATAACGTACAAAGAACTTGATTCAAATTAAATTGTCTCATTACTTTGTAATAAATCACCCACAAGCGTTTCCTAAGCACCACCAGGCACGTTACCTGCCAGGCGTGGCTGGCGGAGCAGACAGATAGGGCTTAACTGTACTCGTGATCATACGGGATGTGATGGGCGCTCCCTGCCGGGATGCATGGAAATGTGGTCCAGGAGGGAGGATGCCCACCTTGGAACCTAAGCACCCTGGTGGAACCCCAGTTTCCCCAAACCAGCACCACGCCCTTGGCCACATTCCTCAACCTCCTTGAGCACCAATATCCTCACCTTCGAACTACGGACATCAACTGCAGCCTCGAGGCACCACAGCGGGGCAGGAAACTCCTTGTTTACAGGGGCTCAGCACACAGCAGGGCTGGAAGGCTGTCAGTGTGTGAGAATGCACCTTAGCTCACAGAACTTGCTTCCTTCTGGAGACCTTATGCATACACAGGTATTTTCACCTGCCCCAGGTAGGAGATGCTCCTGCTGACATCAGCAGAGGCCTGCCCTTGGGGGTCTGTCCTTATGGAGAGGAGGACACAACTGTGTGTCAGCAAACAAGGAGAAAGTCCCCACACTGCGTGTATCCCGCAGGCGGGCGGGTCCTGGCACACAGAGCTGTGGGCAGATGGGAAGAGAGCAAGGGACCCCTGAGTGAGGGATGCCAGGATGCTCCCTGTGCTTCCAAAGCTGGCACGGACTCTGTGGTGCCAGGCAGGACACCCAAGGGCTGACCCAAGCCCAAGGAGCCATCCCAAAGTGAGCTCTCCCCTTCCCCCACAGCCAACCTGTCTGCAAGGGCCATGATTTCCTCTATTCTGAGCCCACTGAGGAATCTCTCCTGAATTCACTCTTTATGTAAAAAACCTTAAATCACACTGTGTCTCCCCTATTTAAAATACCCCAGCAGATCCCCATCATAATTTATTTTTTTTAAGGCAGAGTCTTGTTCTGTCATCCAGGCTGGAGTGCAGTGGCAGGATCTCAGCTCACTGTAATCTCCGTCTTCAGGGTTCAAGCAATTCTGCTGCTTCAGCTTCCTGAGTAGCTGGGGACTACAGGTACCTGCCACCACATCTGGTTAATTTTTGTATTTTTAGCAGAGATAGGTTTCATCATGTTGGCCAGGCTGGTCTTGAACTCCTGACCTCAGATGATCCACCTGCCACAGCCTCCCAAAGTGCTGGGATTACAGGTGTGAGCTGCTGCACCTGGCCTCCCCATCATAATTGAGGATAAAATCCAAATTCTCCACCATGGCTAAGACCTTTTGTGATCTGATTCATGCCCCTTCTCCTCTTGATTCCTTCCATTCCTGCTGTCCTCTCTTCCTCCAGCAGGTCACGCTCATCCCCAGCACAGTGCCTTTGCAATTCCCAGGATGCTGCTCCTGCTCACCCCCAGCCGGGCTGCTGTCCCTGCAGGTCCCTGGGTCACTTCCAGAGAGGGGCCTTGCTGCCTGGGGGCTGCCGTCCTCCTGTGTCCCCCGCTCTCCAGCCTCTCTCTCTGCTGTGCTTTCTTCTGGCCAGTCACTACGTTTGAAATTGCGGTTTGCTCTTTCACTCGTTTGCTGTCTGACTTCCCCAGTAGCACGTGAGTGCCCCCGGAGGCAGGGCGGTCCTGCCCACCACACTCCGCAGCCTTGGAGGGCGCCAGCCACTGGCATTAGTTTTGGAAGGAAGGGAAAGTACTTTTCCAGGTGGAGAAAGCCCACCTTCTAGTCCTGGCTCTGGCAAGAACTGGCAGTGGGACCCCAGACAGGACCCTCAACCACTCTGGGCCTGGGTTTCCCTGTCTGCAGAATGAAAGACTGGGATATCTGAGCAGGGGCTTCATCAGTGCTCCTGACGCAGTGAACGAAGCCAGAGCTGAGCCTCCTGTGTGGGCTGGGGTGCAGATTGTCCTGGTGTTCCCTGACAAAGGGGTTTTCTGGGATATGGGGCTGTCAGTTTTAAAACCAAGATGGTCCTGGACAAATGGGATGAGTTGGTCGCCCTCCAGGCCACCCCCTGCCTGGAGTACATACAGTACCCGTGGTTCTATTCAAAACCCTTCTTCCACGTCGCCTCCAATTCGGCGGCCCTGGAGACCCTTCAGGCTGGTGGGAGCACTGCCACGCAAGGCGCAGGCAGCCTGCAGTGACAGGGTTTGCCCAGCGCCACGTGGCCCCACCAGCAGCAGGGCCAATTCACACTTAAGCCTCAGCCTTTGACTCTGAACTGAATGTTCTTTAGAAAAAAAAATCAGGGGAACAGGACAACTGCCTGGCATTTTGCTGTGAGTGCAAAAGGGGACTGTTTATGACTTTTCCTTCATTCGTTAATTAAAATGACAGGCCAAGCCTGCCCCATCTGTCTGTCTCAAAGCTCACCCACAAAGACCATGCTGGTGGGCCATGGGACAGGCCACAGAGGTCTCCTGGTGAGGCAAGTTGCCAAGTCCCCCCAGTGGGGGTGGGGAGATGCCCCCAGTTCTACTAAACCAGAAATGTCCTCCTCTCCCGGGAACCAGACTCAGTGTGACAGTGACCTGATGTCCTGGGCTTTGCAGAGAAGGTTGATTCCAGGGCTGGGTGAGGGCCCGGGGTTCCCCCACCAGGCTCTCCTGCCCAACCTGCATGGCACAGACCTGTTGAGTGGGAGGCCATGAGAAACCCTGGCCTGGGTTTCTGGAGGAGAAACTGCTGCCATCCATTCCTGGCCATCAACTTCCCTCCACTCATTAGGGCCACTAAAAAGTCTGCTTGTGTTCCAAGTGCCAATGCTTCGTTGGGAAGCTGGTGTGACCAGAGGGGCAGTTGTAAACACAGTTAAAAGTACGAGGCTCATACAATTTGGCTCTTTGTTCTCTCCAAATCCCACGGTGGAGTTCGGTCCCAGCATTGCTGGTGGGGTCTGGTGGGAGCTGTTTGGGTCACAGGGCGGATTCCTCATGAATGGCTTGGTTCCACTCACCCGGGCCTGAGTGAGTTCTCACTCTTAGTTCTCATGAGATCTGGTTGCTAAAGAGAGTCTGGCACTTCCCTCTTCTCTCTCTTTCCTTCTCTCTTGCCGTGTGATGCCAGCCTTCCACCATCAGTGGAAGCTTCCTGAAGCCCTTACCAGAAGCAGATGCTGGCACCATGCTTCCTGGGCAGCCTGCAGAACTGTGAGGCAAAGAAACCTCTTTTCTGTGTCAATTACCCAGGCTCAGGCATCCATTACTGCAATGCAGCTGGACTAAGAGGCAGACACATTGTAATGGGAATGGGAAGTACTTTAACGATGTCTCTTTTTTTTTTTTTTTTGGAGATGGAGTTTCGCTCTTGATACCCAGACTGGAATGCAGTGGCATGATCTCGGCTCACTGCAACCTCCAACTCCCAGGTTCAAGTAATTCTCCCATCCCAGCCTCCTGAGTAGCTGGAATTACTGCCAACACGCCCAGCTAATTTTTATATTTTTAATAGAGACAGGATTTTGCCATGTTGGCCAGGCTGGTCTTGAACTCCTGACCTCAGTTAATATGCCCACCTTGGCCTCCTAAAGTGCTGGGATTACAGGTGTGAGCCGCTACCACACACAGTCAATGAGGTCCTTTGGAAGAGGCTCTGCAAATGTTCTAGACCAGGCACAGGCCCAGAAAGTGAACATTCCAGGCTCTGAGGGCACGTGGGTGGTTCCTGTTGCAACTATTCACTCTGCTAGTTGTGGAAGAGGCAGCCATGACAATATGAAGTAATGGGTGGGGCTGTGTTCCAATAAAACTTTATATACAAAAACAGGCAACGGGCCAGATTTGGCCTGCGGGCTGCAGTTTTTAAAGATACGCTCTAAATATTCTAACGACATTTAAATCCACACAAATAATACATGTACACGGCATATAACTACGTATAATAAAAGCTAAGAAAAGTCTCAATTTTGCTGCATTCTTACATTACCATGTACAGGTGTGCTTGGCTTGATCTAACACCTGAGCTCTGGAAGAGGCAAGGAGAACACATTTTAGAAACAAGGTCATCTGTGAGATGTCCAGGAGAGGTTCAGAAGGATCACGTGAGGAGTCTTTTCTGGGAAACAAAGAAACTCCTCTTTACTGTGTCTAGGTTTTTATGCTCTGGTTGGCGCAAGCGGGGATAGACCTGAATTCCGGCTTAATGAGTAATAATTCATAATTAGAGTAATTAGCATAATTATTAGGCTACGGCCTTTGAGCACCTTCCATGAGCCAGGCATTATTCTAAGTGCTCTGTGCGTTTAACTAATTGAATCTACATAATGACCATATGAGGCAGTAACTGTTATGACTCTCACTTTCAGGATGAGCAAATAACACACAGAGAGGTTGAGTGACTTGCGTCAGAACACACAGCTGGAGGCAAATCCAGGCTGTCTGAACCAATATAGGTTCCTGAACGATGCTGACACTGAAACACGGTTGATTCCTGGCCAGGTGGGGGCCGGTTCCCTGACAGCTCACAGCCCTCCCAACCCAGACGGTGACAGAGAAAGGAAAGGACCCTTTTCGGGGAGCGGGGGCGCACGTTGGTTCTAGCAGCACGTTCTGGAGAAGGAAGTGGAGAAAGTGGAGAAGGAATTAGTGGTTTGCTGTCCCGCCGGTATCTCAGCTGCCCGGAGGCACCCTGGGATGCTCTGAGAAGATTTTGCCAGTAGATCCTGCTCTGTGTCAAAAAATTCAAAAATGGAGATGGTGGACCAAACGCTGCGGGCTGGGTAATGCCAGAGAGGAAGGACATGGTAGGGTGAGCAGGGCCAAAGGCAAAGAAAGGCCCCACCCCTAAAAATGGGTGCAGGGACATCTGGGTAAACGTTACCTACGCTGGTCATGCCTGTGTTTTATGATTCCCATCTCAACGAACTGGCCATGTGTCAGAAGAGGAGTCTCCTGGGCACGGCAGGGGTGTGCTGTTCTCTGGTTCATACTTTTACTCCCACCTAGAACACTCTGTCCTGCTGTCTCTATCGGTTGAACTTTTATTCATTCTTCAAAGCCCACTGCAATAGCCACCGCTTCCAAGAGGCCCTCAGTGCTGTCCCTCACCTGATACTGTGTGCTTAGAGGGAGAGGACTGAGTCTTCTTTCTCCCCTACACATAGCTCCTGGTGCACACTCTGGCCCTCTTCCCAGCTTGCTGCCCACTGCAGCAGCTGGAAAAGCCAGACACTTGCTGTGACACTTGCTCATGACCCTATGGAATAGTTTCGGCCAAGGAAACCCAAGGGCAGGTCTGCTGGGAAAGGTTGGACTATTTGGAAAGGGAGTGGGGGTTGGGGAAATGCTCCCTGACACCCGCTCCTTTATGCTCCGGAGTAGGACGTGCTAGGGGGATATCACACTTGGAGCTATGGCAGCCATCTTGCCACCATGAGGCAGAGGTCAAGAAGCCTACAGAGATGTCACTGCCTATGCAATAGATGCCAGCCGTGCCCTCCTCTAGACTCACCATTGTGGTCTCAGCCACTGTGAGTTTTTTTATTACCTGCAGCCAAATGCTTTCTAATAAATATAAGGTGAATATTCAGAACTTGGAGCAAGGGGGCAGGGTGATTATAAATTAGAAGATACGGGCAAAATACCAGGATGACTTTCTGACAAATGAAGAGGCCTCTGAGTTATATTCTGGGCTGGGAAACAGTGACCCAGCCCTTATTCCTTCAAGGACCCTGGTCATTGGCAAGGAGGACTCACGAGCCCTGGTGACACAGATGGGGGCCCTGCTCTATATTCAGTTGTCCAAAGAAGATCTAGTTTCAATGAATCGTCTCAGACAAACTCTTGGTGCACAGAGCTGAGAACTAAGGAAAAGTGTTTTCCTTGGACTCAACTGCTCTGAATCTCCCACTAACCACACCACCCTCTTCCTGGGCACCCTGACTAATCCCAAGCACATAGGCGATAACTGGACACCACAGGGCTGGGGGCAACGCACACCAAGGCTGGGAAATCTCTAAAAAGTCAGATGAAGTTAACAAGATACAGATTTTATGGCCAGGCGCGGGGGCTCATGCCTGTAATCCCAGCACGTTGGGAGGCCAAGGCGGGCAGATCACAAGGTCAAGAGATCGAGACCATCCTGGCCAACATGGTGAAATCCCGTCTCTACTAAAAATACAAAAGTTAGCTGGGCATGGTGGCGCGCACCTGTAGTCCCAACTACGCGGGAGGCTGAGGGAGGAGAATCGTTTGAACCCCGGAGGTGGAGGTTGCAGTGAGCCGAGATCGTGCCACTGCACTCCAGCCTAATGACAGAGCAAGACTCTGCCTCAAAAAAAAAAAAAAAAAAAAGTGAGTGAACTTTTAGGCACAGAGGGGAACTTAGCAACAGACTGGACCGGAAGACACAGCTGAGGCCCATGGTCTGGTCTGGACCTGACGAATAGATATCTCAGCCTGCATGCTGCCTCTGCTAATGGGTCCCTCTGGTAGACCCGATGACCAGACTGTCCAGCCACCCCAGAAAAGCCACGCAAATGCAACGTCTTTGCCATTCAATGCGCCTAGCTGAGCAGCCAACATCCTCCTCTTGAATTCAGCATATGGTGCTGAGTTTTCTCTATCCTTTAAGTGTTCCCAGAACCTGGGCCACCACCCACGATTCTGAAAGTTGGCCTTGCTCAAATGAAGTCCTGCCTTCCCTTTGACCTTCCGTGACACTGCTGATGCCCTGTCTTTGTGACTGGCCCCTTGGCCACCGCATGGGAGCTGAAGTGTCTTCCATCGAGGTAAAGGTAGGGCCAGCTGCCCCTGGACCACCTTGCTCATTGCAGCCACCCAGGGAAGGCCACCATTTATGTGACCACATCCACTGCAGAGGTGACCTCCAAGAAGCGTGCAGGCAGGGGACCCTCAGAGCACCAGGTCCAACACAGCTTGACCCACCAGAGGCCCTGTTCAGGGCTCCGGAAGCCAGGCTCCCCTTGAGCTGGAGACGCTCACTCCCCCTCACACCACTCTGCACTCCACCACCAAAGCCAGGGTCCCTGCGTACCCATTTCCCAGACGTGTGCAACCTCTGAGGAAGACAACGTCTTAAGAATGAGCTGCTTGTCCCAGCTTCGGGCTTGCTCTTTGTGCGGAAGGTTCCAGCCCTTTGTTCCCTTCCACCGTCTCCACTGGAGTCCTCACTGCCATTTCCCACGCTGTCCAGTTAATTTAGTATTTAGGGAGTCCTCCAAAGACACAAGACTACCCCTTGCCCCAATTTTCCCAGGTCTTCAGCCCCAGCCAGTTTCTCACCTTAAATCCTCCCTGTTCTCCAAGGCTTCCGAATTTCCCTCTTGTTCTTCTCTTTGATTTTTGGTTGTTTGTTTTTGAAATAGGGGCTCGCTCTATTGCCCAGACTGGAGTGTAGTGGCGTGATCTCAGCTCACTGCAACCTCCGCCTCCTGGGCTCAAGCAATTCTCCTGCCGTGGCCTCCCGGGTAGCTGGGGATACCGGGAGCCCCTGCACCCATTCTCTCTCTCACACAACACATTATGAAGGGAGGCACTGTTTTCTTTCCTATTTTACAAATGAGGAAACTGTGGTTCAGAGACGTTCAGTGAGGAGCTCAAGGTCACACAGCTGGCAAGGGGCGGAGCTGGGCATCTAACCCCTGTGGCCGGCTGCAGAGCCTGTTCCCACCATCAGCAGCCAGCCAGCCCCACTTTGAGGGGCAGGGCAGGCCTGTTCTCGGCCCATCAGGGAGGTGGGAGATCTCACCACACCTCCAGCCCTGTCTTTTGGGATGTGCACCTGACTGGGGCAGTCCCTCTGTGCCTGGCAGCAGCAGAGGCTTCCAGCCACCAGCTGCCTCCCCATGACCAGTACAAAGGGCAGGGTCTCATTCCCCTGTGCTGGGGAGAAGTGGATCAGGGCTGGGCCTGGGTCCCGCAGAGGAACGGAGGGCGCCCCCCACATTGGACGGGAGGCTTGGGAGGGCCAGTGCTGCCTGTTGCGCTGACCACACTCCCCAGGGCCTAGAATGGTGTCCGGCACACGTGGGGGTGTCGTGAGCTTGTTTGTGGTCTGAGCGACAAAGGCCACTGCTGCCACTGCCACACCCCAGCCAGGCCCTCTCGCCCATGGAGTGACAACTAAAGCACAGGTGCCTCTCCCTCGGGACCCTGGACGTCCACCTGCCAACCACTGTGTGAGCCACTCCCAAATCCACAGGGCCCAGGTGACTGTGGCCTTTGGGGTTGCCCCTTCCCAGATCCCTGTGGTAACTGGTTGGAAATCACTTGGGGTCCCACAGGGGCTGATGGCTGGGACGGGGGTGGGGGAGAAAGGCAGGGTACAGTCCGCACAACCTGGAAGAGAGGCAGAGTTTCATGTCCTTTTCTCCTGCACGTCCTGGCCCTGGGCAAGGGAGCAGAACTCCAGCAGCCTTGTTTTCCCCATCTGAACAGTGGGGCCATTGCACCCCATCCCAGAGAGTTATACACTCACGTCTAATGTCCCGTGGCCATTCCTCAGATCACTCCAACCTCGCTCCCGTCATCCCGTGGCCATTCCTCAGATCACTCCAACCTGTGCTCCCGTCATCCCGTGGCCATTCCTCAGATCACTCCAACCTGCGCTCCCGTCATCCCGTGGCCATTCCTCAGATCACTCCAACCTGCGCTCTCGTCCCGTGGCCATTCCTCAGATCACTCCAACCTGTGCTCCCATCATCCCGTGGCCATTGCTTAGATCACTCCAACCTGTGCTCCCAGCGTCCTAGCTCTCCATCCTCTGCCTCCGACCCCCGCCCTCTGATGATGGGACTGTGTCCCACCCACAGGACAGCACTCACTTAACTCCCTGGGATGGAGTGTGATGGCTTTACAGAAGGAGAAACTGAGGCTGTAGGAGTTCTGCTCCCTTGCCCGGGGCCAGGACATGCAGCAGAGAAGGACACCATGCCTGCCCCCTGTGATGGCACTGGGCCCGCCACCTGCGTTCACCAGGACCATCTCCAAATCCATGGCTGGCTGATTAGCTGACAAGGCCCCTCGGAAGCCTTCATTCCCCTTGGCTGGGCAGAGTCACACACTCACAGGCCCCAGGCGTTAGGACATGGACGTCTCTGGGTGCCATGGTTCACCTGGCCATGCTACCCCAGCTCTCTCTCCTCTGGTGAGGTGGATGGGGCTTTAATACAGAGTGGGGTATTTTCAACAATGTTTCAAAGATTATGGGGTGACTCATCAACCCCCAGGCACTGTCCTCGTGGCTGAACGGGATGCAGGCGCACCTTGGCTTGGGCACCAGCACACAAACAGGGAGGTCCTTGGCCGAGATACTCCCACACTCTTCCTAGTAAATCACACACTCCCTGGGCGTGGAGAACCACCCCTGCCAACGCTCAGACCACAGGCCAGTACCCACTTAAAAGGTGGCCAGCTCTGGGGTGCTGGTGGCCCTGCTGGCAGGTGCCTTGACTTGCAGGAAAACTCAGAGGACACTGGCTGCTCGGGCACACCTTGGCATCTGTGCCTAGGGCCCCCGGCGCCCGTTGGGAGAGGCCTGCCTCTTTTTTTTTGAGACAGAGTTTTACTCTTTTTGCCCAAGCTGGAGCACAATGGTGCAATCTCGGCTCACTGCAACCTCCATCTCCCAGGTTCAAGCAATTCTCATGCCTCAGCCCCACATGCAGGTAGCTGGGATTATAGGCACGCACCACCACGCCCGGCTAATTTTTTTTCTTTTTTTTGTATTTTCAGTAGAAACGGGGTTTCACCATGTTGGCCAGGCTGGTCTCGAACTCCTGACCTCAGGTGACCTGCCCGCCTTGGCCTCCCAAAGTGCTGAGATTACAGGTGTGAGCCACCGCGCCCAGCCGGGTCCTGCCTCTTGAAGTGCGCAGCGGCACAGCTCTGCCAAATCCCCTGCTCTCTCTCTGCCGCTCAACGTGGGGTCCCTTTTCTCTTGGCAGAGTGTCACGGTGGAAACACCCTGAATAAACAGCTCCTGCACAGAGCTGTTTCTCTGTGGTGCAGGATTCGCATTGGAGGAGAATTCAGACGTCCAAGCCCATCATCCGATGCTGCCAAATTTCTGCCAGCGCCAGCAGTAACCTTATTTTGCAAGGTTAAAGAGTCGATTGGATTTCCAGCCCAGAAACTAATTACATAAAGAGGAAACTTGCGACCTCTGGGGTATCTCCTCAAAGGCCAAGAGGTGCATATCCACCCTGTCCGCCCCACCATGCCCGGAAATGGGACCCACCAGTGGCACTGCCTTGGTCACCCTGGACTGTAACCATGCAGGCTCTCGCCCAGATCCCTGCTGTACCTCCCTGCCGGAGAGGCCAGCTCATTTGCATGAAGGGTGACAGAAAGGACGCTGGGGCACCCTAGGCTCCCCAGATCACTCATAGCAGCCTTCCTGCTCTTAGCTTTTGATTGAGAGGCGGCCCAACCCCAGTCCCTAACAGAGTGACTGAGGTGGGAGCAGGAGGCAGGGGTATCCAGGCTCCACAGAGGAAATCCTTTCTGAATCCACCAGAGGTCTTAGTTTTAGCAACGGAAACCTCCTCCAGAAATCTTGGACACAATGGGGCTCTGCATGAGCTTCAGGTCAAAGATGAGGAGGGCCAGACATCACGTGACTTTACAACAACAGGGTCTGGGCATGCTCGAAGTCAAATCTAAGGGAAACGCATGAGAAGTGTGGCCTTCACCCACACGAGGGGCCCTGGCTTTTCCCTTTCAGAGAAACAGGAATTTGACAGCCTGGGCGAGAGTGTAAGGCAGCCCAAACTTGCTGGAGGGCATATGGCGAGAGGGCCATTGACCCACAGGCCAGGTTCTAGGACTGACCCGACAGAAACGCACCCTCAAGGGCACCACGAGGTAGGACCAGGGCTGCTGCTGCTGCTGCCATTGCCTGAACTGGAAACATTGAGCCATCTCCAGGGGCCACGCTGCGTCCACTCTAACCCAGACCATCACCCCACCCCTGGCTGCACCTCTTTGTAATCCTAAGCATGGGGACAGGCGCCGGGTACTTCATTCTGTCCTGGAGGAAACGGGTGGCAGAGCCCTCGGGAGGATGGGGGCAGTCTGAGCTCCTTAGATTGCCCTGGGCACTTTTCATGGTACACTCCTTGGCACTGGAGACACAAGTCTTCTTACTGGGGCCATGCTGTCCCTTCCTTTCTGTGAAGCAAATGTTTATTGTGTGCGGACAATGTGCCAAGTACTGCCTATAGAGAGGTCTGAGCACACTGCCAGACCTTGGTCCCTTCATAGATTCATCCACCCACCCACCCATCCATGTGTCCACCCACACACTCATCCATCCATCCATCTACCCATTTGTCCAGCCACCTAACCATCTAGCTTGCCACACACACATCCATCCATCATCCATCCATCCATCTTCAATCCACCCACCTACCCATTCATTCATCCATCAATCCATCCATCTGTCCATCCATTTATCACACTTCTACTCATCTATCCACCCATGCATCCACACACCCATCTAGCTCCCCACCCACCCATCCATCCATCCATCCATCCATCCTTCCTTTCATCTATCCATCAGCCCATCCATCCCTCCATCCACCCATCCACACACTCATCCAGCTCTCCTTCCTTCCTTCCATCTATCCATCATATAGCTACCCATCTACCCATCCACCCCTCCATCCTTCCATCCATACATCCATCCATCCATCCACCCACCCACCCACACCCACCCAGTTCCCCATCTACCCATCAATCCATCTATCCATCCATCCATCCTTTCACCTCTCCCTCCACCCACCTCCCTATTCTCTGAGAACTGCACACTTGCCAGACCCTGTGCCAGATGCCAAGGAGAAAGACAGTCAGTCAGTCCTGGTCCTATCCTAGACACAGGTGCAGAAGGCACAGGGGTGGACAGAGCAAAGGCAGATCAACCTCTTGGCTGCTCTGCATGGCCCAGGTAATGTTGAGTCGGAGGGGTCTGATTGCTTCTCACTCTGGCTCTCCAAGTCAGGCACCAAAGACTACTCCTGCTTCCTGGAGGAAAGCCCAGAGCACCAGGTCTTTGGCCAGAGGCGCGGATCAGTGTGAGCATTTCCCACAAGCCTGCTGCTTCCCAGGCACAGCCTTGGGTGCCCCTCCAGAATCAGTCTCCTCATCCACTCCCTAGAGAGGTACACCTTGGCCTTGTCACTGCTGGTAGCCCATGCCTGGACCCCAACTAAGAGCACTCTGCCCGTCTCGGACAGGCTACCCCTGCCCACTCTGGGTCAGATCCTGGAATCCCAGCCCAGCTCAGCCTGTCTGAGGGTTTGCATTTTTGTCCAAAGCACATTCATTCATGGCGACCACTGGCCAGTGGTTATGGCAGTTCTAGACCCAATGTGTAGAATTTTATACTCAGAAGAGATCTCGGCGATGATGTAGGCCTTTTACAAAGTAGCCGTCTTATAATTGGGGAAACTAAGGCCTGAGCAGGAAGGTGATGTCAGAACTGGGACCAGAATCCCCTGGCACCTGAACTCCCTCGCCCAGGCCCATCAGACTTGAAACCCTCCTGCTGGAGTTTCAGATCAGCACGCTTCATTACCCTGCGTCAGACCCCGATTCAGAGTGCAGGGCTGGAGCCGGAGTGCAGCGGCACGGATGTTGCCTGGGGATGTGCCGGAGCTGGCTCTTGGGAGCTGCCAGGGCTGACTGTGGACACCCCTTCCCAGCTTGCTCAGAGACCTCACCTTGGCAGCTTGGAATGGGACCCTGCAGGGGGTTTGCACCATTGAAATCAGCAAATGCTACCATTCAAGGTCAATATAAGACAGGGCATGAGAGGGGCCAGGCACAACACAGATGCTATGTAGGGGAGTGCGTGGAGGCTGAGGTCAGCTTCGGCAGCCGTGGTGGTCAGGGACAGCTCCAGAGAGGACGTGAGTAAGGCCCCTCCTTCGCCTGCCGGAGGGGCTCAGGGATTTTAAGAGACAAGAGACTCCTGTGCAGCTGCAGGGCTCCTGAGCTCTGGGGAGCTCCTGCCCCATCCAGGTGGGGAGCAAGGCAGGCCTCTGGGAGTGCCCTCAGCGGGGCTCTGCCTTGGGGTGCCGAATCCCAGCCCCCCAGGCCCTCCTGTGCTGCTGCTCTGACAGCCCCACCCACCATCAGTGCCCCTGTCACTATCCACCCACTTGCCACCTGGGAAATGTACTAAACGTGGTCTGAGGCTGCTATGAGCCAGGAGCCTCCCTGCCGTGGGGAGCTCAGCTCCCAGCCCCGAAGCAGGGGCCTTGGGTCCAGGACAAAGCAGTCAGGCCTTCCTGCCTGGCCTCATAGGAAAGGCCGTCACGAGGGTGTCCAGGCTGCTGAGAGTTTGGCTTCCCTGCCCTCCAGCTGGAGTGTCCTGGGGCCACTTACCCCACCTGGAAGACCAAGGGCTCCCAGCCCCCGATGAAGAACAGTTGCTGAGCTGGGTCCCTGCTGCGGGATGGGAGGAGGCCCCTCCCCTTCTCCATCCTGAGAACCCATCCAGCTGTTTTCAGGGAATCTGATTGTACCTCCAGCCAGAGAAACCTACCCTCACCTTGGTCTGGGCCAAGGTCCAAAGTCCCCAAGTCAGGCACTTGGCATCCCATAAAAGTGCAAGGGGAAGCTGGCCATGGCCAGCTTGGAGGGCACTGAATTTTGAATCACTGAGTACCAGAGAAGGAGTCCAGACCTGGCCCAGCCAAGCCAGCAGCCCTGGCCATCCTGAGAGGCTCATGACCCACTGTGCACCCAGATACACAGCAACTGTCATGCTTGTGCTTGGCTCTTTGAAATTATATACTTCATAGATGGTATCTATGAAATGTCAATCTCAAAGTTCCACGACAGAGGCAGAATCATAAATGCTCACTTGGAGATGGTACAGGCAGAGCCAAGAGTGGTCGATCTTGTCTGGGGTCACGGGGCTGGCAGGTGGAGAGAGTGGGAGGGAACGCAGGCTTTTCTCACTCACGAGTCTAGGCCCTTTGCTCCTCACCATCCCCTTTCCCGTCAGAGAGCCCCCTCTACTTTCAGGACTCAGCGAGGACACTGTACTCCTGGGGCCATTTCCCCCCAGCACAGTCCCATCACCTGGCCGTCTATGGAACTCACCTGAACACAAACACACAGCAGCACTTCAATTTTCAATCTGGATCCCACTACTTGCCCCATAGGTATGCACGAGAACCCCCGTCTGTGTTTGCTGATGAGCTTCTGGTGGGAGTGGGGCCAGGGGCATGTCTCTGAGCCTCTCTTTCTGGAGTTTGACCTGGAGCAACATGCGGTCCCCCTGAGCTTTGCCTGAGAGCAGCTATGTGCAGAGATCTGCCCATGCCTGGCTGGCTGGTTTGTTCCCAAAGAGACCCAGAAACCACTTCTCTCAAGCTTTTGGAAGCTTATTCCACTGTTTAAAGGAAAAGCTCATGGACAGTAGCAGTGTGACGGACAAAATAACTTACACAGATGGGCTGGAGGTTAAGGACATTTCCCAGAAGACAGAGCAAAAAGGCAGAGAAAAACTCTTAAGAATAGGTGACAAATGGGGAGAATGCAAATGTTCTAATAGAGGAAATCCAGAAGGACTGAACTGAGGGAGAAAGCGATGGAATTGTCAAGGAGGAAATAAAATACCTTCTTGAAGGGGAAGCTGCTTCATTCTGGAGGGGCCTCCAGAGTAGTGAGCTCACGTATAAAGGAAGTTCACACTGAGACCCGCCATCAGATTTCAGAACATTAAGAAAAAGTAGAAGATGGGACGTGCCTACAAACTTCTAGAGAGGAAAATAAAGGGTCCCTAGCTACAGTGGAATGAGAACCAGACAGTGCTATAACTTCTTACTGGCATTTCTTACCTGTCAGGGATAAACAGGACCATTGAATAATGAGAAAAAAGATCAATTCAGAACCTCCGGGCACCTGAACTCCTAAGCCCATCACCAAGAAGAGGGAACAGTCCTGAGTGAGTGCAAACCTAACATCAGAACTTCAAAACACAGGAAGCAAAATCCGAGAGAAGTGAAAAGAAAAAATGGACAAACACGCAATAATATTGGAGAATGTCAGCATTCCTCTCTCAGCAATTGACAACAGAGGACATGGACAAGGCTATCAGCCACAGGAGGGGCGGGATGCTAATGGAGCAAAGTCTAGAGAGCTCACCAGGAGAACGATTTTGAACCTGGAGCTCTGCAACACTGAGAACATTTGGTAACTAGGGAATGTCCAGACATGGAGTTACATTCCAGATACCGTTTGTTGATGTTGTTACTTGAGGATGTGTCCTGACAGAACAAGTGCAAAGACAAGAAGCAACTCAGATATCCACTAGCTCAGTAAATGGAAGCTGCAGGACGATGGTTGTATACCGAGAACCAGAGTTCAAACTGGAGCAGAATGTCAGAAGATTCTGATAAGCGTAGGCAGCTTCCGGTGATACATCAGGAAAAGAATGATATTTTAGTGGCATACTCAAGAAGCCATAATTTTTCTCCCACAAGAAAAAAAAAAGGCAATCAGAAACTCCAGGAAAAACAAAATCTTCATGGGAAAATCGTGGTCCTAATATTAAGCTGAAATGCGGAATTGCTCTGAACCACTGATAGAGTGGAAGGAAAAGAATTCATTGGGTTGTGAGGCTATTAGTGCCCTTCTTCTCATAGGTCTGAAAAGAGGAATTGGAATCCTAACCCCATTTGTATTATCATCATAATGTAATGCTTTCCATGTGGTCTTTTTGTTTTTTCCCTGAGGTCTCACTTTGTTGCCTGTGCTGGTCTTGAATGCTTGGGTTAAAGCTATCCTCCTGCCTTGGCCTCCCAAAGTGCTGGGGTTACAGGTGTGAGCCACTGTGCCCGCCCTCCACTGTTTTTTAACTTCTGAGTCCAACTTGGAGACAGAAACTAGAACCCTTCAGTATAAATATACCAAAGGGTCAAGTGATATTGCGTAAAATTTATTAAACAAGAGAGAGAAGCCTGAGAATGTTATTTAAAGGTAATCCATTAGTGCACTGGCAAGAACTATTTAAAACTGGAGGTGAGGGTCAGACTAAGAAAGCATCTTTTCCAGCAATGTGTCAAGGATGTTCCACATTTTACAATTAAGAAATATGGGAGTAATCATCAAGCTGGGGAGGCTCCCACCAGAAGAATGAAGCAGACACAGTTTAAAAACTGGTTTTTCTTTCAAGTGGGGCTGTGTGGCTGAGGCTGGGTCAGAGTGGGTGGATAACAACTTATTTCTATTCTTAGCCCTATCTCTGTAGTTTGATTAATTAACTAATTTTATTACATGGGTATAGTACTTGGATGAAAACTCATGGAGGAAGAAAACATGAAACTTAGAGTTCACTGAGAATGGGTGAGGAGAGGGGTCCCTGGGGCAGCCAGACTGTGGGGTGCTATGGGGAACAGAGAATATGGACAAGAGTCACTGGGCCAGCCCAGGGAAACAGTAGGGGGCAGGAAGAAGACAGGACTCCTTGACCCTTGTGATGGACTGAAGGAGGGAGGGAGGGAGGAAAGCAAGGGAGGAGGAGGAGGGGGACACTCAGGTCCCCCGTTGAGGCACTGGGAGGGCTGTCCATCACAATAGAGGCCACAGAGAAGAGCAGCATGCCCTGGAGAAATGATTCACCCAGATGGAGACCTGGCCCCACCACCATCTGTACCATGCTGGGGTCGCGTGACGAAAGACCTGTGGTCATGACGCCTTCCTTTGCCCGTGCCCAGAGAAATACCTCTCTCTCCTTGTCTCAAAAAACTACAAAGGTGCTATATACTTACAAAAAAAAAAAATAAAAATATGGTTGGTGTGGTGGCTGAGGCTGAAGCTGGTGGATCACCTGAGGTCAGGAGATCGAGATCAGCCAGGCCAACATGGTGAAACCCTGTCTCTACTAAAAATACAAAATAACTAGCCAGGCATGGTGGCACGCACCTGTAATTCCAGCTACTTGGGAGACTGAGGCAGGAGAATCACTTGAACCTGAGGGGCAGAGGATGCAGTGAGTTGAGATCATGCCATTGCACTCCAGTCTGGGCAACAGAACGAAACTCTGTCTCAAATAAATAAATACATAGTAAAAAAGTAAACATACAGAAAATGTGTGAAATAAAAAGTGAAATCCTCTCTTGCCATGCCCCAAACCGTGCCTCAAAGGAGCCGCCATGGGGGCTTCCATATTAACTTCGAGGCCCAGCCTTTGGTTGAGAGTGACAAACACATGGGGTGTGCTTCCTTCTGTGTCCAGACAGTAGACACGCTCAGGGATAAAGCCTTCTTTTCAAGTCTAAGGAATAATAAAAACTATATAAAAATACAAAATAATGGCGGAGGATGAACAGGGGAAATCAGTGTTTCTTGCCATTCAGTTCTTACAACCTACACACTGAGGCAGTCTTCTAGAGCGCAGAGTTAGGGTTTCAAAGGAAAGCCAGCTACCCACACACACTGCTCACAACTCAGCACCCCTCTGGATTTATATAGCACATGCCTCTTAGGAGCTGCAAGCACTAAACATATTTTCTCATTCATCCTTAACACGAACACAACTGGAGATACAGAATGAGTTGGAAGCAGCTCTACTCTGCAAACAACAGGAACGGAAGACTCAGAGACGGGAGGTGAGCTGCCCGAGGCTGCACAGTGACTTAGCCAAAGACTCGGAGAGGGGAAGTGAGCTGCCCGAGACTGCACAGTGACTTAGCCAAAGACTCAGAGAGGGGAGGTGAGCTGTC
>NW_022436954.1:668513-738275 GCF_009761245.1 Sapajus apella | reverse complement strand
GGAGGTGAGCTGTCCGAGGCTGCACAGTGACTTAGCCAGACTCAGAGAGGGGAGGTGAGCTGCCTGAAGCTGCACAGTGACTTAGCCAAAGACTCGGAGAGGGGAGGTGAGCCGTCTGAGGCTGCACAGTGACTTAGCCAAAGATTCAGAGAGGGGAGGTGAGCTGCCTGAGGCTGCACAGTGACTTAGCCGGACTCAGAGAGGGGAGGTGAGCTGTCTGAGGCTGCACAGTGACTTAGCCGGAAAGCCAGAGAGAAAACTCCGGACCGATGATTTCGCAGGCTCTTTAGAATGCTTCAGGTTCTATTTGCAGGGTCCGTCTCTAGAAAGATCCTCAGGAACCCTGCAACAGAGATTCTCTCTAGGGAGAAGAACTTGGGACTAGAAGGCAAAGATGGGAGAGACCTACTCTTCACACTGTAACAATTTCCTGCACATCTTGAATTTTTTTAACCAGGTATATGTCTTTCTTTTCTCTTCTTTTTTTTTTGGAGACAGAGTCTCACTCTGTTGCTAGGCTCAAGTGCAGTGGCATGATCTTGGCTCACTGCAACCTCCGCCTCCCAGGTTCAAGCAATTCTGCCTCAGTCTCCTGAGTAGCTTTGACTGCAGGCATGCACCAACATGCCCGGCTAATTTTTGTATTTTTAGTAGAGACAGGTTTCACCACATCAGCCAGGCTGGTCTCGAACTTCTGACCTCATCATCCACCTGCTTCGGCCTCCCAAAGTCCTGGGGTTACAGGCATGAATCACTGAGCTCTGCCCAAGTATATGTATTTCTTATTACTGATTTAAAAAAGATAAAAATTGGGCTGTGAGACTCGAAAGCCATGAAAATAAGTAGCTGTGGACAGTGGATATTCAGTCGTGAACAGGCATACTTTACCACCCTTCTAATTCACTCTCTAAAAGAAAACTGATTTTCTCTTAGGGAGAACAAAAAACAGATTCTCAGGACCTTCTTAGACCCTTGCCTGAGTAGTGTCTACGGATGTGTTCCTTTTGAGCAGACCTTGCTCTCAGTAAGAATGTACCCCTGGGAGCTCCTCCCTGCAAAACCCAAGAGAAGGTGAGCTAAGCCCTCTGTGCTCCTTCTCACCCCCATGTCCACGCCCCTATCCAATCTAAGTTCACCCTACCCCTTGGATTCATCCACCTCTCCACCCCATCACCTCCACCAGCCCCAACCACCACTGCTGCTTGGCCTGGATGGTGGCAATGGGCTCCTTGCTGGTCTCCATCTGTCCTGCCACCTGGTTTCCTCCAGAAAAGTGATTCAGATGATGCCACTTCTGCCTAATGCCCTCCAATGCCTCCACTGCAAGTGTGAGAAGACCCAAACTCCTTTCACGAGGCACGAGGTCTTTCTGTGACATTACCGCCTCTATTCTCTCATAGGCCACGGCCATTCCTGCAATGTGGAATCCTCTCATCACCCCAGTGCTTCTGCACTTGCTGAGCCTTCTCTTGAGGGCTGATTCTTCCTCAGTCTTTTGGGTTTCAACTCAAAAGTCACTCCCTCAGGAAGACACTCCTCCCTGGCACCCCTACATAAAGTTGGCATGACCCAAC
The DNA here is from genome assembly GCF_009761245.1 of Sapajus apella. Lineage (NCBI taxonomy): Eukaryota > Metazoa > Chordata > Mammalia > Primates > Cebidae > Sapajus > Sapajus apella. Next base: position 736,701 of record NW_022436954.1, on the reverse strand, counting down.
CTCCCAGGACTCTATGACAGCACTCATCTGCTTCATAGCATTAACTACAAAGTGAGATCCTCTGCTTTATTTGTTACCTTTATTGTTTAGCTTTACTAATTAAACTGTCATCTACATGAGGTCAAAGAATGTGCTTGTTGTTTATCTCTATATCCTCAGCTCCCCAAATAGTCAGGTCTTGATAAATATTGGTTAAACACAATGGATAGATGAATGCAGTGGGTGGGTGGATGGGTGGGTAGGCAGATGGATGGATGGGGGAATGGAGAGATGAATGGCTGGATGGATGGATTGATGTATGAGTGGGTGGGTGGATGAATGGGTGGGTAGGCAGATGGATGGATGGGGAGGTGAACAGATAAATGGGTAGATGGATGGACTGATGTATGAATGGATGGGTGGGCAGGCAGATGGATGGATGGGGAGTGGAGAGATAAATGGGTGGATGGATGGATTGATGTATGAATGGATGGGTAGATAGATGGGTGGGTAGGCAGATGGACAGATAGGGGAGTGAACAGATGAATGGGTGGATGGATGGACTGATGTATGAATGGATGGGTGGGTAGGCAGATGGATGGATGGGGAGTGGAGAGATGAATGGGTGGATGGATGGATTGATGTATGAATGGATGGGTAGATAGATGGGTGGGTGGGCAGATGGATAGATGCGGGAGTGAACAGATGAATGGGTGGATGGATGGACTGATGTATGAATGGATGGGTGGGTAAGCAGATGGATGGATGGGGAGTGGAGAGATGAATGGGTGGATGGATAGATTGATGTATGAATGGATGGGTAGATAGTTGGGTAGGTAGGCATATGGATAGATGCGGGAGTGAACAGATGAATGGGTGGATGGATGGACTGATGTATGAATGGATGAGTGGGTAGGCGGATGGATGGGGGAGTGGAGAGATGAATGTGTAGATGGATAGACTGATGTAGGAATGGACGGGTAGATGTATGGGTGAGTAGGCAGATGGGCAGATAGGGAAATGAACAGATGAATGGGTGGATGGATAGACTGATGTATGAGTGGATGGGTAGATGGATGGGTGGGTAGGCAGATGGATGGATGGGGGAATGGAGAGATGAATGGGTAGATGAATGGATGAAGAGATACATATGGATGGATGGATGCATAGATGGATGGAAGGATAGATGGATGTGTGGATAGATGGATGGGTGGACAGGTGGCTGGGTGGATAGATGAACAGGTGGATGGATGAATGATAGATAAATGGCTGAGTGAGTGGATAGCTAGAAGGATGGTTGTATAAATGGAGTCTGTTCAGCCTTAAGTGAGACCCTGAGTTCTCTCCAATCCCACCAAGTAGGCTTCTCCTGGGTGTGTCTCATCATGAGACTGGGTATTTGGTTAAAGAGGAGTGGGAACTTAAGATTCCCATTCCCTGAGTGGAGACACGTTTTTAAAAATGACATTGAAATATCTGTAAAGTCCCGAGTAGAAGTTCCCTTAGGAACTCTACTATTTGACCCTGATTAATGTGGCCATTTCTAGATCCTTCTCTCACTGTTTTCCGGGTGAGTGGAGGGGAATCCCAGGGAGGGAATCGGCTGGAACAGCTGAATATGTTCTCTAATGAACTGGTGTATTTTAACATTCGGCTCTCCAGCTCTGAGAATCTGAGCAGTTTTTGACATAAGAGGAGGTGGGAAGGGGAGAAACCTCCTGACTGATTCAGAAAATGTCTCCATTGAGTCTCACTTCCCATGGCATTTTCTCTCATTACACTTGCATCTGTGGCGGGACAGCCTCAGCCCCGCACCATCTGCCCAGACTGTGACCCCACAGCCTACAGTGGATAATTGGCCCAAGGGGCTGGCACCACACCCAGGTTTCTGCTGCTCATTAGGCTACTTGTAACATGAATGCCAGTGAGGGCTTGGGAGCTACAGGCTGTTCCATGCCCACGCTTTGGCGACCATGGCCTGCAGACGTGCCTTCTGCTCTATTGGAGAAGCTGGCGGTCAGCCGCTCACTCCATGCCCACTCCAGAGCTATGCCAGTCCAGCGTCACAGGGCTGTGCAAGACCTACTCATCTCTGTCCACAAGCTCCCAGGCTGCCCGCCCTCCTTCCACACTGCCCTCTCTCTGCCCTCACTGACCACCCTCCATCCATGTTGCCCACCCTCCGTGAGCACTGCCCGTCCCCCTGTCAATGCTGCCACACTCACAGGTTCACAGTCTGGTAGAGGCCAATTCTGCTGATCCTGAGTGGGGTGGGCTCCCTCAGGCTACCCCTCCACCTGTCATGAACCAGCTCAGATGGTGGAGGGTTAACCAAGGTAACACCATCATCCTGAATACGTCAGGATTCCACTCAACTGAGGTTCCTAGAATCCCTGAATTCATGGAGTGACAGGTGGGGGCCAGAGTCTGAGGGAAGTGGAGTGGGGAGTTTGCATTAATGCAGACAGAGTTGCAACTTTGCAAGATGAAGGAGCTCTGGAGCCGGACAGTGGTGTTGGCTGCTCAACATCGTGAATGTCTTAAGACCACTAAGCCAGTGATTCCCTTAAATGTGGTCAGAATAGGAAAGTTTATATTACGTGTATTTTACCACAATAAGAAAAAATTGGGGGTGGGGAAGGAGTGAAGTACTGGTCTGTATCACTGTGTGGATGGACTCTGAAAACATGATGCAGCGTGGAAGAAGCCAGACATGAAAGGCCACGTAGTGACGGATTCCATCCACACACAGCATGTCTCCCAACGATGCTTCGGGAGGTGCTGACTCTGTCACCCCCAAAACACTGGCCTTCCTCCTCATCAGTTTCCCTCAACCCAGGCTGGCTTTGAGCAGTACCATCCTCACTGTGAGAGATACAGCACAGATGGCATGTGGGGGAGTGTGTGGAGGTGGAGGTCAGCTTCAGCAGCCATGGTGGTCGGGGACAGCTCCAGAAAGAACATGAGGAAGGCCTCTCCTTCTCCTGCCGGAGGGGCTCAGGGATTTTAGGAGACAGGGGATTCTCCTGCCTGCAGATCAGGCCTCATTCCCGGGCTCAGACACTTGTTAACTTGGCCTTCCTTTCGCTCCATCAGTGTCCCTCCAGCAGGTGGAATGTAACACTGTGTTACCAGGTCACTGAGGGGCTCAGCTCTGACCAGGGGTGTGCTCCATGCAGGGTGGCTGGCGCATGGGAGGGGTGGATAAGGAGTGCTGTTATGCCTCTTGTTTCTTTCACTGAAACATAGGGTAGCACGAGGCCCACAGCTTGTCTGATCCCTTACCACAGGAGCGCTGGGGCTCACTCCTAACTCTCCTCAAGGCTGGAGCTTTTCACCATTTGCTTAGAAGCTACCAGTGTGCCCCAGTGTGATCTGCATGTTTCTCCTCTCCGAGGTGAGGCCCCAGCTCCTGGCAGAGCAAGTGTTCAATACACATGTAAAACAAAAGGCCTTGTCTGGACGCCAAACCGGGATGAAGAGTTGGCGGGGATCTTGGAGGTCATCCAGTCTGATGTTCTGTGACATTCTGGCAAGAGAATCCCCTGCTCCCCTGCTCTGCTTGGCTGTCTAGTGGTGGGGAGCTCATCACCTCCTGAGGCAGCCTGAACAGCCACAATAGTTCTGCATGTCTTCTCTTGGCTGAACTGAAGCCCATGTCCCTGGTGCAGTCTGGTCCTGCTGTTAGCGACGTGCTACATCTTTGCTACATGGCCCCAGCCAGCCTGGTCCACAGATATCTCTGTTCCCAGGCAGGTCCTTCCTCTGCTCCTCTGTGGGGAGCCTCAGGCACTATGGACCATTGTGCAGACCCTATCACAGCGTGAGAGGCCCACTGACTATGACCACCTGCCCAGGGTCCACTTCCACAGGCAGCCTTCTTCTGCTGTTGCAGAAATGTTTCATCTGGCCAAATAAAGACCCATCAGGAGAAGCCCCTGAGCTGCCTTTTGGGGCTGTGTTCATGGCCAGGCCATGGATCATACCTGGGCTTCAAGGTCAAAAAGTGGATGAGTGTAGCAAGACCTGGAAAGTCTGCAACATTCCCTGGAGGGGTCCCGGCTCCTCTCCTGGCCATGGCATGCCTGTTACAGCACACCTCATTTATGGGAGAAGTGGCCGGGACAGGTCAGCATTCTAACTGAGTCCAATGAGCAATTCTGCTCCTAAGTGCACGCACATACTTGCATGCAAATATTAACGGCAATCAATACCCTTCACAAGAGCAAAAAGGTGGAAACAGCCTGTGCTCACCGACAGAAGAAAGGATGAGCAAAATGTGGTCCATCCATATAACGAAACATTATTCAACCCCCAAAAATGGAGGGGAATCCAGACACGCGACAACATGAATGAACCTGGAAGACATTATGCTCAGTGAAAGAAGCTGCTCACAGAAAGATGCATATGCAAGGATTCCACTCATCTGAGGTTCCTAGAGTCATCAAATTCATAGAGACAGAAAGTAGACAGGCGGGGGCCGGAGTCTGAGGGAGGTGGAGTGGGGAGCCTGCATTAATGCAGACAGAGCTCCAACTCTGCAAGACAAAAGGGCTCTGGAGCTGGATGGTGGTGCCGCCTGCACGACACTGTGAACGTTCTTGATGCCACCAAACTAGTGATTCACTTACAATGGTCAGAACAGGAAGCTTTATATTACGAGTATTTCACCACAGTAAGAAAAAACTGGGGGCGGGGAAGGAATGAAGTGCTGGTGTGTGCCACCGTGTGGATGGACTTTGAAAACACCATGCAGCGTGGAAGAAGCCAGATACGAAAGGCCACGTAGCGGCGGATTCCAACTACGCGCAGCACCGAGGTAGGTAGAGCCTGGAGACAGAAGCAGGTGGATGGGTGCCAGGGGCCGGGGAGGGGCAATGGGAGTGACTGCTAATGGGTGACAAAATGTTCTGGAAGCAGATAGTGGGGATAGCTGTGCAGTGTTGTGAACGTACTAACCGCCACCTTACTGAACGTTTTAAAGTGGTTAGGTTATGTACATTTTACCTCAATCAAAACAGACAAAAATAAAACCAAAGCAATCAGCCAACCCAGGTTGGATCCCTCTGTAGGCAGGTGAGAGTCTAGGGAAGGCACCTGGGCTGCTGATCACAGACACCCTGGAGGTCAGGGAAGAACCAGGGTAGGGCGCTGGGGCCCTTCTCCAGCCTGGACCACCTATGGAGGAGATGGGTGTGGTCAGCTTCTGAGAAGGGGCTCCTCAACCAGCAGGGCCAGGTGCAGGACATTAACTTCCCTGGAGTCTGCACCTGCCCCTCCTTCTCTTTTCTGCCTCACACGCTGCCCCGTGTTGAGCTTCAATATCCATGAAGAACCCTCTCTCCAGGGCTCCCCACACAGAGGGGCCTTTCCCCACATGTGGGGCCAGCAGGACAACCTCCAGCCTCAACCTCCCCTGCAGGCAGAGGGGCACAGAGACCCACGGATGTCCCTACAGCCGGTGCCACACAGGAGTGGTTTCTGCAGAAAAATCCAACTGCATGCCTGTGCCAGTCACAGTGTCAAAGGTGCACGGCTCTTTCCACACACCAGATGAACCCAAACCTGCTGTGCTTAGGAGATCGGCTGCCTGGTGGCACGTCCGCCTCCTTCCTTCACAGCCATTCCACCTAAGCAGAAGCGGCAGGCGTGGACAGGGACCGCAGAGGAGGTGGAAACCCAGATCTGAGGCATCCGAAATACTCTTCTGGGGGATGCTGCTACCCTGATACTGCGTAGAGGCCCACTGCCATCATCCTTGACATTTGCATGCTCTCGCGAAAACAATGCCAGCCTGCCCTCTCCCTGGGGCCACCACACAGGTGTGGTCTGGCTGGATACAAGCCACAGGCAACACCAAGTCTACCTCTCAGGCAGGGGCTCCGGGAGATGGGGGCTTCCACGGTCCCAGCCTGCTAATACACAGGAGGAGGCAGGCCCGAGGGGCCCAAAAGCTGCATGCAAGGGGGCCCAGCGCGTGTGCAGCACAGATGAGCAGCTCCGACCAGAGGGTCCTGGAGGAGACAGCGCGTCTCACCTGGTAGTGTCGAAGCTGTCATAGGAGCCCACGGTGTAGTGCCTGAAGAGCTTCTTGCTGCGGTCAGCACGGGTTTCTGTACAGAGAGGGAAGAGAAACACTATTCAGAAAAGTCACGGTCCCCAAACACCGAACCCAGACCACAGGAGGCCTGTGGCCCTCTCCCGTACTCCCTCAAATGTGAGATGCGCTGTCCTGGAGGAAAATGAGGCCTGGTGCTGGGGCCCAACTTTGTAAAATCTGGGGAATGCATGTGCACCCCAATGTTGACTACTGAAGAGTGGGAAGCCCTACTCCCCAAGGGAGGCAGAGTCCTGTGGGCCTCAGCTCACAGGGGAGGCAGGAGAAAGCAGCCTGCAAAGACGAGAGGGCCAGCTCAGGCCACAAGAGCGTGGCTCTCTCGGCTCACAGAAGCCACGAGAACAGCATTCTGTGTGGTGCTGATGAGCCTTCCAGCAACACTGAAAACCTGCAGAAAAATGCTTTCGGGGAAAGAAAGAACATTTATTGTTATTTTCCTGATAATAGTTCCTTTCTCCTAAAAAAAAAAAAAAAAAGCGCCAAACCCACGTGATTAACGTTTCTAATTAAGTCCTCTGCTTGCTCCCCTTACTCAGCAGATTGAGACATAAATTTCATGGGAAATGATATGAGCAATGCAATTAGATTTAATAGATAGCTCGGCGCTGGAGGGAGGGGAAAAGAAGAAAAAGGCATAAAACATAGCAGCTCACGAGTTCCTGTTACTTTCCTCCCAAACACGATTTCCTGCACGATCTCCTACCTAAGCCCCACAAAACATTCAAAGAAATTATGCAACTGACTTCAGGAAGATGGCCCAACTCTAATTTAAACTCCGTAAACAACCTGTTTACAACTCTTGTTGTTAGCCTCCTCCATTCCAAACTGTGAGATGAATGTGTTTTTTCTTTGCTCAAACCTCAAAATGCACATTTGCAGTTCAAAAGCAAACCAAGGGAGCTTTCACGTGCCCAGAGGCAGCCAGCTGTTCACCAAAAGCACATGCTCCAAGAACCCTTTCCTGTTCCTAGCAGCGTGCTGGTGCCCCTTGGGGTGGGGAAGGAGGCAGGCGTTGAGTCCAGGACTACATTTCCCAGACTCCCTTGCATCCAGATGTGACTACCTGACTAGATGTCACCACTGGAATGTGAGCACAAGCAGGGTGGGAGTGGTCCCTTCCAAGCTTAGGCTTTTTAGAAGCCAGTGTGCTCTCCTGACTCTCTCTTCCTGCTTCTGCCACCTCAATGCTGAGGCCTCTGGGTCCCTGGAGTCAATAGCTGGGTCTCTGTGCCCTGTACTCTTACATGAGCAAGAATTAGATTTCTACCACATTAGGCTGCAGCCTTGGATTAATTTGTTACGGCGGCTAACGCTGCCTTAGCAGTGTCCCACCTGTGCAGGGCGGATGGGTCCTCCACAAGGACACTCCCAGCTGTCTCCACCCCCTCCATGCTTCTCCCCACAAACATCTGAGACTTCTACAAAACAACAGGATTCCCTGAACAGCCACATCAACACCATCTCCATCGTCATCACTGACACTTATTGAGCACTTACTGTATACTAGGCCCAGCTATTCAACCGTTTAACTGTCATGGCCACCCAGGGAGTGGTGCCCACTCTGCCCTGCAGGCCCCTCCAGTGCAGCCAGAGGCACCCTCTGCCCTACACTCCATTGAATGGCACTCCTCAAAGCCTTGCTTAGGGCCGTCGGAGCCTTCCTTGTACAACCAAAAAGACACATTGCACGATTACCAGATAAAAACGCAGTATACTCCATCAGATCGGCCACGGTGCACAGGGACCCCCCCAAGCCAGCATCGGTCCAGTCAAGCTCCACACACCTCCCCTGTGCTTGGCATCTGGAACAAATATGTTCCAGGGGACACACCTGTGTCCCCCTCCTCCCTGGCATCCAGCATCTCGCACGTGTCCAATTCCAATCATCATTTATGAAGTGCGCCTGGCAGGCACGCCCATGCCCAGAGTACAGGGATTAGAAGAATTCAGCAGGGCAGGGCCTCAGGCTCTGCTTTTTTAGGCTCAGGATCCCGGGAATAAGGTGAAGGAGGAGTCCCAGGGTGCTGAGCCTCCACAGGCTGGGCGAGGGGCCCAGTACGTGGGTAACTGTGAGGTGGGAGCACACAGTTAGATAATCCCTGTGACATTTATGTCAGGCCATGCATGTGCAGGGACAAGTGAGACTTGAACCTTTCCAAGGGGTTAAGCAGAGCAGTTCAGGATACCAATGAAGGGCCACAGGGACTGGCTGTTAATTGCTATTATTACTCTTAATTGCCTCTGCTCCTTAAAACCCCATGTGACAGCTCTTCGCCGGTTGTCTAGGGAACTGCTGGGCGCTACCAGCTGACTGGTGCAGGATCCTGGCTGAGATCAGAGGCCAGGGTCCAGAAGCAGAGAGGAGAGTGTGTGGTGGAATGTGTGTGTGAGTGTGTGTGTACATGTGTGTGTGTTTACCAGAGGACAAGAACATTTCAGTAAAGGAACCATTTCTAGGCTAGGTGAGTTAGCCAGTGTGTCCCAGACGGGGATTTCATGGACCAACAAAAGTTTAAACCAAAAGAAGAAGGGTGTAGACTAACATAACATTTACCAAGTTTTAACGTTGGCTCAGTAAGGATATTAAAAACAGTAAATTCCCCTCTGCTATCAAAATTGTAAGAAAAAGGAACCTTTAAAAGGACATTATCTCTGACTGCTTCATGCAAGAATCCCACTGCACAGGACTTCCCTGTTCCCTAGTTCCCAGAAACAGTTAATACTTGGGCTCTGGGATATGGCCCTGAGAGACAGGAAAGGGATCCTAAGGGACATGATCATTATCACCATTATCACCATCACCACCATTACCACCATTACTGTTCTCATCATCACCACCATCGCCACCACCATCCATCATCACCATCATCATCACCACCATTACCATCACCATCACCACCATCACCACCATTACCATCACCATCACCACCATTACCATCACCATCACCACCATCACCACCATTACCATCACCATCACCACCATCACCACCATTACCATCACCACATCACCACCACCATCACCACCGTCACCACCATCACTACTCTCCTCACCATCACCACTATCACCATTATCACCACCACCATCCATCATCACCACCATTATCATCACTACCATTTTCTTCACCATCATCACCACCATCACCACCATCATCACCATAATTGCTACCATCATCACCGCTATCACCACCAACACCATCACCTTCTTCATCACTATTGTCGTCTTCTTCACCATCACCATCACCACCATCATCGTCACCACTATCACCATCATCACCAGCACCATCATCTTCTTCACCACCATCCTCACCACCATCACCAACCACTATGACCACCACAATCATCTTCTTCACCATCATCATCATTGCCATCATCACTGTCATCATCATCATCATCACGGCAGCAGAAGACACATGTATGTGCTGTCAGGTGTGGAATGCTCTGCTAAATGACCTCATTTCATTAAAAGTGAGTCTTTACCCTGATGTGGTTCTCACACAACATACCAAGGTAAGCAGACTTCTTGTCCCTGTTTGATGGAAGTAGCAGAGTGCAATGATGAGGGATGCGGGCTCCGAGGCCAGGCTGGCTCGATTCAGAGCCCAGCTCTGCCACTTACTGGCTCCAAGTCCTCATCATTTCATCTTTAAAAATGATGACAATAGTAAAAGTCCCTCCTCAAAGGGGAACAACGGAGGAGTCAAATGTGTAAGACATTAGAACGGCGCGCATGGCGTGTTGAAAGTGCTATGTTAGGTTAACTAATGCTGTCATGGTCGTATGTCAGATTAGAAACCTCTGCCTCCCAAGGTGGCCTCTCAAGGTCACACAGTCTGTGAGCAGCAGTGTGGGCCCCTGACCCCAGACGCTGTGCCTCCACAAATGGTGCTGACAGCAACCAATGGCCATAGCGTTCTGGAACACTCAGCGGGGGCCACAGTGTTCTAGGTGTGTGTGCTTCACCTGTCTGAGCTCAGTCATGCTGCTGTGTCTGGTTTATGGGTGACGAGGGGGAGGCTCAGAGAGTTTCAGTGAGTTGCCTCAGGTCACCCAGCCAGGAAGTGGCAGAGCCCGTTGCCAAGCAGCCTCCGGGGGTAGCACCCATATAGGGTTCCTGGGAGGTGGCATCTCATGAGCAGCCCACATAAATCCAGGTGGCTTTCTTGACTCTGCCACGTCCTGTGGAGGTGCCCTCAGCAGCCTCGGTTTCTGACCTGGAAAGAGCAGGGTGCGCTAGATGGCCCTTGGGACCCTGCCTGCGGTGTTACAGTGTACACCTCATGTCACGTCCAGGCTTGGCCCCTGGGACTTGCAGTGCACTGCGCTGGAAAGCAGGGGCTGCTGGGCTGCCCCTTCCCAAGGCTCACTGCACCTCACTGGTGAAAATGCGGGTCACAAATAAAACACTCTGAGGCAGAGGAGGGGAGGAACAGGTCAGAGGCCACACCAGCCTCCCTGTGTGCCTGTGACAACAGAGGAGGCTGGCTGTTCCCGCTGCAGAGAGGTCAGCTTCCCAGGTGCCTGAGTCCAAGGTCAAGGCTGCCTCAGGGCCGACCACACCTAAGGCTGTCCATGCACCTGCTCACCCTGCTGGCCACGTCCTCCCTGTCTTCTGTGGGACAAGCCCTTTCCCAGTTCCAACCACGTGGTCAGGTGAGGCCACCCAGATCCCTCCCCACTTGCCTCCCCAGCCCTGGGCTCCAGTAGCTGCCATGGGAGCCCGGCTGGAATGTCCCTTTGATCTCAGTGAGTGACAGGCTCAGGGGAGGGACCTGAGACCCCAGGGGGGACAATGTGGCCCTACTCCTGCTGCTGGGGTTCCCATGCCTCAGGCCACAGAGGGAGGGAGAGAAGGAGGGCAGGGACAGAGAGACCTGGAGAGACAGGTGACTGCCTTAGAGACATGGCCGGAAACCCCAGACACAGCCACTCCCGGCTTCTCGCTTGTAAAAACCAAATGCATATCCTTTGTGGTACAAGAAGACTTGGCTTCCTGTTTGCAATGGAAAGAGCTAGCAATGATGCAGTGATGCATTTAACAGTTTGCATTGCTGCACCACGTGGCTGAGAATCTGCCATGGCTGCAAAGCTTCCCTGGAGACACAGCTGCTTCCCTTCACCCTAGGAAGGTCCTGGCCGAGGCTGCCCCTCAGGAGCTGAGGAGAGCACCCGGCACACAGGGGTGCACATGTGGGTGTGGTCTGGGATCCTGCTGGGCTCTCCTGGGCCCTGTCATTAGCAGCAACTGACCCATGGCCCATGCAAGGCCAGGTGGCCTTTTTCTGAGATGTTCCAGAGTCTGAATGTGAGGAAGGTGGTCTTGGCTTCCTTTTAGAGACGCTATGGAAGGACACAGGCTGTGGCCACCATTCAAAGCACAGGGAGGGAGCCAGCTCATGGCGGAAGGCAGAACCAAGGGCTGGGGCAGGGAGAGGTGGGCACAAAAGACCTTGATGCCAGGAGTCCCCAGATCGTGGCTTGTGGTGGTCGCTGAGGCTACTGATTAAATACCTGTGGCTTTCCACCAGCAGGTATGCGGCAGACACTATTTCTGGCCCTCCTGTGGTTGAGTAGACCCTTGAATTTACTTTTGGCCAGTGAATTTTGAGACGAATTGACTTACGTTATTTCCTGGCTGAAGGTTTTAACATCAAATGCAAGGCCTCTGCCCGCTGGCACTGTCTTTTTGACCTTGGGCAAGGCCACCAATGCATCTGAGAAGCTGGTGGTTCTATCAGCCTGGGTCTCCAAGTAACCTTCTGCTGATGCATGATGGGCATAGGGCGTGAATGAGAAAGAAGCCTTTGTTGTTCCAAACCACAGAGATTGGGGAATTTTTGTTGTTGTTGTTTTTTTTAGGGCTAGTCAGGGGAAGCAGTGGGAATGGAGAAGGAACAAATGAAATTTGTAACTGGTTGTGTTTAAGGAGTTGTAAACACTGCTACACTCAGACCGGCCAAGGGGAATGCTTGTTACTGCAGCTTTATGTAGGGCAAGCTGACTGATACCAGCATGGCCCTCTCCATCCTGTGGGCCAGTACATCCCGGGCAGAGCTGGGTTTCTGTCACTAGCAACCAAAATTGTCCTAGCAAGTATAGGAGGGAAGATCAGACAAAATCAAGGCAAAGGCTGAGTTTGGCCTCATCTGAGAGAATGCCTAGACTTTCTAGGGGAAAAGGAGAAAACCACCTGCCAGACAATGGAAATGGATCCCATTAAGCACGGCCAGAACACGGCATAGCAGCACACACTGTATGCGCCTCAGAGGAGACCCCTCTGCCTGTGATAAATGAGGTGGAGAAACCAACATCCAGGAAAGAAGTATTGACTTATCGTCTGCTTCCTTAACCATGGAGACACTTCCTGAGGTCCAAACCGAGTTTCCAACCAGGTCTCCCTCCTGGTCAGCACGGGGATCAGTGCTTCATATAACAGGGGCTCAGCACTGTCTGTAGTGCTGCACACACACGGAGCCCAGCAGTCACCTCCACTCTAGTCTGAACCACCATGCTCTTGTGCCTGGACAGTAACCTCTCGTCTCTCCACTTCCACACCTGCTCCTCCCTTCACCGATCCACACGCTACAGAGCAAACAGAATGAGCTTTTAAAAAATGTAAGTCAGGTGATTTTCAACTCTGCTGCGTCACATTTTCCAGTGGCTTCCCAATGTCATCAGAGCCGTGTTCAAGCTGCCTTCTGCAGGGGTTCAGTCAGGGTGGTGGAAGGAGTTGTAAGAGGAATTAAAGATAAAGTTATAGGAAATAGTCACAGACCTTCTTGAAAGGCTGGGGGATTTGCATGGCCTCAGTGAAAGGTTTGGCTGAAGGTAGCCTAATCCTCTCTACCTTGAGTTGATAGCAGAAAAGCAAATGACCAGGAATGTGGGGGAGTTTATCTAAATAGCTCGTGTACTCATGTGGTCCTAAAACGACCTTTGATCATTCGCAGGCAGGACGCCTCTCTTGCGGAGAGGCTGACCAGGTTAATTATCCTCAGTCCTGTTGACTCAAAGCCTTGGTCATTTCATGTGTGCTGAATAAAGTCCGGCAAGGCTAGCTAGTCAGGGCTGCTCTTTCGGTCAGCAGCCTGGTCCCCTACTCTGCTCTTTCACTGAACATCTGCATCTGAGCGCATCTGTTCATCCACTGCCGGGTCAGGGTCTGCCGGTCGGGCCGTGCAGCCTTCAATGGCACAGGCCGGACGCCACGTGGCCCCGCCTGCCCCTCCTCTCATCTCCCACCGCTCTCCCCTCCTCCGCTCCCCAAGCCGTGTTCGCCTCCTCTTTGTCCCTCGAACAGGTGGAGCTCATTCACGCCTCAGGGCCTTTGTGCGCCCGACTCTGCCTGAATGCTCCTTCCCAGCTCACCTTTCACCACAGCGCTAGCTCTCCAGGTCCTACAACACCGCCTGCAGAAAGTGAGTGAACGGGTAAAGGCCACGTGCCCTCTGACCCTTTGCTCCTATTCCACATTGGCCACGTCACCTCCTTGGGTCTGAGTGTGGCAAGTTGGAGATACAGCACAGGACAATGAATTATTACAGCCCCCACTGCCGAGGCAGTGGACACAGCCCTGCCCGGGGCGGTGGCTGGGCGTGACCTCCTCGCTCTGCCTCTCTGGGTCTTCCCCCCATTCTCAGCTGTGAAGCGGGTCAGTGGAACTAAACGGCTCCTTAGGCTCTTGATCTTGTCAACCTGACACATCTCTCTGGGTGTAAGGCGACTCACCCTGTGTCCCAGGAGAGGGCCATGGGTCCAGGCACCTCACACATGCAGCATTTAAGTGTGCGGGGCCTGAAAGCTGTTTTCTGAGTATGGCCTAGAAAAATCTACACTGAAAGGAAAAATAAAAAAGGCCAAACCTAGAAATCCCATTTCATATACCTTTTGGGACTCGGGAGAGGCAGTGACAGATTGCATGACAAGCTTCAGACTGTCAGCATTTAAAATAGCCCTTTAAGCAGAGCCGCTGGAGAGAGGATGCCACACAGCTTGGCAAGGAAGCCAGGATGGGGCATCCGGGGAGATTCCAACGGCCCCTGATCCTTGGCTTTGACTGATTCTGGAAAAGGAAATGAGAGGAATATTCTCAAAGAAATTTACTAAGTCTCTGAAAGGCCAAAAGCTATCTTCAAGGACAGTTGGGAGGAGGTGGGCTATGGAACTAAGAGACAGAAGGTGGGGCTGGGCGCAGGGCTCATGCCTGTAATCCCAGCACTTTGGGAGGCCGAGACGGGCGGATCACCTGTGGTCAGGGGTTCGAGACCAGTCTGGCCAACATGGAAAACCCTGTCTCTACTAAAAATATAAAAATTAGCTGGGCATGGTGACAGGCACCTGTAATCCCAGCTACTTGGGAGGCCGAGGCAGGAGAACTGTTTGAACCCAGGAGGTGGAGGTTGCAGAGAGCTGAGGCGTTGCCATTGCACTCGACAGAGTGAAACTCCATCTCAAAAAAAAAAAATAAAATAAATAAATAAAGGCGAGAGGTGAGGAGGTGAGGAGAGGGTCCGGTGAGCACACTGACCCCTTTACATTCCAGCCACGTTCCACGGGCAACGGTGCCTGCTTCTCATGAGACACACGTGGACACACGGAGGCAGGAAGGACATACGACACTCCGCCTTTAGACAAGACAAGTTCAAGCTTAAATCTCTCACTAGCTACATAACTCCAGGCAGCAAACAACCTCCTTCCAAGCCTGAGTCTTCCCTTCTGTGCCCTGGACCAAGAGCAGAGTTTACAGGGCTGCGGTGAGGACGAGGTGAACGCACCCTTCTAAATCAATCCCTTCCCTAACACCTGGCCTAGGGAAGCCGCCAAGTCATGCTGGCTACTGTTGTCTGTCCTGGAACCCAGGTTGGACTTCCTGGTCTGCAACCCTCTCTGAAAGCATCCCCCTAACCCTCTGCAGAGAGGAAGCCCTGGTCCCTGACCACCTCTGTACCACCTCACTCCATGACCTGGTTACAGAGGGCTGGGCCATGAGATGGCGCCCGTGCCAGGCCAGGCCAATCATCAGACCCTCCCCTGGGACTGTGGAGTAGAGGTGGAGGGTCTGCTCCCTGCCTACACTGAGGATATCACAGCTGGGGCAATGAGGCAGTCACCGTACAATACCAGTGAAGGGACTGACGTGCTTCCAGTGCCCCAGGAGGCAGGGCCATGCCTTCTGCCCTCCACGACCAGGAAAGGCCCTGGTGTCCTTAGCCCTAGGTCCATTTCTTCCTGTAGCCCAGCTCAGGCAAGCTCTGTATTTCTTGCAACCAGAAGAGTGCCATCTTTGGCATCTTTCAGTCTGTCTCATGCTGGGTGGAAGCTGTTTTTACC
Source organism: Sapajus apella (assembly GCF_009761245.1). NCBI lineage: Eukaryota > Metazoa > Chordata > Mammalia > Primates > Cebidae > Sapajus > Sapajus apella. Next base: position 721,277 of record NW_022436954.1, on the reverse strand, counting down.
CCAGGCATCATCTGGGGTCCTGGCTTGGTGGCCCATTCCTCCCGGTGAGCTGCCCTGGACACCGCAGGGCTCCGATCTCTAAACACTGGCATTCACTGTGACAACCAAGTAACGTCCCCTCCGCGTTTCCAAACATCTCCCCCCACACGAGAACCACGTGCCGCAGACGTTTCTGGCTTACTTTTTGTCAAAGGGCAGTGACAGTGACCAGACGGAGGGCACTCGCTGAACGTGCAGGGGTCAGGTGTCTCTGGTGTCCATCACAAAGACAGCAGGCCCTGAGGTGTGGCCAAGGACCTTTGGGCTGACTTCAAATGAGCACAGAACACCTCCGGGGCAGGTAGCCTCGGTTCGTCTGCCCTGGCCGGAGCCACTCCTCCAAGCCCTTTGAGGGGTCCCAGACAAAAATATACTGAACTTTTTCATTCTTTTCCCCAAGGGCTACATCCCAAATTTACTTTTATAAACTGACCATAAGCACAGACGCCACAGGAAGAGTGGGAAGAGGATGCCATGTGTCCTGCAGAGGGGGATGAAAGGCCTTCTGATGTGTAGACCCCCTGCTGACCTCCAGGGCAGGTTTTGAAATACACAAGAAGGGCAGGGAGCAGTGGCTCATGCCTATAATGCCAACACTTTGGGAGGCCAAGGCGGGTGGACGGCTTGAGGCTAGGAGTTCAAGACCAGTCTGGCCAACATGGCAAAACCCATGTACAAAAAATACACAAATTGGGCCAGGCATGGTGGCTCATGCCTGTAATCCCAGCACTCTGGGGGGCCGAGGCAGGTGGATCATGAGGTCAAGAGTTTGAGACCAGCCTGACCAACATGATGAAACCCCATCTCCACTAAAAATACAAAAAATTAGCCAGGCATGGTGGTGCGCACCTGTAATACCAACTCCTTGGGAGGCTGAGGCAGGAGAACTGCTTGAATCTGGGAGGTGGAGGTTACAGTGAGCTGAGATCGTGCCACTGCACTCCCGCCTGGGCGACAGAGTGATACTCTTTCTTGAAAAAGGAAAAAACAAAACGACAGCAAACAAATTACACAAATTAGCTGGGCATGGTAGAGTGTGCCTATAATCCCACTTACTTGGGAGGCTGAGGCGGGAAGATCACTTGAGCCCAGGAGTTTCAGGCTACAGGGAGCTGAGATTACATCACTGCACCTGAAGGCTGAGGTCAGCTCTGACCTGGCTGACGAAGGAGGAGGAAGTCACAGCAGAGATGGGGAAATGTCGTATGTTAGCTATAGGTGGACAGAGCCCACTTGGTGACCACAGCCATCCTGACATCCCATGGGTAAATGCTCAGGACAAGCCCTAGAAGAAGTCTGTAGGACACCCATTTCACAGATGTGAACACTGAGGCAGGGCACAGTTAAGGGATGGCTTAGTGCACACGCTCAGTGTCGGGCCGACGGAGCCGGCGGCCGTGGCAGAGGCAGCCGGCAAAAGTGCGCAAATGTCATGATTTGGGGTTGGGGGAGAGACTTAAAGCCATGGCAAGCGAGTCCATGTGATGGCCAAGCGCAAAGGCCGGGGAGAGAGGAGAGGCGGGGAGCCAACCGCAGGCCTGGGGTCGCCGGTGGGGTGGGCAGGCTCCGAGGGCCCAGGGTGGGAAGCCCTCAGAGCTGAGTCTACTGAGCCTATGCTTTCAGGGACGAGGGGGACAGGTGGTAAGTGAGAACAGTTCCCCCAGAGAAGTGAAGGAGGATGGATACTGGGACTCCCTGGCTGCTGCACATGAAATTCAGAGGCCAGGAAAGGGTGGGGCAGCTGGAGAGGTTTTCTAGGTGCTCTCCCAGATCAAAACCACCACCACCTTTGCACTAAAAATCCCTGAGATGGACACGATTTTAGGGCTGCTGTCCACCTCCTTGGTGGCCATGGGAAGGCAGGATCTTGACCCTACTGGCTCTCCCCACACCTGGGGGCTGTGCCATCCCCCTAGGCGGGCCTGGCTTCCTCTTCACAATGCCGTAAGGACTGCCGCGTGACGAGTGACCAGGTTCTGAAGTCAAGGGCAAGCGACAACCACACACAAGCTTTGACCTGTGAAGAGGACTGTGGAAGACTATGTCCCACAGCTCCTCTAGGCCGTGGAATGGGGCAGGCAGGGAGCTTACAACGCATGGAGCGCTTCGGACACCTGGCCGAATGCGGACTGGGCCGGACTACACGAGGCCGGTGAGGCAGGCAGAATTTACAATGCCCCTCGACCTTCACCCCGGCCTCAGCCCCACGGTAACGTCAGGGTTGATGGCAACAGGGAGATTGCCAGGTGGGACCAAGCTAGTCTCATCATCTCATGAGCTCTTTGAAAGCAACTATTTGGCTGGGTGCGGTGGCTCACACCTGTAATCCAAGCACTTTGGAGGCCAAGGCGGGCGGATCACCTGAGGTCAGGAGTTCAAGACCAGCCTGACCAACATGGTGAAACCCTGTCTATATTAAAAAAAAAAAAAAAATAGAAAGCAACTATTTTTCCCTGGCTGGTGGCAGAAGGGGAAGTCAGAGAGACTAGAGAACTCCAAGAGCTGGGGAGGCCAGTCCCACAGACTCAGGGAGCACACGCCTGCCTACAACCTGGATGTGCCCAGAGACTCCTCCCCCAGCCTGCAGCCAAGAGCTCAGCCCAGTTGCCTGACTGTGGACACACAGAGCCTCGGGGCGGTGAGGGGGTGTGAGTGGCCACGCCTGTGGTCATGGGTTACGCAGCACAGAACACAGAGGGTACTGTGGCTGCAGTTCCTTCACAGTTTTCTTTTTTTTTCTTTTTCTGAAGATTTATCTGCAATCTCACCCAAGAGAGAGATTGAGAGAGAGGAGGGAGAGAGGCATGTGGGTGAAGGGAAGTCCCTGAACATTTTTCCTTCTTCTCTCTCTTGAAATCTACCACCCTCTCTGAACCCTACTCTTGACTCTATTCCAAAGAGGCAAACATCACAGCAGTGGGCTCCAGGCGGGGCGGGGGGGGCGGTTCCCAGGACTTCTGCGCCATCCTGTCTGTCACTGCTGGGCTCCTGCCGCGTGCAGCCCGGAGTCTTCTCTGGCCACGCCTGCCCTGGGCGGTGGTGTCCCCCCCCCGCCACCATTTAGAGGGTTCAGGGTAACCCGGGTGGCAACGTGGCTGAGCTGTCCAGCCCTGAATCCCCCCAGCGCTGCACCCACACGCCTCCCTCCCATGTAGCCTCCTGCCATCTCTGCAAGTTTTAAATCAGACGCTGCTCAGGCTGTGCCCGGGCTGCTGAGCCAAATGCAGGATCAGAACCACAAGGAGGGAAGAAGTTACTGATGGGGATGGAAGACAGAAATAACTTTTCTTTTTTAAAACCAAAGATGCTGATGGGCTTCTTGCAAGGCAGAGAAGCACACAGGCAGAGCACTGGGCGTGCGTGGAGCTTGGAGCCAGCATGCCCGCCCAGCTTCCAGGCCCAGGACTCTGCTCCTGGGGTGCAGTCTCTGCTCAGGTGCAGGACCCACCTCGAGGGTGACAGAAGGGCGGGGACCTCGGCTCCCAGAGTAGCTCAACCTACGGGCACAGAGCTTTGATTTGAAAAGCAACGCATATGGCACTAATGCTGCCAACTGGCTCGGCTCAATCAGCTGCAGATCATTCATCAAGCACTTTCTTGGCTCCTGGGACTGACCTCGCAGGGGAGGGGAAGAGAAAATAAGGTCTCTGTGCAGAATGCCCGGGCAGACATCACAGCATGTGGACCTCGTGGGGACAGCGGCCTGGGCTCCTGCGGCTGCCAGCACAGACGACCAGGCTTGGTGGCCTCCACCAACACAAACGTCTCCCCTTACAGAGCTGCAGGCCAGAAGTCTGAGCAGGTCTGCTGGGCTGAAGGTAGAGCATCCTTGGGGCTTCCTTCCTGCTGGAGGCTCACGGGAGATGGCCTGGCTCCAGAGGCCTTAGTGCTCCTTGGATCCTGGCCCCTGCCTCCACCTTCAACGCCGGCAAAGGTGGGGCGGGTCCTCGTACCCATTGCATGGCATCCCTCTGACTCTCAGTTCTGAGCCTCCTCTCCCACATTTAAGGACTGAGCCCACCCAGATAACCCAGGGTATTCTCGGCATCTTAAAGTCAGCTGACAGCAACCTGCACTGCCTCTGTGACCTTCCCTCCCCGTGACCACGAGGCAGATGGATTCAGAGCTTCTGGGCAGTAGGATGTCAATGTCTCTGGGGGCCACTACCGTGCCCACCAGAACGACAAAGAGACCACCCCTGTTGGACAGCACAGCTGGGCAGGCTGAGTTCAGAAAACTGTTCACCTCTCCTTCACAACAGAGCCCAGAACCTTCAACAGGACAGAAATTATGCAGGTGAAAGAGAAGCAGCTTCCAGGAAACGCATTTCCCTGTTCCCAGATATAGCCAACACTCAGTTCCAATTCGGACTCCGCCACTTAAGGGGAGCCCTAGGGCCGGGCTCCGTTCCTAGAGACTCTTGGTGTGATGGGTGGGCGTGGTCCTTATCTCACACTGAGCTGCCAGCAGCATGGTTCCTCCCTCGGCTAACAGTGCCTGGCTCTGCACGACAGCCCTTTCCCTGGTCTGTGCCACGAGCTTGGGGGGCCGTGATCCCCTCCCTGCAATCACACTGGCTTCCAGTAGTGGAAGCTGCCTATCTGCTGGAATTCAGCACCGACAAGCACCTGTGTCCGTGGTTCCACTTGCTCCCAGCTCCCTGGAGGACTGTGGTTCCTCCCGTGTGCGTGCCGGTGTGTGGCGTGTTGTCCGCTCTGCTCCTCCTCTTTGCCCGGTGCTGGGACGCCTGGGTAAGACCCCAGCAGTGAGGCGCAGGGGGAAGTTTGCCAAAAGAACCACGTGCTTTGACTTCCCTTAACATGCACATGGGTTTGTGTGGGTAGGGGCGGCACCAGCCCTGCCGGGTGTATGTCAGTGGGTCACCAGCACTCTGACACCACACAGGAGCCACATCTATGGACCAAGCAAGCAAGGGCCGGCAGGCTGGGCTGTGTTTCCATCCTCTGATAAACAGAAACCACGTCGGACAGGCAGCAGCTCCTGGCACAGCTGGTTTTTCTTAGTCGGCTTGGGAAGACGACTGGGGCACTTCAGGAAGGGCAGGGCTGCGGTACTGACTTGCCACTTCACGAAGCAGCCTTTTTGCCAGGCACAGCTGTGTGTCCTTTCACAGAACCCCCATAGCAGTGGGGCTTGGGCCTGGACCAGCCATGGCCCACACAGCGGTGGCTTCACATGTCCGAAGCCGAGGGGAAAACAGGCAGGCTCACAAGGTGGCTGGGGTGCTCAGCAAGGCCGTGGCTCAGCTGCATGTTCCACTGATGGTCAGAATGCCAGGGTGAGATGTCAGCCTCCAAGAGTTTGAGAAAGAAGATGGGAGGGAGATGCCTCCAGGCGGCAGGGCTGTCACAGTGCTGGGTGTCTGTCACAGCACTGGGTGTCCGTCAAAGTGTCCGGTGTCTGTCACAGCGCCGGGTGTCCGTCACAGTGCCGGGTGTCTGTCACAGCGCCGGGTGTCTGTCTGTCACAGTGCCGGGTGTAGGTCACAGCGCCGGGTGTCCGTCACAGCGCCAGCTGTCTGTCAAAGCGTCCGGTGTCTGTCACAGCGCCAGGTGTCCGTCACAGCACCGGGTGTCCGTCACAGTGCTGGGTGTACGTCACAGCATTGGGTGTCCGTCAAAGCGTCCGGTGTCTGTCACAGCATTGGGTGTCTGTCAAAGCGTCCGGTGTCTGTCACAGTGCCGGGTGTCCGTCACAGCACCGGGTGTCCATCACAGTGCTGGGTGTACGTCACAGCACTGGGTATCCGTCAAAGCGCCCAGTGTCTGTCACAGTGCCGGGTGTCCGTCACAGCGCCAGGTGTCTGTTGCTGCCACCATGTGATCTTGATCTGTCCTTTTCTACCATCCGTCATACCTCGCTGTGTGCCACACACTCCATCTAAGTGTAAAACACTCTCTGTTCTGAATGCTCGCAGCAACCCTACAAGACAGGTGCTAACAGCACTGGCATCTGCTAAGCCCAGGTCCACGCCAGAGATCTTTGCCAGTGTCCAGGCTCTGAGCACTGCCTTGTGGCCGTGCTAAGCGCCTTCTTCCTTCCAATAAGCTGCTCTGGCTCACTCTATAGCTATTTGCAAGCAGCAGCTCCTCCCTCTACCCCGGGGCCAGGAAGCTCAGCGCCTCTCCCCAGCCTCCCTCCAAGAGCGCCTTGGTTCTGGCCAATGAGACAAGAACAGGCACCTCCCAGGAGGGGCTTCCTTTCCCCAAACCAAATCTCCACAGAGCCTGCAGCTTTTCAGTCCTTCCCTCTTCCCCGTCTGGAACGTGGAAGAGGCTCTACAGCCATGCTGTCCGCAGAGCACGCTGAGGACATGGAGGAAGAGGAGGAGAGAAGGAGCCACAGGCCCAGATCACCGTGGCACGGCTCTGCCCGCCTGGCCCCTGCCTTGTTGGGTGAGATGAGTAAGGCCCTGCGTGTTTAGGCAATAATTTCTGTTTTTCCCAGTCAGGCAGTGTCCTAACTGCAAGGCCATGCCTTATGTGTGCCTTTTAGCCACAAACAGCCCCATGAGACAGGCACTGTCATTAAATAATCACTTATCAGATGAGGAAACTGAGGTTCAGGAAGGTTAAATGGTGTTCCCCCGTAACACACTCAGAGCTGGTGGTAGCTTAACATTTCTGCAGTCATGCAAAGAGACTCCATGAGAGGAATCCACCCAGAAGAAAAGGAGGTGTGATCTGTTCATTTCCCAGGTCACCCAGCTACTGAACATCAGAGCTGCGATCCAACCCCAGGTCCTCCTGGCTCTGTGAGTCAAGGTCATCCCACAGCATCTGGCTGCAAAAGATTGGTTTTACCTGCAGCATTTTTTTAAGAGACAGAGTCTTGCTGTATTGCCCAGGCTGAAGTACAGCAGTGTAATCACAGCTCACTGCAGCCTTGAACTTGTGTGGTCAAGTAGCTCTCCTACCTCAGCCACCTGAACAGCTAAGACTACAGGTGTGCACCACCACACATGACTATTTTTTTTTTTTTTAACTTTCTGTAGAGGTGAAGTCTCACTCTGCTGCCTAGGCTGGTCTTGAACTACTGGCCTCCAGCAGTCCTCCCACCTCAGCCTCCCACAGCACTGGGATTACAGGCGTGAGGTACAGTCCCACCTATAACATTTTTTAAAGGATAAATCTTAGAGGTGAATAGTGCCCTGTAGATAATATTTTTTAATAATGCTACACTTGAGAATTATTTGGGAATTATGGGAAAAACGTGGAATCCTAGGTTCTTGGAGGAAGGACCCTCATTGGAGAACGGGACCGGCTCTGCCCAGGCTTACCCAGCCCAGAAGGGAGGGTGCTCACCTCTCCGCTATCGCCCTCCCACCACTGGGCTCCTTTGCCTGCTTTGCAAGCTCAGTGGATGCCTTCCGCGCTGGGCACCTGGTGCCCATGGGGATAGCAGGGTGGACTTCTCTTCTGCCCACACCAGCACTCCCTGCAGCTCTTGGGCCAAGCCAGGCTGGGGACGCCATCAGAGGGGAGGCCACGCTTAGTTTCTGGTGATGCTTTCCAATTACCACCCTCCCAAATTGCCTGGACAAATGAATAAAGCCGTTGGCTCTCACTGAGTTGGTTTCTACTCTGTAGTAATTAGAATGTTTAAAAAAAATCAGCCCAGGAGCTCAGTGGAAGCATGTATACCAATACATCGAGCCAAACTCACAGTTTAAATGGAAATTAGAGTAAATGGATGAATCTGTGCCTGATTTGCATTTGCTGATGAGCTCGGCTGGGAGTGTCCATGCCTAAGTGGGCTCCGTTTCCAGAACGGCTCTCTCCTCTCTCTGTCCAGAAGGAACACCTAGTGAACGTGACCTACATGCCCCTGGCCCAGGCAGCCCAGGGCTGGGGTCACCAGTGGGGAGGAAGGGTGGGGAATTGTGGCCACTCTCCAAAAGACTTGCCCATGGCTGAGCTAACCTGGCCTGGGCCCAGAGGGGAGGACAGCCTGCCTCTTGCTGTGGGCAGGGCGTCTGGAAGAGCCTTACTCTGTGTGCCCTGCCCCCCATGCCTGCCTCTCCAACACCCACTGCCTAACCCCACGGAACACCCTTAGGGTCCTCTTTGTGGTCGGCTTCTTTCCCCAGCCAATCAGAGCACCTCAGAGAAAGCTGATGTCAATCAGAGCCACCATTCTTGGCGCAAACACCCTGAGCATCTCCTGGCACAAGGTGTCCAACGATGCTCCCAGCCAGGCCTCCTTACCCCCCAGAGAGAGCCCAGGAGTGGGCCGTGTCCAAGGGCACGCGGCGGAGCCTGGATTTAAATCTAGGAATGGGTGGGGGCGGGAGGATTCTTTTTAGCTTCATAATCTTTTTTAAGGATGCCAGCAGCTGAGGCTTCGGAAATAGGACATCTAGAAAAAAAGACCTGTTGAGCTCAAGGAAACCGCCCCGATCGTGTGGGAAGACAGCTGCGACTTCATAGCTCGGGTTTTGGCGCTAGCACCTTGGCCAACCGGAGTTCTTGGTCAAGGGGACCCATCTCCATCAGGATGCCTTCCTGGGGAGGATGAGGTGGGTCCCAGTGGTGCCATAAGGGAACAAAGACCACACCCCCTCCTCCCCTGGCCATGACCTCAACTAGCCAAGGCCAGATGCTCAGGGCTGGTTCCCCGCCACCCACCAACACGAAGCACCCCAAAAGATTCTACATGTCACTGACAAAACCCAGGGTCGCCAGGTGGGTGAGGGCCAGTGGGGAGACGGGGCAGGGGTCACCATAGTCTTGGCAGCTCATGGCTCGCATGGATCTCTTCAACTGCAAAACAACATCTGGGAGGGAGACTCCCTCAAGGGAGGTGCCTCACATCTCACTGGACCGGGTCCCGGAGGCCCCCACCCTCCCGCTGGACCCCTCCCAGGCTGGCCGCTCCTGCTCTCCTTGGCCTTTGCAGGCACGAGGAAGCAGTTGGAGAGAAGCTATGTAGAAGTTGATATAAGCCATTCTGCAGTCTATAAATGCACATGGTGTTTCTCTCTCTCCACTGCTGCCATGCCGAAGAAGCACACCGTCCACTTGGTTAAAACAACAGCAGCAATTCGCCCAGCCATGCTGTCTTTGAAGAAAGGCAGGCTGCATGCGTGAACGGGCATGCTGCCCTAGGCCAGCCTTGTGGGGACTTCCAATAATAGTTTGTCGCGTTAGGAACGAACACACCCCAAAAGGAACAATCCACGCCTGCGGCCACAGCGCCTCATCATGCAGCCGACCTCCCTTCGAGGTTAACCGCAGTGCTTACTAGGAAGAGATGTTCCAGTTCGTCTTAAAAACCCACCAGCCGCTCAAAGGGACCCTTGGGAATATAAACAGGACCCCTGGGATTCTGGCTGCCAGTGAGAAGCCTGTTTCCTCCCGGGTGATCTGAGGCTATCTTTATTTCCATTCTAAATCAGAAGCAGGCGAACGCCGTGATGGAGACAATAGTCCCAGGGCATCCGGCAGGCAGAACACAGACCCTCTCAAACACACGAAGAGCAAAGCCACGGCCACCCCGTCTCACCAAGCGCTGGCAGGACTGCCCGAGTCCCGCGGTCCTCCCGTCCCCACGGCTCTCGTAAAGAACAAAGGCTTCGCACACCAGCCCACAGCAGGTTCGGGAGGTGGCACCGTACCTCCAAAATGAACTTTCTTCTTGAACCGTGAATTGTCGGCCATCCTTCCTAACCTGGGTGTGACCATCTCACTCAGACCGCTGCTCCTCAGGGTCTCCGCGGAGACTGAGTCCACGGGGCGGCCTCATCTACTACCGCCTGTTAATCCAACAGGAAAAAAAAAAGTTGCAGCCCTCTGGGGGCTGAATTGAAGAAGGAAAGGAAAAAACAATCAGATGAATAAGAAAGATGGCTCCGGGAGTGTTTCACCCATGAGGAGGAAGTTCACAAATTTGACTTCTGGGGACGGAACATCCACATCAGCTGAAAATTCGGTTCTTTGACACAAGTTGTAAGCTCCAGAGCAGAGCCGCGTCCTTCCACTTCCCACCGTACCAGGGACTTTTTTTTTCCTAGTGCCGGTTTCCATGGCAATGCATCAGTCACTAGTCTAAATAAGTACGGGTGAAGGACGCCTGAAAAACCAGTGCAATTACGCATGCCATTAGCAGGGAGAGGCAGTGATTCAACCCGGCTATTAGGACGGGCTGGAGGTGTCACTCAGAGGCTTCTGCTGTCCTCATCCCCCATAATTGCTTTCTCATTTTCCAAGGCTTGGTGTTCCCTCCGTCTCACCAGTTCAGAGCCCTGCTTTCTGGGAAGTGGGCAGCCAGGGAGCAAAGCCCGTTTTGGCTACACAGATGCCCTGAGCCGAAGCCAGAGGGATGGCGCTGCACCTCGGTGGAGGTGGCTTTGGCCCAAGGCGTGCACTGTGCCGTCCTCTGGGCAGTGCATTTTTAGCGGGGCTTGGGGCAGCAGGAGGCAAGGAGAGATCTGGGGAAAATCCACAGACATGCTGCCGATTCCATCTGCAAGATCATGGCCAGCCGTCCGCCCCGTACCAGGGTCAGGGCACAGGGCTGGGGGCTGAGCCTCCTTCCAAATAACTGCAAGGACTTCTCGGCCCTCAACCACGTCCCAATCAGTACATCCCGCGAGAGGGGGAATGCCGCAGCCGGGCAGGGAGGGAGTGCCCTCCTTTTTTGATGGGGTTCATTCTTTTTTTTTTGAATTGCTGCCCTGAACATCTGTCAGGGTCCGAGACGGAAGCCCTCACCTTCCTGAGCTGCAGGCTTTTGGTGGGTTAGAAAATGGATTGGAAGGGGTTGGGGACCCTCCACGGATGTCCTCCATATCTCCTGGAGAGGCAGATCATGTGGAAGGGAGGCAGCCTGGACTCAATCCCAGCTTTGCTGGTCACTGGCACTATGACCTTGGGCCTGCTTCCAGTGATCTTGATTTGTCAGCTGGGGATAATCAAGAATTATCCATAAGATAGAAACCAGGGTCATGAGAATACGATGAATTAAAGGAGAGCGCCTGGCACACAGTAGGCACGCAAGGAAGATGGGCTTTGTTCCTGTTCTCACATTCACTGCTGACGTGAAAAGCACGCCGGGTGCTGTCACCTGCACGCTGGCTGTGGCGCTTCCCTGCCTAGGGTTTCAGAGAGTCTGTGGTGTAACTCACTCCTTTGATTCCCATTCGCCCACCCACCTTGGAATAGACGCTCGGTAAAGATTCAAAAATGAGAAGAGTGGACCTAGGGAAGGTCAGAGACTGGCTCAAAGTCACACAGCTAGGTAACGGTAGAGCCGGGGCTGGAGCCCAGTGCTGTGCCTACCCACTGTCCATGCCTGCTGCCCTAGCACTCCTAGGGACATGTGTGTCATGGTGCGGTGGCATGGGCATGCAGTGGGGCTCTGGGGATGAGGATAGAGGTGGGGTCATTCTCAGGGTGGCCTGGGGGATCCTGAACCTAACCTGAATCCTGCCCGCACGCAGCATGGTGGAGGACTGTGGAACCACGACACACGTGGGCTCCTGGTTCCTGCAGCCCCTTCTTTCTGCCTGTGGTCTGATGTGCTCTATGAGCAAATCAGAGGGTCCTAAAAATAGCCCTGCCTGGCACTCGAGGGACCCAGGGGGCTGCTGCTGCTCGCTGGGATTTCAGTGGGAGGCAGAAGCCGCAGAGACAGCAGGTAAAAATAGCAAGGGTTTCCACAACAGCCCTGCGCACCCTGCTCACCCTGCTCCGGCACCTGACATGGCAGCACACGAGATCCGTTCGTCCCACTGTGCTGGAATCTTAAAGGTTCCCATCCTTGGAGACACCCCGTCTTGCCAGGAAGGTGAGGAGCTTGCAGCTGCACACAGCAGAGGCTCCACCTTCCCCGAAGTCCTTAAATCCCCTACATCAGGCTGACTAGGAAGGTCAGAGGTGGGTGAGGGTGGAGCTTCAAAGCAAAAGGGGTTGGCCCCCTCCCCATGGGTGACCCCCAGCAGGTTCCTAACCTCGCTGAGATTCAGCTTCCGCATCAGGAATAGGCAGGCAGACAAGAACAGCTCCTGCCGGAAGGTGGAGGGGAAGCAATGGACCACTGGAAGCAGCTCCATGCAGGCAAGGTCCACGCTGCCCCTGGATGCCACTGAATCCCCAGGGCCTGGCGCTGGGGAGATGCCCATAAATACCGACTGCCTGGACATACATGCTTATAAATTGTAAAGTACTGTGAAAAGTATCATGGTCATTCTGATGTGGGAGTCATCGCCTTCTCCAACTGGTTTAGCACAAAGTGGATGGCACCCAGGGATACCTCCTGAGGCTACAGAGAAGGAGCCTGGTGTCTGGCGTCCACAGCCCCCTGGGTGTCAGTCTGCTCCCTGATGCCATGGGTGGTGGGACTGTAGGAATGTCCCCTAGAATCTTAGCCCTGTGACTCCTTCGTTGGTGAAAAAGTGGGGATGGGGAAGGTGCCAGCTCGGGGGACTGTGGGGAGAACCCACAAGGGAGTGTGGAAAGTGTCCCAACCGAAATCCACTCATCCATCACATCCCCATGGCAGGGAGGCCCCGAGAGTTCCCTGGGAGGGAGGGCTGGAGACGGGGAGAGGAGTTTATGCTGTTCTTGGCCCAACAGTGGCTTCCAATTATCCAGAAACATGCGGGAATGACAGGTGAGACTTACAGCTGTACGTCCCTGAGGTATACATGTGCTGACATATGTGAACACGTGCACAGATTCATGCACGCACATATGCATACCCACACCCATGCGTGTACATGAATGCACACCACGCACGCACACACACACATCTGTGTACACATGGTGAGGAGGAACAGAGGAGAGACCGGAAATTGGGAATTCTTTTCTTTGGAAAAATGACGTCTATGCTTTTTTCCTTCTGGCACCCAAAGGAGTCCAGTCCTCATTCCCCAACGACCTGAGCCCGGGCTTCCGTGTGCCAGGCAGGCCTGAGGCAAGACTCCCAGCTCACTGCCAGCGTGGGCATCCTCTCTCTGTGCCCCTCCCTTTCCTCCAGTGAACACCTGGACACCTCTCCACTGATGTCTGGAGACAAGGGACTCCCTGGCGCACTCTGGCCCTCCTTCCAGGAAGAAGGGAGCAGCTCTCGTTTTGTTTCACACGCATCACAGCTAGCGGGGCTGTGAGGGTTTCCCTCGGTGACTGCTGCCGCTCCCGGGCACACACTCGGAGGCTTCCTCCCCAGTGTCTCAGGCGGGCACGCCTGGAGGTCGGTTCTCAATGAACTTTTAGCCATCTGGGTGTCAGGGTTATATGCAGGAGTCAGAAACGCCGACCTCTCCAGGCACGCCGTGTGTAAAGGAGCCGATGTACCACCATGGGGAATTGTGGGCACTGGGCTCCCCTGAGTCTTGGAGGTGTGCCCACCCAACTGCTGGGGAAGGCCTGTTCTTTCTGAGGGCAGCGGTGGGTGGGGCTGGGCTCAGGGCGACACTCTGTGAGCAGAGTTCTCACTGAGGCAGTTCTGCCCCCTGGGTGTGGTCTGGAGGTTCGTGGGCCAGCTATGGCTGTCCAGGTGCTGTGGAGGTACCACTGGCGTGCCGCCAGCACGGCTGGGATGCGGACAGTCAGCAGCCAATTACCTTGCCTGCAAGACTCCCAAAGGTCCCTCCCAACCCTAGACAAGTGAAGCATCTTTTTCTAACCATCTGAGCTCAGATCCTAAATTCTTTCCACAAGAAGCACAGAGTGTTTGGGGCATGGCTTGAATACACACTGAATTCTTCAGAAACGCCAGTGACTTAAACATCAAGGGAAGAATGTCCTTTGTTTAGCTGGGGCTTTCAAAGAACTGCTCCCCAATTCCCCAAACTGCACCATCAGTGGCAGGGCCCCTAGTGGGGTGAGTGCAGCAGTCACCCACCGTGGCAGTAAAGGTGACTGTAGGGTCATCCGCCCCGTCCTTTGTTCTCCAGGCCAGGGTGCCCAACTGCGTGCATCTGGAAACCATCCGCCTACTGTCATGCTGTCCTCTCCTCTGTCCCCACTGTCACCTCTGGGATGTGTGCTGTCTCTTGGTACTCAACCCCACGCCTGCCCTTCTGCGCTCTCAGGGGCTAAGTACGCACACTGCATTTCCCAGTCTCTTGCCAGGGCAGCAGTCGGGCTCTGCTGACGGGAGGCATTTGTGCAGAGCTGGACTTCGTGGCTGGCATAGGTGGCACCTGAGGAACGTCAATGGGGTGCTCCTCATGCTCTCAGCAATACCTCTTAGTTCTTTTTACTCCCGTTAACCCTAAGGGACGTGACGGCTTCCTGCAGTGACCAATCTCTGGGTGACATCACCTATCCCTTTCTGCTCCTCCAGCCTTTCCAATACTTTTGAAAACATTTTCCTGCATTCAATCCCCTCTGTTTGAAATACCTACAAGGGTGTTTGTTTCGTCTGACTGTGCATTGATTCATAAAAGGTATTATTTTGATGTTTTTGAAATTATTATATTGTGAATTTTTTTCTGTAAGAATTTCATTTAAAGATAATGGGAATCAGGCCGGGCGCAGTGGCTCACGCCTGTAATCCCAACACTTTGGGAGGTCAAGGCGGGCGGATCATGAGGTCAGGAGATCGAGATCACCCTGGCTTACATGGTAAAAACATGTCTTTACTATCGGCCGGGCATGGTGGCTCACGCCTGTAATCCCAGCACTTTGGGATGCTGAGGTGGGTGGATCACCAGGTCAGGAGATCAAGACCATCCTGGCTAACATGGTGAAACCCCATCTCTAAAAAAAAAGAAGAAAAGAACAACAACAACAAAAAAACCCGTCTCTACTAAAAATACAAAAAAATTTAGTTGGGTGTGGCAGCGGGCACCTGCAGTTCCAGCTATTTGGGAGGCTAAGGCAGGGGAATTGCTTGAACCTGGGAGGCGGAGGTTACAGTGAGCCGAGATCACGCCACTGCACTCCAGCCTGGGCAACAGAGTTCCTTCAAGATATGGTTTCTTCAAGGGTTGAGGATGGATGGAGTTCCTTTTTTTTTTTTTTTTTCTTCTCTGTCACCCAGGCTGAAGTACAGTGATGTGATCTTGGCTCAATGCAATCTCCGTCTCATGGGTTCCAGCAATTCTCCTGCCTCAGCCTCCTGAGTAGCTGGGATCACAGGTACCACCACTCCCAGCTGATCTTTATATTTTTAGTAGAGACAGGGTTGGGTTTCTCCATGTTGGTCAGGCTGCTCTTGAACTCCTGACCTCAAATGATCTGCCTGCCTCAGCCTCCCAAAGTGCTGGGATTATAGGTGTGAGCCACTGCGCCTGTCTCAAAGTTCATTCTTACACTTTGCTCAGCTAAGAAAGAACCCTCTGTGCAGCAGGTTTTGTTGTGGTGCTGGGGGGTGTGTGTTTGCACATGCATGTGGCCATATGTATAAAAGTGTCTCCAAGGACTACTGCCGTCAGAGGACTCCATGTCACTGAACGTCCTGCTCAGCGCACTGTTAGCTCCTCTGGGCCTTTTCTGAGTCACCCTCTCCTCAGATCTCATAGCACGGTATCCTTTTAGAAGTATCAGACAGCATCCGATTTGGAGGATGCAAGAGGTCTGGAATTCCCAAGCCGGGAGGCTTAGGAGAGGTGTGGTGAGCAGATGACTGCTGTCAACCATGCCCTGCAGAGAGCTGTGCCAACACCTGTAGCCAGGCCGTCTGGGCAGCTTTGTGTCCAAACACCGGCGGAAAGGCGGCAGGAAGACACTAACTCTGAGTTCTGGAAATGTCACCTGCCCAGTGATTGAGAATGGAAACCTCTCTCAAGATCTAACAGGGTGATCAGGTTCTTCTAATCAGAAGAAGCAACTTGCAGCAGAATCCCCATATACCCGCAGGGGAGGAGACATTCGAGGTGGGGAGATGAGAAAAGTCCTCAAGGTCGTTAAAACCAGTCCCAACCAGATGTCGGTCTGAAAGGAAAGAAACCAACATTTGCTAAATGCCTACTATGTGCCATAAGCTTTCGTAGGTAAGAAAATATTTTTGAAAGTATGTTTTTTAAAAAAGAGCATTCCACAGCTGGATGCTTTGGGGCAAAATACTTTAGCTAAGGCCATTACAAGACTATCATTAGCCTGAATGACATGGGCAAGAATAAGCACCGTCCTGCGTACTAAAGGGAGGGATGTTTTTCTACTGTGCAGAATTTTAGTGAGTAAATGTTTCCCTACAGTATTCATAAATGCCACTAACACCCTAAGCAGCAACATTTAACTTATTTGCAGCTGGCTGTGTGTCATATTTAAACTGAATCATTTTTCAACATTGGAGAATCTTAAAAGCTGATCGTGGCAGGAAGAATTTCCTTGGGATAGGAAGGCTTATGGCGCCGAGGGCTTGCCAGGGTGTAGTGGCCCAGACCCGCTCCTCCCAAAGGGCCTGGGGCCTTCGACAGCTGCATGTTAGCTGTGACCGCTGGCTGAAGCCCTGGGCTAATCAGGTCAGAGCAAGGGCCTGATCCCCAAAGAGGCTCACTATGGACTGAATCACTTGGACCAGCGGGCGTTGTTCAGACGAGCCTCACCCCAAGACGAGCTTCACCCCAATGCCGCCCCATCCCGAGAGGATGCGAGGAGAAAAGATGTATCCGTGTCAACACTGAAACATCGCTATCCACAGCAACACTGAGAATGTCATTTATCAAAGGCCCACTTCTTGTCAGCACATTGTCGGTACTCCACATACTTTATCCCGTCTTCACGGGCGACCCAGTTCTGCAAACAACTGAAAGACGGTGCGTAATGAATGAAAAACTGTGTGCAGAAGCCTAGGGGAAGAACAGCCGCCTTCTAAGCTACAACCTCTCTGTTCCTCACAAGCTCCTAGACCAAGCAAGGCAGACGTGTCGTTATAACGGGCCTGACAGTCCATAAAAGCACGTCCAGGCAGTCGGATGCGTGAACTCACACACACAGGCAGTGGCAGGGACAGAGCTCAACTCGGAGCACTGGCTCTGAGCTCCACGTGAGTTTCTCTGTGCTCAGCCATGTTTCTCAGAGCTGTACTTGGTAAGTGGGTTGAGGGCTTTTACACCTCTTTCCCTGCTTTAGTGATGGGTGCCTCTTTTTCAGTGAAATCTAACCCAGAACCTAACACAGAAGCAGTAAGTGCAGAGACCCTGCCCCCTCACCTCCCATTAGCATCTTGGAGGGATCCAGGCTCCGTTGGGGCTGGGTTTGGAAGCTGGGGATAAAGAGCTCTTACCTGCACCAAAAGCAGGGAGTGCAGAGGCCTGGCCACTAAAAAGGGCCCCAGAAACCTGTGGTCAAGCTGTACTTTGCCGATTCACCAATGCCTTATGGAGCCCATGTGTCAGGCTCTGGTTAGGAGGCTAGAGTTGTGGGGTCTTTGCCCTAAAGCTACTCTGAATCTGGTGTGGGTGGGTAGGGTGGGCAGACAAATTAGATTCCCCTGGGATCAGGGCTGGAACAGAAGTGGACAACACTGGTGGAAAGCAAAGGGCAGGGGCAAGTGTCTCTGTTTGTGGGGACCAAAGATTTTCAGAGAAGGAGAAATTAAACTCACTTGGGAAGGCAGGTGGGGGTTGGCTGTGGTAGATGGCAATAAGACCTAAAATTATTCCCCTCCCTGAACCCACACCCATATGCAATGTGACTTTGCAGCTCCTCTCATCAAGAGACAAAGCCTGTCTGCCCAACCTTAAAGTTGATCTGGCCCTGTGATACTGGCCAATAGCATGTGGTGCAAGTGACCCTGTGCCAGTTCTGAGTCTAGACTACAAAAGGCCTCACACGCTTCTGTTCACTCTCGGAAGGCTGCACAGCTGCTATGTCAGTAAGCCTGGGCTAGCCTGCTGGAGGATGAGACTCAGATGCCCTGGTCATCCTTGCCGACTTGCTGAGAGTTCACCAACTGCCACTACAGACACGAGTGGAAGTCTACCTGGGAACAGAAGAACCTCCCTGCAGAGCCCACCCTAATTTGACTTACAGAATCAATTGGTTTAAGTCACTAAATTTTGGGATAATTTGTTATGCAGCAACTGCTGACTAATACATGATGACTCTGGGAAAGCCACTTGATAACTTAGCAACAGTTTTACCACCTACAAAATGGAGATGACAACCCTTAGCTCTGGCATGGAGCAGCTGTAAGAGTCACATGGGAAACTATGTCAAAATGCATTGCAAAATTTAAAGTGCAAGGTAGCTGTGGTGGAAGGATTACTGTTAGAAGAACAGCCTGGAAGACAAACTGTGGGATGTTGGCCAATACTTCCCATTGGAACTGCTACATTCAGGGTCTTCTTCCAGAGAACAGCAGAGTTCCCTGAGGGGTTCCTTAGGGGATACCCAGTCTCCACTAACTTCTGTGTAGTTTTCAGGGCTTTCTGGTGACGAAGGTGGTAGGTAATCTGCTTCCTGATGTAAGAGGCACCATGGCAGAGGGGGGATATCCTAGGAGCTGGCATCCCAGGCAAAGTGTTGATATTCTGGCCCCATCACTTTGTAGTTTATATTCTAGGCCAAGGCTGTTCCTCTTGCTAGGACGTTTCCTCGTGGGTAAACGGATGCTGCTACCCCTGCTCTGCATCCCACATGGGGCAGGCACAAGGTGGAAATGAGGTGGCCTATGTCACCACCCTGGGTTAAGACTCAGGATAAGTGACCTCCCAAGGTCCTGGGTTGGGGGCCGCAGCCCTACCCGCAAGCATTCAGATGGCGTTGTCAGCAATACAACCTCTGTTCTCCCACGACGCTGGATGGGGGCTGTGGGCTGTCTTCGGCTTCTATGCGCAAACATTTATATCAACAAAAGAAAACTCCCAGAGCCGCAAGGTGATTTTCCTCATGCAAAGGAGGCGAGAGGTGTTCTGACGAGTTTTGTTGGCTGACATTTTCCAGAAGTTATTTACGGGGCTCGGCGAAGGCATTTATTGTGTTTAGAGCTCTGTGCTATACATGCTTTGGGAGAGGAGCAAAAATGAATACACAAGCACCCAGTGTCGGGGGGAAAACAGGCAGGTGCATGCGGAGCCCACAGCCTCCCTGCTGGCTCCCTGCTGACTATCGCCATAGAGACCGAGCCGTGGGGTTAAACCGACTCACAGAGGGCAGGGACTGGTTAGGAACACAGGGAAATGTACTCCCCCGTTGGAACCCAACAAACGAGAGTGTCCCATGCCTCCCCAGATGCAGATGGAACCTTGAGGGATCCAAAGAGGCTGCCGCCAGCCTCCCTCTGGGATGAGGGAGAAAGAACAGCAGTTTGTCTGCAGCCAGAGGGCGGATCCGAGGCACTGCGACTTGGGAATGGTCACACTCAGTTCCTTCTGTAGAAGGTAGTCCCCTTACTGCCAATTAACTCAAGTCAGACTGGCAGCTGACCTGGTTCACCACGTAGGCTCAGGAAGCGCTGTGAGTGAGAGCAAAGCCATCCCAGGACTCCAAGGAGCCCCAGATGAAAGGCACAGCTCCGGGGCTTCTGAGTGGAGCGGGGCTGGGCTTGTTGAGCCCGATGGACAGAGATAATGGGTTCCTACCCAAACAGCATATCTGCCTGGAAACAAGCCAGGCACAAACAAATGCACACACCCAGAACACTGACCATGAGTGGTTTTCTTCTGCCCAGGGTGCTATGTTTGAATTACTGTTACCCCCAATTCAGGTTTGCTTTAAAGAAAAACAACCAACCAACAAAACAGTTCCAAACGCTTTCAGTGACAGTCACACCTTCTGCACATGCCCTCTGACCA
Organism: Sapajus apella; assembly: GCF_009761245.1. Lineage (NCBI taxonomy): Eukaryota > Metazoa > Chordata > Mammalia > Primates > Cebidae > Sapajus > Sapajus apella. Next base: position 701,530 of record NW_022436954.1, on the reverse strand, counting down.
CGTAAGGAGGCCTATGGCTAAACATATCCATGAGGGGTTTGGGAAAATGATCCTCCTGGCGGCAGAGGGCCCAGCACGGGCTGACTGGTGTCGGCACCTAATGAGGAATGAAGGGCCAGGCATAGTGGCTCACGCTTGTAATCCCAGCACTTTGGGAGGTCGAGGCAGGTGGATCACCTGAGGTCAGGAGTCGAGACCAGCATGGCCAACATGACAAAACCCTGTCACTACTATAAACACAACATTAGCCGGGCATGGTGGCTGGCGCCTATAATCCCAGCTATTCGGGAAGCTGAGGCAGGAGAATCGCTTGAACCTGGGAGATGGAGCTTGCAGTGAGCCAAGGTCATGCCATTGCACTCCAGCCTGGGTGACAGACCGAGACTCCATCTCAAAAAAAAAAAAGAAGGAATGAAGCGGAAGTTCTGACAGATGCGGCCACACAGATGCGTCTCAGAAACTCCCTGCTCAGCAAACGAAGCCAGACGCCAAGGCTTCCATCCACACGGCACGTCCAGATACACACGTCCATAGAGGCAGGAAACAGACTGGTGGGCGCCAGGGACTGGGGACGGGGGAAACAGGGAGCGAGTGCCTGCTTCAAGGGCACGGGGCTTCCTTTTGGCATCTAACAGTGTTCTGGAGCGAAAGAGAGATGATGGTGGTACAATCCCGTGAAGGTAGGCATGCCACTGCACTGTGTGCTTTAAAAATGGGGACAGTTATGATGTTTGAGAATGGTTTTTTAATAACACTTTGTTGAGATATCAAAGGCCGGGTGTGGTAGCTCACGCCTGTAATCCTGGCACTTTAGGAGACTGAGGTGGGTGGATCACAAGGTCAGGAGTTCAAGACCAGTCTGGCCAAGATGGTGAAACCCCGTCTCAACTAAAAATACAAAAAATTAGCTGGGCGTGGTAGCAGGCGGCTGTAATCCCAGCTACTCAGGAGGCTGAGGCAAAGAATTTCTTGAACCCGGGAAGCAGAGGTTGCAGAGAGCTGAGATCTCGCCACTGCACTCTAGCCTGGGCGGCAGAGTGAGATTCTGTCTCATAAAAACAAACCAGACCAAAGCAAACAAAAAGCAGGTAGATGCTCAAGCCAGATGGTCTAAGTCCCAAACCTGCTCCACCACCTACAGCTTCATGATGTGGGGCGAGCAAAACTGCCTCTCCCTGCCTCCGTTTTCTCCCTTGTCCTGACACCTACCATTGCAGACGTGTCAGCCTGGACGTGGCAGTGCACGTGAAGCTCTTAGAAGGGCCTTGGAGACAGGAAATGGGACATCTGCACCAGCTGCTGTTACGTGCTTTAATCTTACCGTTGTCACTATTTGCAGCATGAGGCCCCGGGACCTGGGGCAGGTGAATCCCTCTCCGTGGGGTTCCCCAAGCTCTTGGAAGCAGGACGTGTGCATCGGTTCAACAAACACCTAGACTGTGAGTTCCTGGTCTGTCCATTCCTCGCCCTCGCCACTCCTGGCCTTGCACCTCCTAGTGTAACAGGCCCTGAGACTGAGACCTCCCCACTCATGCCCGACTGTCCCCATGATCTCACCACAACAAGATGCCCAGGGCTCACCCCCTAAACCCCACCCTTGTAAGGCTGTGCATGCCCCTAACTGGGCATGCATCTCCCAGCCCTTCCAGCACTGTCCTTGGAGCTGCCTGACGAGCTGATGTCTCCCCACGTCCATTCCTACCCTGTCCGCCTGGTCCCTGCGGATGAGCAGCCGGGCTCCTGGCCAGGCCAGCCTCTCCTCCTCTTCCTGCTGAAGGATGAGGCTGCCGCGGCAGGGCCCCCACCTCCCAAATCATCCAAGACACGGATGGCTTGGATGACACTCTCTCCAGACCCCATGTCTCCATTTCAGCAACTCTCCTTCCCCAAGTGGCCTCTGCTCACTGTGCTCAGGTCCTCTCCTCTCCTCCCCCCGACGTTTTTTTTTTTTTTTGTAATTGAGGCGAAATTTTACAAAATTAAAAAAACATTTAAAAAGTCCAATTTGGTGGCAGTTAACACATTCACAATGCTGTGCATCTGTACTTCTATCTCATTTTGGAACCTTTAAGTCACCCAAAAGGAGATCCCATACCCAGGAAGCAGTCACTCCCTGTACGGACAAAACTGTGTCCCCGTCAGACACCCAGGTTGAAGCCCTAATGCCTAATCTGACTGTATTTGGAGACAGAACCCTTAAGGAGATGACGAAGGTCACCTGAGGTGGGGAAGGTGGGGCCCTGATCCTTAGGATCAGAGTCGTTATAGAAGAGAAGGAAACACCTGTGCACCTTCTCTCTCTCAGCACGCAGAGACAGGCTATGTGAGGACACAGTCAGAAGATGGCCATCTGCAAGCTAAGGAGGGGGGCCTCCTTGGGAACGGAATTTGATGGCACCTTGGCCTCTGACTTCCAGCCTCCAGAACAGTGAAAAAGTAAGCGTGTGTTGTTTAAGCAACAGTCTGCGGCGTTTGGTTATGAAAGTCCAGGCTGACTGACACACTCCCCACTCCTCCTCCCCCATCTCCTGGCAACCACTCATCTATTTTCTGTCTCTACAGATTTGCCAACTCTGGGCATTTCGCAGAAATGGAATCCAACAGTCCGCACCGTGTGGCCTTTTGTGTCTGGCTCCTTTCACTCAGCGTCCTGTTTCCCACACTCAAGCCTGTTGTGTCAGTCCCTCATTCCTTTTAAGGGCTGAATAATATTCCATTCTCTGGACCCGTCTGTCCATCCATCCACCTGCCAGGGGCATCCGGGCTGCTTTGCTTTCTGGCTACTGTGGATGGTGCTGCTGTGAACATCTGCGCACAGGGACTTGTCTGGGCACCTGTTTTTAACTCTCTGGGGCTCTCTTCTTTCTTGAGCCCACAAAACCAGATTTGTATCAGCTATCAGCAAGGTGCCCACGGCCTCCATGCTGTGAGGGGAACGGCCGATATGCAACCCTCATCTCAGCTGACACAGCCGCTGCCTCCTCCTGGCACGTGCTCTGTTGGGCTACGCCAGGCTCTCTAGATGCCCCCTTCTCACCCGCTGGATGCCCCCGGCCTCTCCTGTGGCCGCCTCCTCAGCTCCCCATCCTCTGAGCTCAGTCCTCTGTGTCTTCCTCTCTGGCCACAAACACCCCCAAGGTGACCTGCTCAAGTCTTGGCTTCAGACGCCATCAGACTGTGCGGCCCCAGACTCACTCTCCAGCTGAACCCATGCAGGCTCTGCCCTGACACCCAACGGGCTGCTCAAATGTAGCTCGCCCAGCATCACACGCAGCGTCGCCCCATCTCTGCGCCAGCACCCCGTCCAGTTGCTGGCGGCTGCAAGCCTCACCCCTGCTCTCACCCTCCACAGCCAATCGGTCAAGTGCCTGCAGGTCACAGCCGGCTCTGGCCCCTTCTCGCTGCCCACCCACGGTCTCTGCTCTGGCCTGAGCCATCTTCCCCTCTCTCCTGGGCCCTGTGCCTGGCTCTGGCCCAGTCTCTCCAAGTCTCTCCTGCTCTGTCCCTTCTCCACCTGGCCCCAGAGCCATCTTTAGAAAGCCAAACCCATCACACCTCTTGCCTGCTCAGACCCTTGCATGGCCCAGGGATTTTTCTGTGTTCCTCAGGCCTCACTGAGGTGGGCTCAGCCTCTCTGACCACACCCCCACGCCCCTCCCTAGAAGCTACAGCTGTGCTGCCTTCTTGCTGTTTCCCAAGCGCAAGTCCGTTCCTGCCACGATGCCTTTGCACCTGATGTTCCTGCTGTCCGCAGTGCTTTAGCTCATGCCCCTGCTTCTGTCTGGTCTCTGCTGAAACACCCCACCTCTAGGCGGCCGTCTCTGTCCCGCCTAGGAAGCCTGCCCTCCCCTCCCCAGCACTCCCCAGCCCTGCAGCGGCTTCGCATCCCCAGCAGCTGCCACTTCCCTGCAGGGCACAGGCCTGCTGGCTCTGCGAGGGCAGGGGTTCTCTGCTTTGCTCCCCAGTAACCCAGCTCTGGAAACGGTATCTGGCACACCCAGCCTGCGCGAATAGCTCCCTGCGGAATGAATGAATTCTGAGCGTCTTCTGCATGTCAGATGCTGCCGACGGAGTGGTGACTAACAGTGACGAGGTGCAGGCTGGTGGGGGAGACAGACGCGGAGCAGATCACAACTGAGTGGGATCGTCCACGGCAGGAAGACACGTCACGTGCTACCGGAGCCACTGAGAGTGCCAGGAGTGTGAAGGGCGTCGCTGGAAGCGTGGAGCGGAGGGACTGTCACAGCTGGGTTTTGCAGGATGAGTAGGAGTTGGGCAGATGGACATGTGAGGGAAGGGCATCCCAGAAGGAGGAAGAACATAAGCAAAGGCCCCGAGGTGTGGAAAAAACTTGGTATGTTTACACAGAAGCAAGGAGTTAACTCAACTCATATTACAACTTATGTGTGATGTGGAATGTCTCATTCAATGCACGCGCTAGCACTGTGTGGTGGGTGCAGTGACCATCGCCATTTTAGGATCTGAAAACAGACTTTGAGAGGCTCCATCCCCTTCTGGAGGCTTCACAGCTATGAGTGACTGAGCCGTGATTGGAACCCAGGGCTGCTGCCTGCTTTTGTTAATAAAGTTTTATTGGCACACCACCACTCCATTCGTAGGTGTACTGTCTGTGGCTGCTCCTTGTTACAAAGGCAGAGCTGAAAGGCTGCCACAGGGAGCGTGTGGCTGCAAAGGCTAAAATATTTACTCTCTAGCCTTTAGGGGTAAAGTCTGGACCCCTGGCCTAGGACATGGAGAGGGGGCTGGCAGATAAGTTAGGGTGGACGGTGTCTCACTAGGAGAGGGACCTGGGAAGGAGAGCCTGGCAGGTCTAGGGAAGAGGGAAGCCCAGGAAGAGGGGCAGGCTCAGCTCCCACAAGGTGTCTGTGCAGGCACAGGGAACAGAGAGGACAGGGACTTGGAGCTGCCAAGGTGGAGAGGGTGCCCCCAGCACTTGCCACCCCAGGTGCCTTTGTTCCTAGGCCCAGCTTGTGCCTGGCCAAGGTGGGACCTGGAGACAAAGCGAAGCCATGGCTCCGTTCACTTGCTGGAGCACTCATGGAAGGCAGGAGGGTGTGGGCATTTACACACTCACGGAAGGCAGGAGGGTGTGCACACTTGCACACTCATGGAAGGCAGGCGGGTGTGCACACTCGCACACTCAGAAGGCAGGAGGGTGTGCACACTCGCACACTCACGGAAGACAGGGGGATGTGCACACTTGCACACTCAAGGCAGGAGGATGTGCGCACTCACGGAAGGCAGGAGGGTGTGTGCACTCGCACACTCAGAAGGCAGGAGGATGTGCACACTTATGGAAGGCAGGCAGATGTGCACACTCGCACACTCACGGAAGACAGGAGGGTGTGCACACTCACAGAAGACAGGAGGGTAGGCAGTGACTAGGGAGAGAGGAGTCAACAAGGGCTGGGAGGTGGCCGGCAGGGAGGGGGCAGGCGGCACCCTCTGAGCCTTGTGTCGGGAAGGAGCGGGTGGAGTTGCAGAGCAAAGCCTGGGGAGGAAGCCCTGGGCAGCAGGTGCAGCAGGGACGAGGGCGCGGAGGCCCCTCCAGGGCACAGTGAAGGGGGAACTGGCTGCACAAGGAGGTGCTTTAACTGGGTTGTTGGAGAATGTTTTGCCTGATGCTTCTGAGCAGGGGTCAAACAGACAAAATTGTCAAAATCCGAGGGAGTTTGAAGGAGGGTGTGTGAAGGCGACTTTAAAGGTGAGGCCCATCTCATGACACGGGTGAGGGTGCCAGTGGGCAGCCTGGTTCTCATGCCCAGTCCACGTGCCCAATGCTGCCCACTCAGGGTGCCTGTGGTTGGGTTGGCAAAAGTCAGCCGAGCGTCACCAACCACAGGCAGAGTCCAGGGGCTCAGTGGACACAGAGCCCTCCTGCTGTGTGCTTCAAAGCATCCAGTGGGCGAGGACCAAGGGGTAGACTGGGGAGGAACAGGCCCAGCCAGGGTCCCCGGGCCCACACCAACCCTCCTCACGGCCAGAGGTTTCCCTGGCTCAGGCTTTCAACAGGGGGCTCACGGCCTGGGCCCTGAAGGCCAAGGGGTGTCCTGAAGGCCAAGGGGTGTCCTGGAGGCCAAGGGGTGTCCCGGAGGCCGAGGGGTGTCCTGAAGGCCGAGGGGTGTCCTGGGGACCAGCCAGTGTTACGCAGCCACAGGGACGGCTGCTGGCCCCCAGGGCCTTCCCAGTGACCACCCGAGTGATGAAGACCCTTGGGGACGGCTCTCCTGCCACCGCCCTACCCGAGGCCTGGGAAGGAGAGAGGAATTCTGCCAAGAACAGAGTACACGGCCCATGGGGCTAGGAATGGCAGGATATTTTAAGCAGCACAAAGTGGGGATTCTGGGTTGCCCTGGAGATGAGCGGGCCCAGGGGCCCAAGGCTGTAGCACGTCTGTGCTCTGTGAGAGGCCTGCCCTGTGTCTGCGCTCAGCGGAAGGGGACCCGTCCATCGCAGGCTCAGTGTGGGAAGGTGTGCGAGGTCGTGGCCACACCCAGGGTGGGCAGGTTTTTGGGGCTCTGCCTTCCCTGTGAGGGAACCCACTGCCCTGTGTTCAAGGGACTGTCTCCCCCCAGAGAGGTGGTGGGGACTGAGGACAGAAACGCACCTTGTGAGTCTTCTGTACGTGTCCCAGGTGGAGCTGGGCCACCAGGCAGGGTCTCGGGAAAGCCCAGCTTCCCAGGAGGTCCTTCCTCGGGGAGGAGGGATGCCCAGGGAACTCCAGAGAAGAAGCCACACCTGTGGAGGCTTCCTGGGGTCCTGCAGGCTGGCCTCACCCAGCAGGATAGAAAATGTGCAGGGGGGTGGGTGCTGTGGCTCATCCTTGTAATCCCAGCACTTTGGGAGGCCAAGACAGGTGGATCACAAGGTCGGGAGTTTGAGACAAGCCTGTCCAATATGGTGAAACCCCGTTTCTACTAAAAAATCCAAAAATTAGCTGGGTGTGGTGGTGCACATCTGTAGTCCCAGCTACTTGGGGGGCTGAGGTAGGAGAATCGCTTCAACCTGGGAGGTGGAGGTTGCAGTGAGCTGAGACTGCGTCGCTGCACTCCAGCTTGGGCGCAAGAGTGAGACTCCATCTCAAACAAACAAACAGACAATGTACAGAGGGAGTGAAGGAGGCAGTTGAGGACTCCTTCTCCCAGTGCTTACTGGCCTCCAGGTCCACCTGCCCGGAGCTCCAAACACTGGCCCAACTTGAGGTTCTTGGGGCTCTCCCTTCAGTGTGTCTACCCTTCAGGCAGGTGACTGCATGATCATGGTCTCCAAACTCCACACCCATGACCATCTCAGCTACTCACTTCCACAAGCTCCATTCACCTCCATTACGCTGGACACACACTCTTTATGATGTGACCTCAGATTCCGCTGCTTGCCACGTTTTCCTGACCCAGGCCATTCGCCTTCCTCCACAGCCAGGAGGGCAGCTGAGGATGGCCAAACTAGACTCAAGCCTGACCCAGGTCTGAGGCTCGGGGACAAGGACACAGCCAAGCCCAGTGGCAGAGTAGCCCATCAAGGCCCCTGGCTGGGCTCTGAAACCACACACACATCCATTTCTGCTGTTCTGAGCACCCAGTTTGTGGTCCCCAGGAGACTCACACAGGTCCATTCCATGGTGGCTTCCCACCACGCACCCCAACATGACTCCCACCCCACCATGCAACCCGACACGACCCCCACCCCACCACTCACCCCGACATGACCCCCACCCCACCCTCACAGCCCTCAGATCCCAGGTTCGAAGCAAAGGAGAGCAGCATCTCTCTGGGGAGTGAAGTGGCTTCTCTGGAACCACATAGTTTGCCAAGATGTGGTCAGGGCCAGGGACTGCACGAGAAATGGGAATGGAATTAAGCCTCTTCCTTGCAAGATCCTGGGGGCTCTGAAACGTGGCCTCCAGAATCCCAGTTTCCGTGTGAATTTCTCGTACCATGTGTGGCCTGGGGAACCTGTCCCTACCCTCCTGCACCTTTGGCCAAAGTGGGGACAAAACCCTTTCTGAGCCAAAGTCCTGAGCTGAGGGCTGCACCCCTCGGAGACTCCCAGGACCGCCAGCCCTGCCTGGCCCCCTGGTGGAGTCAGGTCCCACACAGGCTGGGTGCAGCCCCCGGGGGTGTGGGACCGGCTTCCAGGGCAGCTGCATTCACTGTTCCTCCAGCCATGTGGCACATCCTCCTGTTTCAATGCTAAAATAGAAAGAAGTTCAAGGAAGACGCGTTCACCTGCCTGATCTGCCTGCTGGCTTCCTAGGAGGTGGCAGCCCCAACGGCTCTGAAAATGAGCGGCTCAGCTCTGTGCCCTCTGCACCAGGGACACGTTAGCTCCCAAGTGGCCTGGTCTTCTTTGGGATCTGCCCAGAAACACACACCAGGCACAGGGGGCTGAATAAGGCTCTGGCCGAGGTCCCCAGCCCCGCACGCATCTTTCTCCAGACAGCCCTGGCCATCTCCATCACACTGAGTCCAAACCCACACCCACGTGCCATTTCTCTGCAAGGGCTTCCATGCTCCCTGGCCAGAGAGGGCAGCCCAGGCCCCGGTGGGCAGCCAGGACAGGACAGCCAGCTGGGGGCAGGGCTGCAGCCTCAACCTCATCTGAAAGGCAGGGTGGTGCTCCTCCCACAGACCCTGACACTGCAAACATTTTGAGGACGAATGATTCCAGAATGCAGGCTCCTTGGGGCCGGTTTTCCCTGCACACAGATGGCAAGGAGGCCCGCCATTCGCAAGAGCTGGCACTTACATGAAAAAACACTAAGTATATTTGCTAATACGGCTCCAGGGTGAGCGTGTGTGACAAGAACAAGTGTGAAGGTGCCCTACGGTGAGCTGCAGAGACGCGGGCGACACACCAGAAGCTGGGCTCAGGCCTCACGATGCCAGGAGCTGGGTGCTGGGCTCGGCAGCTACCGCACCGGCTGGCTGCACCCGACAAAGCCCACAAGACGGTGGCAAGAGCTCCCTTGCATGTCGCACGGTTGGCTGAAAGCCCCAAAATCTGTCCTGACACCAAAGCAACCATGCATCACACAACAGAATCAGCACGTGTTCCAGGAGGGGACTGGCAGCAACGCCACGAGTTTCAAAGCCACTTAGAGACCTGGTGGATGCTGACGACTTACAGCCACCGTGCTTCCCAGGGAACCTCGCATGTCTGGCAGAAAGCTGGACGCCCATCAGCAACGTGTGGGGAAAGGCGCTCCCCTCTCTTCCACACACCAACCCCCGAAAAACACGCAGTCTCCGTGGAGGGAGGCTGCACCCAGCCCTGCAGCCTCTGTGCTAGTTTGCAGGTCCCCAGCCAGATACCCAGGCCTCTGAGCGGTACGCAGCGTGGCTGAGGCTGACGGGAAGAGGCCGCCTTCCTCACCCCTTATGCATGGGGAGCAAGTGCATTCCCAGGGCCGCCACAGGGAAGTCCCTGGAATCTACAGAGCTGTCCCATGGTGTCCTAATCTGTTTTGGCCCCAACTGATCCTACTGCTTCAGCTACGCAAGGGACCAACGGAAGCACGGCCAGCCGCGGGACCCCTCCTGTCTTCCTGCAGCGGTCGCTGTACCTGTTCTTAAAACCCCCATCAGTTCTGAACCATCTCCAGCCCGCATCCTCTGACAACACAGCTGGCCAGCCAGAATGCCTGCCCTGCCGGAAGACACACTCCTCTTTGGAGAGAAGTGGTAGTTTGCAACAAAAGCAGTAAGCAAACCGCCTTGCTGCCCCAGCCTGTCCGTGGCTTTTACCTCTTTAGGAAAGTTTTAAATTGTTAGCCACTCCGGTTTTAGTTTAGATTGGGAGGTCTGACTCCAGCCAACGAAAATCAGACACAGCAGTAAGGACGACCCCAAATGTGTAAGGGATCAATTTCTTTGCTTTCCTTTATTCATTGTATCTCATGGTGATGGCTAGTGAGGGTACCCTTCCTGCAGTCCAGGAAATAAAAACTGCATTGCTGAAAGATCCTTTATCTCAGTGCTGATTTTTCTTTGTGGGACCGAGCATCTACTTCCAGCTTCCACGCACTGCCATCAGCCTGCCCAGGCCGCAGAGGGCTCTGCTGCCCCCACAAATGGACATCCAGGCCCACGGAGAAAGACAGCGGGGAGTCACTGGACTCTGCTTTCCCATGCAGGGAGGGGGTCCGCAGCCCGATGGAAGGGCCTGTGGTGTTCAGACACCCCTCTGGATTCAGTAAGCAGGGCTGGTGAGTTTCTCCAGCCAAGATGCTTCATATCCCACCACCTGGTCCCAATGTCTGGGGGCAGGACCCACCCCACTTTACCTCTCGGCCGGTGACAGTACAGGTGGCAGGGCTGAGGCCCATCAGGGCAGCTGACCCACTAGTGACCAACTGAACCTCAGCTGGAGGGCCTGATTGTGGGGATGGGCATGTGGACTTCGGGGGCACACCAACCCCAGACACAGACCCGGGCGTCCTCCCTCCTCCCATCTCCACCTCTCCATGGAAGGGAGGAGGCCAGGAGGTGGCAGGAGCTAGGGGATAAGGAAGACAATTGTGTGGAGCAGCTGCTGCCGGGAGGCCAGGTGCAGACTCCAGCCTCGACGCCCAGGCTGCCCCATCCTCTCCTCTGCCCCTGAGGTCCGCTGTGCCCACAAGGGTGTATATGCCTGTGCCTTGTCTGGGGAACCCCTGAATCAGGACCCGTGGCTGCCAGCCTCCACCAGATTGTGTGATTTGTCTTGTTCTGGTTTCAGATTCTGAGCCTGGTGAAGTGGGTCCAGGGTCCCACCACCAGCCAGGGTCAGCTGGGCCCCAGAGAGGCTGTCACGGGCTAGAGTCCCCCCAAATTCATACGCTGAAAGCCTAACCCCCTGCTCCTCAGAAAGTGACTGTATTTGGAGATAAGGTCTTTAAAGAGGCGATTAAGTTAAAATGAGGTCCTGTGATGGGTCTTACAAGGACATGTGTGACGGTATCCTTGTAAGGCAAGGAGAGCCAGACACGATGCACCAGGGAGGCATGCGTGGAGGACGGCCACGCAGAGACAGGCCGGAGCTGCCACAGGGGACGATGATCCCAAATCCTGGCATTCGGTGGCACACAAGTTAGGGCACAGAACGCCCGCTTGGCTCCTTCGGCATCAGGAGACCTTGGACAATCACAAGACTAGCCAGAACAGGGGCCCAGCAGGGGCAGGGGCAGGGGCAGGAGTTTTGGGATTGCTCATGGCTCCTTCCACAGCACCTAGGATGGTGCCTGCCACATAGCAGGTGCTCACTGGACACAGCAGGTCTGAGTGAAGGCCTGAAAGGGCTTCTGTGCCCCCGCAGCCCACATCTGTATGATTGAAAACCATAAAGGCGGTCTGAGCTGGGTTCCCGTGACAACCCACTGGAAGGGCTCCCTCCGGGGATGGGAACGCAGTGTGTGCTTGATAAATAAATGCTAGTCCATTTATTCTGGCCTCTGCTCCATGGCTCTGTGGCCTGAGATTCCCCTAGGCTGGGACCACCCACCCTCCACCTTGAGTTCCTGAAGCCTCCACGGTCTTTTCTGGGTCTCCCACATCCTCGGTTATAAACAGGGAGTGGCTGAAGCAGCCTCGTCCCCTGGGATGACCAGGGGAACTGGGATTCAAGTCTTCCTGTTCCTTCCCCTCACCCCCTGCCAGGTTTGATAGGCCCCAGCAAGCAGCATCAGCCAGCCCAAGTTTATTTTTAGTCACATGATTACCCGGGGTCTTTTGTCATGTAAGCAGTTTAATTGGGAGCTGCGGCACTCCCACAGCAGAGCGGCTAGAAGCATCAGCTGGCATAGCCCGGTGGCAGTGGACAGAGGAGCTGGTTCTCAGAGCCAGCCTCTTCTCAGAGGGAGTTCTGGATGTCCAAGGCCAGTCTGGTCCTATCAGGCAGATGGGAAAGGGCAGAGTCTCTCATGGAGGGAATGTCCTTGAGCATCTGCAGTTCCTGGCCAGGTGGTGGCCATGTGTGTTGATCAAGGGGACAAACCATGATGGAGACTGATTTGATGGGCAGCAAAGTGGAGGGGAGGAGGTCCTCCGTGTCATCTCTTGCTTAATTATTCATCTATTCAACTGCCACTCATCCCATTCGTCCATCCATCCATCTCTCCATCCATCCATCCATCCATCCATCCAATCCTCCATCTCATAAATTGAGCCATTGCTTATTGAGAACCTACCTGATATACCTTCCCTCATTTTTGAACTCCCTAAAATTCTCAGAGGTGTCACCGACCCATCCATCCATCCATCCATCCATCCATGCATCTATCTGTGCATTCATGTATCTATGTATCATTGAGCACCAACAGGTATCTTCCCCAACTTCAGACCCACTGAGCTTCCCAGAAGCATTGCATAGCCACCCCATCCATCTGCCCACTCATCTACCCCACATATCTGTCTGTACCTCACTGAGCATCTACCAGGTACCTTACCCCACTTTCTTAGAGGTGGTGGCTACTCATTGTTCCCCATTGCCTGGGTACCCTCTGTGTCCTCCCCAGGGCCCTGGCATGTCCCCTGCCAGGTTTCCAGCCTCCTCTCCACCCTACGTCTCATCATAACTTAAGAGGTTGATGTTTATCTGCTTGGAGAAGGAAGGAAACTAACAGGAAACCTACTATGTGTTGGGCACACACTGTTTTCTCATTAAGTTGTCATCCCAGGCCCATAAGGGACTATCCTACTTTTCTAAGAAGACACAACTGGCAAGGAGTAAGGAACAGAAGGTATATTTAGCTCCAGATCCAGAGCTCCTTCTGCTGCCCCCAGCGGTCCCACAGGAAGTAGCCCTCATGCCGGTGGACACTGGGAAGAGTTAAGGATAGACTCAGCATTCCAGAGTCCCACCCAGTACCCTGCTGCCCCAGCCAAAGGACTGCTCTATTCCAAGTCTCCACCTCCTCATCTGTAAAACGGAGTAATGAAAAACACTTAGGTCCACCTGGGAAACTCCAAATTCTGAGAACTTCCAACCCCTGGAGGCCACCGTCCTGCCTGTGAGCCCACAACCCCTGTGGCCTCGTGGGCCAGAGAAGACGATGGCTTGCAGTCCTCTGTGAAGCAAAGCCCCTTCCTCTTCCTCCTCCTCTTCCTCCTGACAATCTCCTAATCATCCTTCAAAACCCAGGTGGACTGTCACCCACTCTGGGACATCACGGCTCTCCAGACCCTATTGTCTCTTAGTTTCTACCAACTGCTCTTGAACCCACAGGGCTGAAGGAAAAGATCCTGGCCCTCAAGCCCCTGCACAAAGTAGAATTTTGGAATGCTTTTTTAAAAGCTAGGACTATTATTTTTCTGCCTTGGTCCAGGACAGACCTGGGTAGGCTTCTCTTACTAGGAACCACCCAGGCCAAGCACTGAGAGGGATGGGGAACCCTAACCTCCAAAGTCACAGTTCAGTTCAGGCCACCCCCGCCTGGCTGTGCCATCCCACAATCTAGCACTTCCCAGCATGACAGGGAGGCAGGCCCAGGACGAATCTGTTTAGGCTCAAAAGGTGGCGGATTCACAGCTACCCATGCACAGCCACCCCACTGGACAGCATGGCTCACTGGCTGCCGGAGATAAGAAGCAAGGGGGGTGGCCTGGAGCACACGCATGGCCACTCCCTGCTGGGGGCAGGGGCTGGAGTCTCCCTGCACAGGTGTGGCCAGCGCTGATAAAGGAAATGGAAAGAAAGTTTGCCGTGGGCTGGAAGTAGAAAATCTGTGCCTCTGACGACTTGCATGTATTCGAGCCCTCAGCCCCATACCTGGCCTCAGCCTTCCCTCCGGGTCTAACCCCAGCTGGGCACCCTGGCCCACACTGTGCAGCAGCCACCTGAGCTGCCACCACCATGTGGCTGTAGGCCCCAGGCTCCTGGCCTGGCATCCTTGGACATCTGGCATCTGTGATTCTGCAGAAGCTTTGTGAATATTTTGCAGAACACACCACGTGCGTATAATGCTGGTGGGATCTGAGAGGGGATCAGAACCTGGGAGAGGGGAGGTGCCCAAGGGCCAGTGTGCATCCACCCGGTCTTGAGCGGCAGGGACACAGAGGCACAGGGCGGGGGCTGGAGGGGAAATCCGCAGAATGATGGGTAACAGCACAGCCAGGAACACGGGAACTCCAGGGGCCAAAGCTGCTGGATGCTGGGGCAGGGGGGCTTGAGCTGCACATCTGTGTGTCACCAATTTACACACTTGGGCCTGAATCCCCAGTGTGAGGGTGTCTGGGGGTGGGGGGCTTTGGGAGGTGATTAGGGTTGGAGGAGGTCATGAGGGTGGGCTCCCATGATTACAGCCTTTGTGAGGTGAGACACCAGTACCCCTTACCCCCCAATCCGAGTACATGGCACGAAGGCTGCTATTGGCAGACCGTGAAGGACTTTCCAGCCTCCAGAGGGCTAAGAAAGATTTGTATTGCTCGAGCCAGGCAGTCTAAAGGATTTTTGTCACAGCACCCCGAGCTAACTCAGGAGGAGACGTGACTCACACTGGGACTTTATGCATCCACATTTGCTGCACACATACTGGATCCTTTGGGATTAGCACACAGCTGTGGAAAAGCTTCTCCATAGGGCGACAGCAGCAGCTACTCTACACGGAGGGGCTCCTCTCCCCGGAAGCTGTTCCGTGTCCCCCTCACCTTCTCCCGGCGGGATACTCTGCCCAGCGCCTACATTCCCTGCCCACCAACTCCTGTGGATTCCGGCTCCAAAACACCTTACTCCCTCAGGTCTCCTTCCCCACTTTCCGACCAGGCTGCTGCGACATCCCCAGACAGCTCTGTGGCACCGTGAGGCGTTGCCAAACCCTCGGGTCCTCTTCCTGAGACCCGGTCCACTGCACGTCCTTCTGCCTGCAGTCTTAGCTGCTCCCGGGCTGAGCCCTCAGCCCCACACCTGGCCTCAGCCTTCCCTCCGGGTCTAACTCCAGCTGGGCACCCTGGCCCACACTGTGCAGCAGCCAGCTGAGCTGCCACCACCATGTGGCTGCAGGCCCCCGGCTCCCACCCAAGGGGAGGAAAGCAGAGGAACTGGGAACAAACAGGGTCCCGGGGCCACATTCACCCATCTGGCAAGTCCCTGCCCTGTGGCCAAGGCTTTAGTCCAAGGCTTGGGGTGGGGGGTCTTCAGCCTCCCCAGGAAGATCCTGCCCTCATGGGCTCCCAAGTGGGGTTGGGTGATCAGACCCCAGGGAGGCCTTTCCATGACTGCAGCTGAGGCCAGTCACACCCTTGCGGCAAGCGTCACTGAGACCCATGGGTGGACAGTCACATGACTAGCTAGACCAGGGGCCCAGCAGGGGCAGGGGCAGAAGTTTCGGGATTGCTCATGGCTGCATCCGCAGCACCTAGGACAGTGGTGCCTGCCACACAGCAGGTGCTCACTGGACTCAGCAGGTGCTCAGTGAAGGCCTGATTGGAATGAATGAACCGGATCAGAGCCTGGGGGGGCCTTTCACAGGCATTACTGAAGGGCAAACAACACAGGTGCTGTCCTGAGACAGGGCTGAGGACCTCCTGGGTCAGAATCTCACGCCGACGCTTCAGAGGTGACTCTAGCACTGCCCAGGGGCCATGCACTCACCCGGCAGGTCTGGGGGCAGAGCCCAGGGCTGGGTAGCGTGCCCAGCAACACCCACAGCACAGAAGCCGCCTTTCCCACCACCCTCTCCTGCCTCTCCAGGACAGGAGGTGAGGCCTTCAGCGTGAGGGATGCAGGGTGCCTCCGGCTCACAGCCCCCATCTCCCTGCTGCTTTCAGGGTCACCCCAAGGAGGAGCAGATGAGAGCTCTGGGTCTGGTCCCTGTCCTCCTACCATCTTGTGGCTGCCAGCTTGGTCATTAGCACTTGCAGGTGGCCTTGGGTGACTCTTCTGTGCCCTCAGGCACGTCACGACCTCCCACCTCAGTTCCTCTATGCCCCACTGCCCCCATACTGCAGGGAGGGCTCTGCCCCATCCTTCCCATTCCAGCCTCAGGTCTGGGCTCTCCAGATCCCTCTGCCGCTGCCCCTGGAGACGACGGTGGCTTGTCCGCTCCCCTCCACCCCCACATTCACTGCTTAGTCTCTTCCCTGGCTCATCCACATTCCCCACAAGTGACTGGGGACTGGGCTGCATGGGGACACTCCCGAGGTGGGGAGACTCTGCCTGGGTTCACAGAGTCAGGAGACTGACGTGGGAAACAGCGGCGAAGCTTGCGACAGGGAGGAGGGGCTCGGCTCCACGCTCAGCACTGCCCTGCTCTCCAGAGCTGGCCCCGGAGCCCTGGACAGCGGGGATGGGAGGAACCCAGGCAGGTACTAGCCTGCTACCCAGAGAAGGCAGTCCTGTGTTTTGCTGGTGGAAAAGTCCTTCCATGGCCTGGCTTTCTCAGGCTCCCTAACCAATCAGGGCCAGGAGCTATGGGGGCTGGGTTTCCTTGTCACATCCTGGCAGGACAGCATTGAAGACTGGCTTACAGAACAGTGTTGGAATTTGCGAGCCTGTTTCCAGGGCAGCCTTTAGACCTGACATTGCTGGTGGCCACTGGGCTTGCGTTGAAGATGGCACTTTTTAGGGGGGCCGACCTGGCCCTCCCTCCACATCCCCAGGCCCCAACCCCATGCTGAGTAGCAGAGACAGCCTGTGTGCACACATGAGTGAATATACATGTTTGTGGATGCATGCCACATTGTACATGCATGCGCAGTGTGCATGTTTGTGAGTGTCCATGTATGCACGCATGGGCATGTCGTGTGCATGTGAGTGTCCACATGTGTGCATGTGTGCCACGTTAAATGTATGTACAGTGCGTGTGTCTGTGGGTGCATACATGCACAGATGGTGTGTGTATAGCACATGTGTGAGTACACGTGTGTGTGCACATATTTGAGTGTGTGTGTGTATACATAGACAATAACAAATGTTAGAGGAAAAAAGAGGAGAGGGAAGGAGGTGGGAGATTGCATTGCTATATAGAACAGTGGAGCTGAAACTGGGGTTGTCTTGTCTACCCTGTACGCTTCCTAGTCAAGAAAACTAAAGAAGTTACATGATTTTCCCAAGGTCACACGGCAGAGCAGGAAGCTGCCAGTTCATTGCTCAGCCCATGGCAACACACCGCCTAGAGGCTCTTCCTGCTCCCAGGACACCCGCCATTGACAATGATGCATTAAGGCGGCCTCACCCAGACGTAAGTCACCAAAAGACACTGCTGTTCCCAAAGCCAGCAGTGCAGCATGTCCCTCATGGATGGAATCCCCAGGGCACAAGGTCTGTTTGGCAAGAGTGAGCAAGTCAAGGGTGAACATCCACTAACCAGAACAGGGGACTGTTCCCTGCCCGCCCCCACAACCATGGCAGGTGCCTGGTTAATGCCTGGTGCTCCCTGGAGGGACTGCTGGCAGGAGGGCAGGAAGACATACTTCCTAGAATCAGGGAGGGCCAGTGCTCAAAGGGGGTGTCATCAGCAGCTAATTCATCAGCTCCTCATGGCCTCAGATCCAAGAGTCCACCTTTAAAATAAGTATTTTATAATGCCACCCTATACTGTCAGGAAATAAAATTCATAGATATTAGAAAGTTTCTGTATACCCAAACTCATTATAACTCCTTCTAACTGTTGAGGTGCAGACAAACTAGATGAAGGACATTGCTTACAACAAAACTATCTGCACCTCCATGTGAAATGCTTGTACCTATACAGAGAGACCATGAATGTGAAAACCACTAGTGCAGAATAAGCAGGCGACCCCCTCCCGCCAGCCCCGCTGCTTAACACTGAAGTGGAGAAAAGCTCTTGGAAAAATTCCAAATTAAAAGCCAGCGCTGGAGAGTGCTGCTCTTGGGATGCTGCAGAACCACCCCCAACTGACAGCAATCAGAACACTCTGTACCACAGAAACAAAATGAATCCCCCATCTCTCGCTCTCTCTCTCTCACACAAACACACACACACACACACACACACACAGTGACCTGAGGGTTCTGAAGAGTAAATGAGAGCAGTCAGATGGGCTTAGGTGTTCGTTTGCATTTTGTGGGGCTTTGCCTTGAGGGCCTGCTGGTGTGCCACAGGCTGCTAAAACCCCAGGACAGCCACCATCTTTCAGGCTGAAGAATTCAGGGGAAGAGGCTTAGGCAATTGTAGGGGAACTGGGGAGTGGGAGGAGAGGCCCGAAGGGAGAAAAGTCAGAGGAAGGGAGTCCCCAGTTCTGGGTGTGCATTTGCAAAAGTCTCATAATATTCCATGGTGTATGTGTGCCACATTTTCCCTGTCCAGCCTATCATCGATGGGCATTTGGGTTGGTTCTAGGTCTTTGCTATGCAGCCATCAAAAACGATGAGTTTGTGTCCTTTGTAGGGACATGGATGAAACTGGAAACCATCATTCTCAGCAAACTGACAGAAGAGCAGAAGATCAAACACCGCATGTTCTTACTCATAGGCGGGTGTTGAACAATGAGAACACATGGACACAGGGAGGGGAGCACTACACACTGGGGTCAGTTGGGGGGAAATAGGGGAGGGATGGTGGGGGGTGGGGAGGTGGGGAGAGGGAGAGATAGCAAGGGGAGAGATGCCAGATGTAGGTGATGGGGGGGGGAAGGCAGCAAATCACACTGCCACGTGTGTACCTATTCAACAATCTTGCATGTTCTTCACATGTATCCCCAAACCTAAAATGCAATAAAATAAATAAATGGGGAAAAAAAAAGTCTCAGGCTGACCCTGAAGCATCCACGTGGAGGATGGACATAAAGGAGTGGAGCAAAAGCTTAAATGAGTGATCTGAGACTTTAGCCACTGAAGGCAAGATGGAGCTTCCAGTTTGAGTCTAACCATAGTAACTGTCAGCTCAAACAAATCATAAACCTTCTCTAGAGGAATATAACAGAACCGCAATGTATACAACATGATACTCATGATATCAAGCAAACAATCCAAAATCCCTGGGAAAATATGACCCACTCTCCAGAGAAAAGGCAAGAGACAGTAAGCATGAGATGATGCAGATGCTAGAATTAGGAAGCAATGACTTTAATGCCACCATTGTAACTATTTCAACAAGGAAAGGTAAATGTAGTGAATATTTTCATAAAAAAGAACTAAATGAAAATCACAGAGTTGAAAAGGACAATATCTGAAAAAACCCAATAGACAGCCTTAGTAAGATAAAGGTGACAAAGAAGAGACTCAGTGAACTTGAAGACAAATCAATGACATTTGTCTAATATGAAGAAGAAAGAAAAAAGACTGAAAAAAAAAATGAACAGTGTCAGGGCTCCCAAGGATAGTATTAAAAAAAAAAATCTAAGGATTGGATAATCAGACTCACAGAGAATGAGGCAGAAAAAAATTATTTTAAGAAATAATAGAAACTTCCCAAATTTGATGAAAGAAATGAATATACAGATTCAAGAAGCTCAGCAAGGGGTTCTGGTTCCTTGAAAGATGGAGTACATACACCACACTGTCTCCCTAGTTGATGCAACTGTTAAACCTAGACAGATGCAGTTATCTGAGGACTCTGAAAATTAAAGAGTAGCAGGCAAATTGGAGAAGAAAAGCAGATTTCCAAGCATCACCAAAGAAACCATGAGTTTCCCATGTTTTTCCTTGGTGTGTCACCTGGCTGGGAGTCAAAGGTAGCCTGAAAACCACATGTGCTTAACAAGTGTGGATAGAAAGAGCTTCAAGAAAAGGGAGCTCTAAGGTTCAGAGATCATGAGGGATCTTCCCTTTCATTCTTGATTTGCATTTTTTCCTACCCACAGCCTCAAGCAATCCTATGGTGGTGGAGGTTGGGCAGGCACCTGAAACTCTGGAGGAGGGGAATCCTTTTTTCTGGCCAGAGGAGCTGTGGTCCGCTTTGCCTTTGGCCTCTCCCTCTTTTTCTGCCATTTGACTATGGATGAAGATCCATTTGTAGTAAGTGTATGGCAAAGCAGGGAAATTAAGGTCCCAGCTTTTCATCCAGAAGCCTGATATAGGGATCTCCATGGACATGGAAAATGTCAGAGAGGCTGTGGTGAGGAGGGAGCAGAAGGGGATCATGTGAAGCAGTGTGTATGCTTCTAGGCTCAGCTCCAAGTTGTGCACAAGTGGATCCGACCTTAAACAGCATATCAATGATACTGAGGGATAAAAGCCACCACCATCTCCAAGCTTGGCCAGCGTTTGTGCATACGTGGGACAGTTCTGAATCACCAGCAAAGGGTTTAGAAGCTAATTCGACATTGGAAACATAACCCATAAAAGTTCTATAAAAGGAATTTGGGACCTGATCTCAACCAAGTGCCCAAGTCAACCTTTTCCATAGGGTTTAAAGAAGACACAGAGCATTTTAACAAAATATTCCAAACGTCCATGATATAGGCTTCACTTGCTTGACACACCAAGACCTAGAAATATGCCAACTCTCAAGGGAAAAAATACAAATGAAAAAAAATTACTAGATGAGTCAAAAGCAGAATCAGTAGAAGAGGAAAAAAAAGTGACCTTGAAGACAGAGCCATAGAAATTATCCAATCTGAACAAGACAGAAAAGTACATCAACTAATGGATTCAAGAAGCTCAATGTATCCTAAACAGGATTAGTTAAAAAAAATCCATTCCCAGACAGGTCATAATCAAATTGCTGAACACTAAAAACAAAAATATATATTGAAAGCAGATAGAGAAACATGACATACATTTCATACAGAAGAAAAACCATGGGAATTACTGCAGATTTCCTCATAATAACCACAGAGGTCAGAAGGAAGTGGAAAAGTATTTTTTAAATGCGCAAATGCAGAATTCTATACCCAGTGAAAATATCCTTCAGGAATAAAGGTTAAATCAAGACATTCTCAGATGAAGAAAAACCAAGAACATTTGTGGTCGGTAGGCCAATTTTAAGAGCAATGCCAAAGGTAATTCTTGGAATGGAATGGAAATGAAACCAGAGAGGCTCTTTGAAAGTCAGGAATAAAGGAAGTACAGCCAAAATAGTCAATAACTTTGTAAGAGACTATACTTCACTTCCTACATTCTTTAAAATATTTATGGTGACTGAAGAAAAAATGAGTTTATTTTATGATAGCACTTTCAATATATGCGGGTTTAATACACATGACAGCTACACCATAAAAGGGAGAGAATAAAGCGATCTATATGGTGGTAAGGTTTCCACATTCTATTTGTAGTGGCAAAGCATTAAGTCAACTGTGAAAAACTAAGTATGCACATTGAAATCCCAGACTGATCGCTTTAATTAAAATAATAACAATAATACTATATACAAATTTTAAAGCCTCAATAATTAAATTAAAATGGAAAAGTAACAAGCCAAATAATCAAAAAATTATCAGGAAAGGAAAAAAGAGAATAAAGTGTAAAGAAAACACATAGAAAATAAGAAACAAAATGGTAGACATAAATACTAACACATTAATAACATTAAATAGTCTAAACACAACAAATAAAATAGATTACCAGATGGACTTTTTTATTTTAAAATTTTACTTATTTTCTTTTTGTAGAGACGTGGTCTAGCTTTTTTATCCAGGCTGGTTTTGAACTCCTTGCCTCAAGCAATCCCTCGCCCCTTGGCCTCCCAATCAGATGGAGTTTTAGAAAACTACCCAATGACATGCAGTCTATAAGGAATCAAATTTACACATAACAACATGAGGAGGTTAAATATAAAGGGATGGAAAAAGATACACCCAGAAAGCTAGAGTGGCTATATCAATATCAAAGTGGTCTCCAGTGCAAGGAAAATTGCCAGGGCTAAAGAGGAACACTGAATAATGATTAAAAAAAAATCAGTTCACCAAGAAGACATGCCAGTCCTGAATAACCAAACCAGTATATTCATACCTACTGCCAGCAGAAATCTAACACTGGAACTTCAAGATACATGAATCAAGCTGTAATCCCAGCACCTTGGGAGGCTGAGGTGGGCAGATCACCTGAGGTCAGAAGT
Source organism: Sapajus apella (assembly GCF_009761245.1). Classification (NCBI taxonomy): domain Eukaryota; kingdom Metazoa; phylum Chordata; class Mammalia; order Primates; family Cebidae; genus Sapajus; species Sapajus apella. The sequence goes on along the minus strand of NW_022436954.1, from coordinate 679,578 downwards.
TCAAGACCAGCCTGGCCAACATGGTGAAACCCTGTCTCTACTAAAAACACAAAATTAGCTGGGCATGGTGGCAGGTACTTATAACCCAAGCTACTTGGGAGGCTGAGGCAGGAGAATTGCTTGAACCCAGGAGGTGGAGGTTGCAGTGAGCCAAGATCACGCCACTGCACTCCAGTCTGAGTGATAGAGTGAGACTCTGTCTCAAAAAAAAAAAAAAAAATACATGAAGCAGAAACTGACAGAACTGTAAAGAAAAAATGGACAGGCACACGATGATACTGGAAACTTCCACATTCCTACACACTCAGCAATTGACAATAGAGGACAAGTCAGCAACGGTATAAACATTTAAAAACACCATCAAAAGGACCAAAGTGACATTGAAAGAACACTGCGCTCAGCAATAATGAGCATAATACACATTCTTTTCAATGTCCACGGAATATTCACCAAGATAAAACACAGCCTGAGTCCAAAAATACAGAAAAAGAACAAAGTCAACTCAAAGCATGAAGAAGGAAATAAAATCAAGACAGCGATCAATCGCCTGAAAACACAGGAAAAAAGGTGAAAACTTAATGAAGCTCAAAGACAGTTCTTTGAAAAGATCAATGAAATTGGTAACATTTTAGTGAGATGGACAAAATAGAGAAGGCACAAATTACTAAAAAGGTGACACCACCACAGAGCTGACCTGAAAAAGGTAATAGGAGACTGCTATGAACAACTCTACTAAGGCAAATTGGCCAATTCAGGTAAAATGAACTAATTCTTTACAATTACAAACTTCCAGAACTCACCTGGGAAGAGAGAAACTGTCTTACATCTATTAAAGATACTGATTGTGTAGGGTTTTTGTTTTTGAGGTTAATTCTTGCTCTGTTGCCCAGGCTGGAGCGCAGTGGCGTGAACTCAGCTCACTACAACCTCTGCCTCCTGGGTTCAAATGGTTCTCCTGCCTCAGCCTCCCAAGTGGCTGGGGTTACGGGAGCCTACCACCATGCCTAGCTAATTTTTGTATTTTTAATAGAGACAGGGTTTCACCATGTTGGCCAGGATGGTCTCGAACTCCTGACCTCAGGTGATCCGTGCCTCAGTCTCCCAAAGCGTTGGGATTACAGGTGTGTGCCACTATGCCTGGCAGTTGTGTAGTTTAAAAAGCATATGAAAAAGACATATTCACTCAAATCGTTTCACCAGTGAACTGTGCCAATCATGTCAAGAAGAAGCAACGCCAATTCTACACAATTCCTCCCAGAAAAGAGAAGTGGAGGGAACACTTCCCAAATTAATTTATAAGGGCAGCATTACTCTGATACGTGAACCAGACAAAGACAGCATAAGACAACCATGCACCTACATCCCTCAGGAACATACACACAGGTCCTTAAAATATTAGGAAGTCAACTCCAGCCATATATTACTAGAAAAGGAATCATGAGCAAGTGTGTTTTACCCTGGGAGTGCAACGCTGGTTCGATATTTGAAAAATCGACTGATGTGAGCCCCCATATAAACAAACTCATGAAGAAAAACACATGATCATCAGAACTGGTGCAGAAAAAGACTCTGAAGAAATTCTACGTAGGCAACAGCCGCCCGTGGTGAGCTTGAGCAGAGTCCAGCCTGGAACATGGGTCCCACACCTTCCACACTGGGGCTCTGAGTAGCTTGGCAAAGGCAGAGGTCAGAGGAGGTGGAAATAAAGAGCTTTCCGGCTCCCATGATCTCTGCCATTACTTGAATACCAGGGACCCATGGGAGTTAGTCATAATAACAATAATTAATATTAATAATAAAGGGGTGAGGGATTGCTTCAGGCCAGGAGTTCAAAACCAGCCTGGATGAGAAAGCCAGACCACGTCTCCACAAAAAGAAGATAAGTAAAATTTTAAAATAAAAAAAGGCCATCTGGTAATCTATTTTATTTGATGTGTTTAGACTATTTAATGCTATTAATGTGTCAGTATTTGTGTCTACCATTTTAGTTCTTATTTGCTATTTGTTTTCTTTACATTTTATTCTTTTTTTCTTTCCTGATAATTTTTTGATTATTTGGCTTGTTACTTTTCCATTTTAATTATTGAGGCTTTAAAATTTTTATATAGTATTATATAAAAATAAAATATGGAGGGGTCTCAGCAGCAGGAGAGGGAGGACAGGGATGAGAGATCCAGGTGTCTGGGCAATGTGGAACATGTTTCCAAGAAATGCGGACGAAACTGAAGAGCTGGGAAGTGCTGCTTCAAATATTTACATTTAACATGGTCCCAGATGCAGAGAGACATTGATTACAGGAGCACCTGGGTCCCTAAAAAGATACTAATCTAGCAATAATAATAACAGCTATGATTACAAAGTCATAAGCAAGAATAATCGTACAAGCAAGATCCCTGAAGTACTTTGAAATGTCTTGGACAATTCCTATGTGTGAAAACCCTGTTCATAATCATTTTTTTTTTTTTAAGACAGGGTCTTGCTCTGTCGCCCAGGCTGAAGTGCCGTGGTGCGATCTCGGTTCACTGCAACCTCCACCTCGCAGGTTTAAGTGATTCTCCTACCTCAGCCTCCCAAGTAGCTGGAATTACAGGCGCCGGCCACCATGCCTGACTAATTTTTGTGTTTTTAGTGGAGATTGGGGTTTCACCATGTTAGCCAGCCTGGCCTCAAACTCCTGACCTTGTGATCCGCCCGCCTCGGCCTCCCAAAGTGCTGGGATTACAGGTGTAAATCACTGCACCCGGCGCGTGGCAGCATTCTTCCTGTGAGTGTCCACCCGCCACGGGCTTCCTGTAGGAAGCGTGTATGTGTGTGGGGGGGGGGGCGCCCCAGGCCCCTCATCCCACTCCTGCCCCATGAGCGTTCAACCTCTTAGACTCCCTGGTGTCTTGTGGGCACCTGGGCAGAGCCAGTGGCTTTCCGGGCATGTCTCCGGCCCTAGCCCCAGCCTGCAGTGGCAGCAGCAGAACCACAGGGGAGATTCCGGGGAGCGGGGAACAGGCCTCCCTCACGCAGAAGGAACTTGCTCCTGGAGGCCACTCTCTGCTCCACACCCCACGGCTGCCATCTAGTGGCCATGAGCGGGGACACCAGGCAGCCAGTCTGCTCCCACCAGGTGAATGACAGACCACGGGAGGGAGGCCACTGGGCCAGCAGGTTCCCCGAATGCCGTGGCTTCTGAGGGGCCTCCCAGGATGGGGGGTCACCGTGGGGCCAATTTTGCATCACTCTCCGATTGTTGGAAATACAAGTTTATTTCCGTCTTACAGGGTGGCTTTTCCGTTGCCCAGCTCTTGAATACCCAGTCCTCCCCGCTGTGCCTGTGCAGAAAGCCAAGCCCGCAACTTAGCTGGTTTCACGGAGCCGAGGGCCTCTGATCTTGGGGAGATGGCCCTGCCGCTCTGAGCTCATTTCCTCACTGGCTGCAGCAGGTTCAGGGTGACAGCTGCAGGCCCCGCGCAAGCAGGCTCAGGAGACAACCTCAGCTCCCACAGACACAGGTTCCCAGAGCGAGGCAGAGAAGCTTCCAGACCCCAGACTGGACATCTCTCTTCCACCCTTGGGCCAGGGAATGCTCCCTTCCTGAATGTCCAGCCTCTGATGGGAAAGATACATTACCTAAAAGCGCTCAAATGCTGGCCTGGGTTCTCTGAGCCTTAAAAGCACATTTGCTGAAACAGGTATAATAAGGCTTCCAGGAGCACTCACTGATCCTGGGGGGCTGGGCGCTAGGCTGGGCCTGGGGGTAGACAGGCGGGAGGTGAACTGGAGAAGAGCCCAGGGTCTGAGGAGCAGGCAAAGCCCGCACGCTGCCTGGCACGGAGCACACACTGTGTCCTTGTCCCCTCTCCCAGAAACAGGCATTTGAAGCCACGCCTCCTGCACGCTCCTTCCCTCTAGCTGTGTGGGCAGGGGCTGTGGCTACCTCTCCAGCTTCTCACAACCCCTGCTGCCTTCTCTGGAGTCCGGGCAGGTTCCACGGAGTCATGCTGGGCCCTGATTTCTGCCGCTAGCAGGGGAAGGTGGGGAGCCTTGGCGCTGCTGAGGGCAGGGCCTCGGCTGCACGCTCTGGGGTACCAGGCAGCCCCGCACCCCGATCATCTCAGCGGCCAGGTGGCCTTGAACACACTCTGACACATGGAATTGGGCTTTGTGAGCTGCTTTGTCTTTCTGGGAATGTGTCCTCTAAGCTCACCTTCACACAGATCTGCAGCTTCTCTTACGTAGATCGGCACATGTTACGAAAGAGGCCGGATACAGAGACCAGGCCCTAGGCTCAGACCCAGGCTCTAAACCTCCTGGGCCAACCACTCCGCCTCCCCCCGCCCCTGCGCCCCTGTACCCTTGTCTGCAAACTGGGGCACTGCTAATGGTTTCCATCATTCTGGACCTTCGGCCAGGATGACGGAGGGGAGCCGTGTGAAGGTCAAAGGCTGGCAGGCAACAGACACTTAATAAATGTGACTATTCTTATTTTTACTCCTCTACGCATCCCTGTAGTAGACAAGCATCTACTGAGACCCTGCCCTGTGCAGAAGAAGCAGGGAGCATGAAGGTTAATAGCAGTGTCGGGAGCTAGACTCCCCGAAAGCCCAGCTTCACCACTTATGAGCTGGCTGACCTTGAGCAAGGGCCTCACACTCTCTAGCCTCAGTTTTCTTGTCTGTAAAAAGGGGTAGTAACCATATCTATCGACCCATGCATACGACTGAGCTTAGCAGGCCTGCAGCTGCTGTCCTGAGAATGCCCTGCCTATAGGGCTGGCCCCTAGTTGGCATCTGGGAGCTAAAATGTCCCATATGTGGAGAGGCCGGGACACCCAGCCCTGTGGCAGCAGCTCCCGTGGGCTGTTGAGCCAACACTGGTTTATGTAGGCAGAACCTCAGCTTCCCTTCCACGAGTCGGGAATCGTGGCACGTGCCAGGCAGAGAGGGCCTACGTGCTGGGCTTCCCTAGGGAGGAACATTTCCCACATGCGGCTGCATTTTTTCGTAGTGGGTGGGGAATGTGCTGTGTCCCCTCACAGGAGAGAGGGAGGGGATTCAGTCTGTGGATGCCGCAGACTGCCTGAGCCCGTGCTCCCTCCTGTGACGCTGTTATAAATAAACCTTAGATGGGAGGACGACTCTGTACCGAGTCCCGTGAGTCCTTCCAGAGGACCCCAGAAGGTATGGGTGGGGTCCCCCAACACACCACCTCATAGCCCTGCACGCGTGGCCCAGGGCTGCCACGACAAATGACCCCAGACCAGGAGGCGTGGACGACAGACATTCAGTCTGTCAGTTCTGGAGACTGGAAGTCTGAGATCTCGGTGTCTGCAGGGTGGGCTCCTTCTGGATGCTTCGAGGGAGAATCGGCTCCAAGCCTCTTCCCCAGCCTCCGGGGCTGCTGGCAACCCTCAGCAGCCCCTGGCTTGTGGCTGCATCCCTCCAGCTTCTGCCTCTATCTTCATATGTGAGAAATAATAAAATCTTAGGCCTCCGACTAACTGGACCAAGGGGACACCAGAGAAGCCTTAAAAATTGAGTCCTGGTGGGGTGCAGTGGCTCATGCCTGTAATCCCGGCACTGTGGGAGGCCTAGGCAAATGGATCACTTGAGGTCAGGAGTTCAAGACCAACCTGGCCAACATGGTGAAACCCCGTCTCTCCTAAAAATACAAAAACTAGCTGGGTATGGTGGCACATGCCTGTAATCCCAGCTACTTGGGAGACTGAGGCTGGAGAATTGCCTGAACCGGGGAGGCAGAGGTTGCAGGGAGCTCAGATTGGGCCACTGTACTCCAGGCTGGGCAACAGAGCAAGACTCCATCTCAAAAAAAAAAAAACCAAACCAAACCCAGGTCCAGGCTGCCACAGGACCTCTAGCAGCCAGCAAGCCCTGGCCTCGGGATGAACAATATTAAAACAATCGCAGTCCCACCAGATGCTGATAACTGACGCCATTCTGGCAGCCGTAACCGTAACTGTGACTGGAGAAGGGACTGATTTCAGGAGCTTTCTCTCGGTGAGAAACCAGCCGCCCAAGGCAGAGGCACAGGATGGCTTCAGGCTTGGAGCCTCCAGAAGGAACCAGACCTGCAGACACCTTGATTTCAGACTTCCAGCCTTGAGAGACTGGCTCTGGCCGGTTTACAGAAGCTGCATGCTGAGCGCTTTGGAGCTCCTGCTCCACCTTTGACATGCAGAGCCTGAGTGTAATGCCTTTAGATGCTTCACCCCAGGTCAACATGGGACGCATGCCACATGCCCGTGTGCTCAGCGCACTGTCAGGACCCGCTTGGTGAACGTTCACAGCTCCTCCTGTCACCTGCTGAGTACATTAACCTGCTGTAACCACGGCCAACACACTCCGCACAAAGCCTCGCTCCACCCTCTCCTCCAAGCGCCTGCCTCTGGTTTTGGCTAGAGGCCCGCTTCCCAGCCCGCAGGTTGCAACCCTTGATGAGAAATAGTCTCCTTTCTTTGTTCTTTTTCTGTTTTGAGGTGAAGTCTTGCTCTGTCGCCTAGGCTGTAGTGCGGGTGGTGTGATCTCAGCTCACTGCAACCTCTGCCTCCTGGGTTCAAGCTATTCTCCTGCCTCAGCCTCCCAGGGATCTGGGACTACAGGTGCCCACCACCACCACGCCTGGCTAATTTTTTTTTGTATTTTTAGTAGAGATGGGGTTTCACCATGCTGGCCAGGCTGGTCTCAAACTCCTGACCTCAAGTGCTGCACCCACCTTGGCCTCCCAAAGTGCTGGGATTATAGACATAAGCCACCTCACCCAGCTAAGAAATAGTCTCCTTTTTAAATTTATAAATCATGCAATTCTTAAGCTGACATGAGACTGTCTCTTCCCCACCTCTGTTCCCCTTCTCTTCTCTTCTAAGGTCACCTGTCATTGGATTTGGAGGCCACCGTAATCTAAGATCTCATCTCAAGATCCTTAACTTAATTACATCTGCAAAGACACTTTTTTCCCCCCCAAATTAGGCCACACTCACAGCACCTGGTGGTTAGGATGCACGCTGGTCATGGGGAGCCAGCATTCAGCCGGGACAGTTTGATGAGTCCCATGGCACAGGGAGCGGCTGGGGAAGGCCCCAGGGTGGCTGCTCCCCTGAGCATTGCACACCTGTCCCCAGGCGGTGGCCTGGGGGCTTCCAGCGGCAAGGCAGTTGCTGAGGCTGCAGGAACCCAGGAGCAAATGAAGGGATTAACCTGGGGGGTGGTGGTCGGGGTGCAAAGGCCCCTGTGAGGAGCAACCTGTGGGGCGGAGGCTGCAGGCCGAGCAGAGCCAGACAGAAAGGGAGGCTGACCGAGCGGCCAGGCACACGGTGGGAGTTGGGTCTGGAGCCGTGTGCGTGGGGCTGTGGCAAGGGGAGGTGACAGTCTCCTGAAGGATGCTGTGAAGGGCCTACAATGCCCACGGGCGGTGGTGGAGGTGCTGGCTGCCCAGGCTGCAGGTCAGGTGGGAGAGACCCTGCTGGGATGAGACGGTGGGACGCTGTTTGATCAATGTGCTGGGTCTCTGGGCAAATGAGACGAAGCCGTCTGCTGTGGGCTGAATGGTGTCTCCTCACAGGTGCAAACGTTGAAACCCAAACCTCTAACAGGATGGTATCTGGTGATGGGACCTTTGGGAGGTGACCGGGGTGAGACGAGCTCATGAGGGTGGGCCCCCATGATGGGATTCTGCCCCTAGCAGGAGATATATGAGAGCCCAGTCTCCCTGTCTCTCTCTCCCCGCCACACGAGGGCCCAGTGAGGAGGTGTTGGTGAGCCAGGCAGTTCCCTGACCTGGGACTTTCACTCTCTGCGTGTGAGCCCCAGTGCAGACTGTGTTTCGTTTCAGCAGGCTGAGCTGAGACGCCAGCGGTCCCCAGACCCCCAGAGCCAGGCGCCGTGTCCGTGTGGCATGATGATGACGGTGGACGGTGTGCGGTGAGGAGCGCGCCTCTACGGGTCTCCAGGCTCATCCCGGGCACATTAGTGTTCCCCTCATTCTGGAGAAGGCTCCAAAACCCTCCGGAGTGCGGGGCTTCCCGGGCTTTGCTGTGTGTTCGAGTCCCCGGGGGGCTTGTCAGCAGGTAGGCTTTCATTCAGTAGATTTGGGGGCCTGGGAGACTGCATTTCTAACAAGCGTCCAGCTGGCCACATCCACGCTGCGCTCCATGGCCCATGATGAGTAGCAAGATCCTCACGAGTGGCCCTTGACCTCAGCCCTCCTGGTGCTGATATCCCCAACCCCAAGCTGCTCCAGAGGGTTCCTTTTTGTTTTATTTTCTGAGATGGAGTTTCGCTCTTGTCGCCCAGGCTGGAGTGCAACGGTGTGATCCCAGCTCACCGCAACCTCCGCCTCCCGGGTTTAAGCGATTCTCCTGCCTCAGCCTCCTGAGTAGCTGGGATTACAGGCATGTGCCACCACACCTGGCTAATTTTGTATTTTTAGTAGAGACGGGGTTTTTCCATGTTGGTCAGGCTAGTCTTGAACTCCCGACCTCAGGTGATCCACCCACCTCGGCCTCCCAAAGTGCTGGGAGTACAGGCGTGAGCCACCGTGCCCGGCCTCTGGAGGGCTTTTTAAAGCGCAGAGCTTTGGATTCCAGGGTGGAGCCTGGGATTCTGCATTCCTATCAAGTTCCCAGCTGCTGCTGCTGGTCTGGGGCACCCAGCTGGAGAAACACCGCCCATTGGCCCTTCTCAATGACTGTTGCCCTGGCCCCAGCCACTGCATCGGCATCTGTGGGGTTCTTTCTGCAGCGCTGGGGGAATTCAAAGAACCCCCGACTCTGCTCCGGCTCTCTTCTCCTCAATCTGCCAATGCTCATCTCATGAATATTTCATCTCGGAAGCAGACAGAATAGAGCAAAACTCCAACAAAGCAAAACCTAAGCCAACGTGGTAGTTCTCCACATTCTGCGGTTTTACAAACGTGGCCTGAAATTAGCTTATTTTTAAGCCAAAGGAAAACTGGGCCGGTGTTAATCACCGACCTCCCAAGTGTCCCGGCTGGAGACAGAAGTTCTCCGAGTGGGTATTGTCTGGCTGTCGGTCAGCGGCGGCCAGGGCCCCCCAGGCCAGCAGGATGCAGAGGAAATGAGAAGCAATGTCAGTGGCAGGGGTGCCTCTTTTGAGTCTATTTTGGAGTGGCTGGTCTGAGTCCTGCGGTGAGGGTCTTCCACCAGGGCTTTGGTGGTGCCAAGTGTCCGGAGACCACCTCAGGGTGCTGCCCCTCCAGTCCAAGCCCAGCCACTGGGTGACAGGCTGATGGTCCAGCACAGAGGTGCACAGACCCCAGGCCCCAGGTCCATAGGTCCCACAGGCAGTGAAGGTTACAGCTCCTTCCTCAGTACGAACCATCTGGGTGGTCTGGGCCTATGTCTACCTTAGGGCAGGTGCCCTGGGTCCTCTCAGGTAAGCCACACTTACCTGGAGAGGCAAGAGGTGAAGGGCATGAAGGCCACCTGGCCATCTACAGCGGCCACCTGAAATATGTGCCCTCATTTCACACTGGAGGAGGGGGAGGGAAGCACAGACAGGTGGTGGCCTTGTTAGAGAAGCTCAGAGCGGAGGCGGGGGAGATGCTGTCACTTTTCAAAGTCATGGCTGGTGGCCAGGCCATGTGATGGGAGCACGCTTACCTGCATGACACTGTGAGGCCCGGCCACACTGCATCTCCCCCTGGGCACATCCCTCCCAGCCACTCAACTCCTTCCCCACTGCCCGCTTTCTCGGCCAAGGAGTCCGACCTGAAGGAGCAGGGTGTGACAAGGAGCCCCCTGGCTGTGTGGCCTGGAGCAAGTCACTTAGCCTCTCTGAGCCTCTGTTTCTTCATGTGGAGGATACGGCGAAAACTAACCGGTCTTGGAGGGTGGGTCTAAGTTACAACAAAGGGAACCCAAGCGGTGCATCCTAACGAACAGGAGTGATGAGGCACCTGCCACGTGCAGTAGCCACGTACATAACAATCCTCGATGCAGGGCCGTGGGACGGGAACTGCTGTCCCCGTGGGAGAGCAGGGGAAAAGCGGCACAGAGGGTTCGCTTGCAGGAGTGGAGCTACTCCAGGATATCTGCGCTTCCCTGAGGATTAGCTGAGTTGATGTGGGGGAAGCAACAGGCCCTGGCTCTTCAGGGAGGCGGAGCAGAACCTGGATGCCCTTACGACTCCCATGGCCTTCTGTGCCCTGGGATGCTTGGGATCAGGCTGGGCTCACAGTGGTCAGTAAAAGGCTGCTTACTGGGGCCAGCCTCATGAAAGGGCTGGGGGCCATGTGCTTTGAGGCCAACAGCACCCACAGAAAGCGCCCCGTGACATGGACAGAGCAGCATGCCTGGCTCTGAGCCTGCTGGGCCATATGGATGCCTGATGCATAATGGTCTTCAGCAGGCAGAACACACTTGACAGGAGGGTGTTCCCACCAGAACCACACCCAGGGAGGTGGAGAGGCCCCAGCCCCAAGGGAGCAGAGCCCCAGTGCAGGCTTCCTCAAGAGAGACAATCTCTCAGCTGTCCTGGGCCTCTGGTCACACTGTGAGTGCATGTGACTCAGTAGCACCCACACTATTAAACTGCTTCTTAAAAGGGTGGAATGTATGAAGTCAAATGCTGACATGAACTCATATCATCACATTAAACTGAATGTATTTAATCAGAGTTGTGGGAATCATAAAGCAAACTTTTCCATCACTCAAGCTAACTATCTGATCATTAAGTCATCCACATACCCACCAATCTGTCCACCTGTCCATCCATCCATTCATACATCAATCCATCCTTTATTCCTCCTTCCCCCTTCTATCCACCTAACCATTCACCCACCCCACCCATCCATCCGCCCATGTATCCACACATCCATCCATTCACTCACCCACCCACTCACATATCCACCCACCCACCCATACATCCACACATGCATCCATCCATCCATCCATCATCCATCCACCCATCCATCCACACATCCATCCATCCATCCATCCATCATCCATCCACCCATCCATCCACACATCCATCCATCCATCCATCCACCCATCTATCCATCCACACATCCATCCATCCATCTACTCAACCATCCATCCATC
>NW_022436954.1:667948-668413 GCF_009761245.1 Sapajus apella | reverse complement strand
CCCATCCATCCATCCATCCATCCACTCATGCATCAATCCATCCACACATCCATCCATCCATCCATCCATCCACCCATCCATCCATCCACCCATCCATCCACCCACCCATCCATCCATCCATCCACACATCCATCCATCCATCTACCCAACCATCCATCCGTCCATCCACACACCCATCCATCCATCCATCCATCCACACATCCATCCATCCACACATCCATCCATCCATCCATCCACCCACTCACCCATCCATCCATTCACACATCCATCTGTCTTTTATCCCTCCCTCCCACTCTGTTTTATCCATCCATCCATCCACCCATCCATCCACCCACCCATCCATCCATCCATCCACACATCCATCCATCCATCCACTCATGCGTCAATCTATCCACACACCCATCCATCCATCCATCCATCCACTCATCCATCCATCCATCCACAAATCCATCCATCCATCCATCC